>NC_092723.1:147036788-147361476 GCF_047496885.1 Scyliorhinus torazame | reverse complement strand
GAAACTTCAAGGAGACATTAGATTGCCGCAGTGCGAAGGCATCGTCCTGGGAATAGTGGAAGCATCTGCTTAAGCCTCTTTTCATGACTGCAGACATTGATGGAGTGGAAAGCTTTGTGATTCACAAGTGTAGCAGGCATGGGGATGGGATGGTAGGGTGTGTGTGTGTGTGTGGGGGGGGGGGGGGGGGGGGAAGTGGTGATGTGATTGACATGCATGTGAAACATGTGGCACCCGGCACCCTCTGAGAAGCTTACCAGAGGTGCAAACTCTGGTTCAAATGGAAGCTTTATGAGGTGGATTCTCCAAACAACACCGCTGGGATCGGGAATTCCCATCAGACGGAGAATCGAACGTTGTGGGGAAATTGAGGCACCAAACACGTTGGGATGCTCCAATCTTCTCATTCTGGAACTGGATCTTCAACTTTCTGATTCATTGACCACAATCAGTAAGGATAAGCAACAACGCCTCCTCCACGATGGTCCTCAATACCGGAGCCCCGCAAGGCTGCGTATTTAGCCCCCTACTAAACTCCCTATACACACACACGATGGTGTGGCAAAATTTGGCTCCAACGCCATCTACAAGTTTGCTGATGACATAACCATAGTGCGCTGAATCTCGAACAAAGATGAGTCAGAATACAGGAGGGAGATAGAGAACCTAGTGGAATGATGTAACAACAACAATCTCTCCCTCAATGTCTGTAAAACTAAAGAACTGGTCATTGACTTCAGGAAGCAAAGTACTGTACACACCACTGTCTGTATCAATAGGGCCGAGGTGGAGATGGTTGTCAGCTTCAAATTCCTAGGTGTGCACACCACCAACAATCTGTCCTGGACCACCCACATCGAAGCTACGATGAAGAAAGCACAACAGCGCCTAAACTTTCACAGGAAACTAAGGAAATTCAGCATTTCCACATTGACTCTTACCAACTTTTACAGATACACCATAAAAGGCATCCTATCTGGCTGCATCACAGCCTAGTATGGCAACTGCTCGGCCCAAGACAATAAGGAACTACTGAGTCGTGAACACCGCCCAGTCCACCACACAAATCTGCTTCCAATCCATTGACTCTGTCTACACCTCCCGCTGCCTTGGTAAAGTGGGCAGCATAACCAAAGACCCCTCCCACCCGGCTTATTCATTCTTCCATCAGGCAGGAGATACAAAAGTCTGAGAACACGCACTAACAGTTTCAAAAAGAGCTTCTTCCCTGCTCTGACCAAACTCTTAAACAACCCTCTTATGGACTGATCTGATCTCTTCACACATCTTCTCTACTGAGTAGTAC
Organism: Scyliorhinus torazame; assembly: GCF_047496885.1. Lineage (NCBI taxonomy): Eukaryota > Metazoa > Chordata > Chondrichthyes > Carcharhiniformes > Scyliorhinidae > Scyliorhinus > Scyliorhinus torazame. Next base: position 147,360,170 of record NC_092723.1, on the reverse strand, counting down.
TACACTCCTGTATGCTTCACCCGATACCTGTGTGCATGTATTTACATTGTGTATTTTATGTTTGCCCTGTTATGTATTTTCTTTTCATGTACGGAATGAGCTGTCTGAGCTCAGCGCAGAACCCAACCCACACCGGCAAGTGGATGCAAATCAAGCATTTAAATAAATGTTAATGTCATTAATGGGCTTGAAGCCCGAGTCTCCACCCCTCCATTATGCTCTGACCCCCACAGTGGGAAATCCACCAGGCGGGCTTTGGTGTACATTTTCCCAAGCGTGGGCCTGACCTGGTGGACCCCAAGGTGGGTCAAGTGGGCATAACTGAGGTGACCCCCAAAGTCCATCAAAGACCCCCCTCCTTTACCTGATTTGATGCTAACCACAATGTTTATAAATACTCTTGCTATGATTGACAGCTCCTCGCTACATCAGAAGGAGCTAAGTGCTGTGGAAGGTACTTGAGATGCATTCAAGATTGAAGGGAAAGATAAATAAACAAACCCCCTGAGCAGCTGTGTCTGGATCAATAAAACTGTCAATAACTGACTAGTGAAATGTATTGCTCTGTGAAATTGAATGGAAGATTTGCATTTTGAATGCTGTCAAGGGATTTGAAGTCCTTTCAAATGTACTGGCTGTCTAGGAAACCTCTAACACATAACAGCTGCTGCTGTGACTGATGGGGCTCTCTGATGGAGGTCTCTGTTGTGGGTCTCTTTTGGGATCCTGATGGGATGGTCTCTGTTAGGGGTCTCAGATGGGAATATCTGTTGGGGGTTATAATCTGATGGGGGTCTCTGTGGGGGGGGGGAAGTCTGAAGGGGAGTCTGATGGGAGGGTCTGATGGGGGTTCTGATGAGGGTACTGGTAGATCATAGGGGGGTGGGTCAGGTCACTCTCATGTATGCATACTGTGGGGGGGGGGGGTGACCTATTATTCCCGTGGTGTGGGGGGGGGGGGGAAGTGAGGATGCCCCTACTTATCACCCGGGATAGGGGGGGGTTGCACTGTGTGGGAAAGAGGGTCCCCCCCCCCCCAGACCTCAGTATTGGGCCACCCACTCAAAATGGCAACCAAACACCCTGGTTCCAAGGAATCCAGCCAGCTCTCCCCCATGCATGAAGTAGCATGGTAAAGGGAGAAACTCGCACACTGGGCCGAGCTCCAAGCGCCAGTGGAAACCAGTAGCGACTATCCGCTGGCGGGAGCACTTAAGTTCGAGAATGGAGACTCCCGGCCAAATGTCTTTTGACCCTTGAAAATAATTCCACTGCATTTGTGAGCTGCTGACTCCAAACTTTGTTATATCTATAGGTGCAGCATGAGAAGAGCTGGAGGCAAAGAGATTCAGTGTGGGCATTACTTCAACTGCATGGCCAGGCCACATGGTCCAGCAGGAACATAATCATCCTGGAGGAAAACTGGAGAGGTTGCGAACCACTTGCAACGCCATCCGGAGCCTCCTCAATCACTACTCCATGACATCAAAGAAACCTGTTGGGTGGATATGACCTTGTGTCAGCACCGGCCATATGTTGCTGGTTATTCTGCTTTCCCACTGCAGCTCCAGCCTCAGCTCACTCTTGCTGTCAGCCCTCCTTTTTCTTCCTTCCCTTCATCAGTCTCGAATACTGCAATAATGACAGGACTCAACCATGGAATCATTGAATGGCTATAGGGCAGAAGGAAACCATTTGACCCAGTATATCCATGCTGACTCTCTTCAAGAGAAACTCAGCTAATCCATTCCTTCAGCCTTGACTGGAAACACTGACATCTCCAGATGCTTCTCTAATTATCTTTTGCAAACAATGTTTGAACCTACCTCCACCACACTGTCAAACAGTGCTTTCCAGATCCTAACTGTTTGCAGTGTGAAAGGTTTTCCCTCATGCCACCAACGGTTCTTTTGCCAATTATCTTAAATTGGTGTATCTGGTCTCCTTCTGCCAATGGGAACCATTTGACTTTATTTACTCTGTCTGGACTTTTCCCTAACCAAATATACAGGTTCAAGCTCACTATCTGAAGCCAAGTACTGTAACAAAACTATAACCACAAGGAACTGAGGAAGCACATAGAGTGTGCAAGCTCTCAATTGAGAACTCATAATTTAATATCTAAATATCCTGCCAATCTCGCCTTCATTTTCCAGGTGGCCTTGCTGACCCACAGAAAACCCATGCTCCAATTGTCAAATCAGGGTCATTGAGTTAAATATGTCTCTCCACAGTGGGACACTTGTTTGACCTATTGATAGCTGCTATTTAAATTACAGTAGCTGGGGGGAGGGACTTGTTGCCAGATTTTTGCATTTTACAGAAGTAAAGAGGAGAGTTACAGAACAAAGAGATCTAGAAGTACAGGTTCATAGGTCCTTGAAGGTGGAGTCACAGGTGGACAGGGTGAAGAAGGCATTCAGCATGCTGGGTTTTATTGGTCAGAATATTGAATACAGAAGTTGGGACGTCTTGTTGAAGTTGTACAAGACATTGGTAAGACCACACATGGAATACTGTGTTCAGTCCTGGTCACCCTATTATAGGAAGGATATTGTTAAACTAGAAAGAGGGCAGAAGAGATTTATGAGGATGCTACCAGGACTTGATGTCCTGCGTTATAAGGAGAGGCTGGGACTTTTTTCCCTGGAACGTAGGAGGCTTAATGGTGATCTTATAGAGGTCCATAAAATGATGAGGGGCGTAGATAAGGTAGATAGTCAACATCTTTTCCCAAAGGTAGAGGAATCTAGAACTAGAGGGCATAGGTTTAAGGTGAGAGGAGAGAGATACATAAGAGACCAGAGGGGAAATTTCTTCACACAGAGGGTGCTGAGCATCTGGAAGGGGCTGCTGGAGGCAGTCGCAGAGGCAGGTACGATTTTGTCTTTTAAAAAGCAGTTAGGCAGTTACATGGGCAGGGTGGGTATAGAGGGATATGGGCCAAATACGGGCAAGTGAGACTAGCTGAGTAACAGAAACTTGGTGGCATGGACAAGCTGGGCTGAAGGGCCTGTTTCCATGCTGTAAACATCAAAATAAAACCTAGAAAGGCGAGGGAGGGCACCATTAATATAAAGGCCATTATCTCTGTCTCTTTACCCGTCACACGCTGGCACACAAAAAAATCGCCTCCCTTTGCTTGTATGATATTGTTTAAAATGCAAACAGAAAAATATGCAAAATGAATTAGACACTGATAATTCCTGACTGAGGGTCATAAAACAGTCGTGAAAAATTTGTATTGCTGAGCTGGAACTAGGTTAATAAGGAACAGCAATGGAGAAATACGGATTTCAAACAGTTAATCACAGACTTGCAGAGTAATTTTACCCAGTTGATAATTCACAATGCATCCTATTGTGCACAAAAGAAAAACCAATTTCATCTCAACTGATTTGAAAAATATACAACATGACAAGTAATGGTTCAAGCCTTTTAAATGAAGAATAATTCAATGACTACCTTCACTTATCAAGGAAAAGCTTTAGACTTGCTACAGGAAGCATTTCTTAAAGTCATTTCTTTAATGCAGCCAATTATAGATGATGACACCAGAATAAAGATAGGGGAAGGTTATTTTTCAGACTTCATTTTACTTTGGTAATTTAATATTCTCAAACTACGGGCAGACAGAAAATTGCAGCAGTGTAACAATCTCAGGGTCTGGTTAGATATGATATGTTACTTGGCTTTGAGAGAAGAAAATACCTTTCTGCATTATTAATTAGCCAACCTAGCATTAAAATCCACAAGGGTAAATTCTTTCATTGACTTTATTTCCAAGGAAAGGATGAAAGTAATGATGCTGAAGCGATTTTTTGAAGGCCACATAGCTAAACTGCTTTACAGCAAACAAATATGAAAATGAATTCATTTGTAGATTCTTTTTCCTGACTAACCCTTTTGCAACAAAAGCAAATCAGCTCTAAGGAAAAAGATTTGTACCAGTTTCTAAAATCATCAATGAGCATTGGGAAACTCAAAACGTCAAAGCTACAACCAAAATTTGCAGCAGTAATCATGATTGTATATATATATATTTCTTCTCATAACCTTAGAGCTATGCAGATGCCAATGCCTTGCAGAAGCTTTCTTTTTGACATCTATTAATTCCAACAGTTTTGCTTTTCAAATCGTGCAAGCTGACCTTCTGTTGTATCTTTAATCCGTTTTGGAGAAGTGGATATTTCTCCTTGCACTAATGAACAATATACACGGTATTTCAAACTGGCTTTTTGCAAACTGTTAGCCAAACTCCTCATAGACTTCCAATAATTTTTTTTAAGAACAGATGGCATTATTCTGCAGTACTTGCAGCACCTGTATTAAAATAAAGTAATAAAAAAGCCAAATTAAGAGATGCTTCTTTGATTTGCATTAAGTTGGATTAATTTTATGAAGTGCATTAAAAGAGGACTATATGATGAGGAATTTAATTATCAGTTATCCAAAAAATCTTGCATAATGAACTTTGATAAATTGCTCAGGGAAGATAGTGATATTTTGTATGAATATATGTATAAAAGTGAAGAACAACAGCATCAGTTGGATCCCAATGGCAATTTAATTGGGGCTTGAGAAGTGAAGCCAGCACTATCAGCCTGCCAGGTTGAAGCAGTTTGCTGGCTGGTGGGCGCATCAAAGAGACTGTTCATACATGTGGAAAATCTCTTCCTTGCACAGCCTCCCCTACACAGTACTTACCGTTTTCCTTCTGTAATACCCTCTCAAAACCCCTTCCCCATACTTTACCTGTAAGCTGGTGGGAGGCCATTGGCCCACCCTATCTTCCCCTGCTTCCAATTGCTCAGCTCTTCCCACATGGAGTGAAATGGCAGAATGTTGACCAATGGGCATTTAAATTATGCCACGCCTGTACTACAGGTCAATGGTTGCGTTTCACATTTGCCAACCGCCCCCACGACACCCCGACCCCCTGCCAAAGTGAAACTCGCTCAAGAATAATGTCAATGAAAGAAATTACCCTTGTGGATTTTAATCTTGGCCTTTTTTAAATATTAGATGACAGATACAAACCATTCAAACATATTGCAGTTAAAGTTAAGTAGAATCTACAGTGCAGAAGGAGACCATTCGGCCCATCGAGTCTGCACCGGCCCTTACAAAGAGCACCCTACTCAAGCTCACATCTCTACCCTATCCACGTAACCCAGTTACCCCCACTTAACCTTTTTAGACACTAAGAGCAATTTAGCATGGGCAATCCACCTAACCCGCATATCTTTGTACTGTGGGAGGAAACCGGAGCACCCGGAGGAAACCCACGCAGACACGGGGAGAACGTGCAGACTCCGCACAGACAGTGACCCAAGCCGGGAATCGAACCTGGGACCCTGGAGCTGTGAAGCAACTGTGCTAACCACTATGCTACCGTGCTGCCCACTCATTCATTCATGCATTTCATAGTCCATTCCAGACATTGATATAAAAGGAATTTTGGCCAAACAACTAGTTTCTAATTGCCTCTAATATTTTGCGTCATTAACTTCATTGGAAGATAGTGGGTTGTATCAAAATCCAAAGCTGACATTTTTCAACAATCTGACCTTTTTAACATCACACAGATAAAGTTAGTTTTCTGCAAAAGCTATTTTGACGGGAATACATGTATCCCTAGCCACTGACACAAGTCCCTCCCTGAACAGTGAGGCTGAATAATAATAATAATCGTTATTGTCACAAGTAGGCTTACATTAACACTGCAATGAAGTTCCTGTGAAAAGCCCCTAGTCGCCACATTCCGGCGTCTGTTCAGGTACACTGAGGGAGAATTCAGAATGTCCTCAATATACTATTTGACACTGAGAAGGGGCTTCCAATTCCATATCCTCTCCACCACAATTATCTACTACTACCATGATATCTGCCACTAGATCAGTTCATCTGTTGCTGGAAGCCTCAACGAGACCTTTATTACCTCCAGACGCGACTATTCCTGCACAAATTGGAAAAGGCTTATTTCAGTATAAAGCAGTAACAGAACAATGGAAGGAAGGAATGATCCCACCTAAGCATCAGAGCCTTATATCTGAGTTTACTGTAACTGTACTCTCAGGCACAGGAGGAAGCAAAGAAATTCCTGGTTCTTTTAATACTCATCCTCACTGAAATCTGCTTTGTATTTTCACTTTCTTTGAATGCATTTTTGTGGCCTAAATGTAAGTCGGATTAAAATTTGAAAAGTTCACCTGGTTGTCAGTTCTCAAAATGTTGTAAATTATGTGTAGAATGATGGTTAAATAAATTGAAGACATTTTTATATTTAAAGAAGAACTACAAGTTTTGAATTTGGCAATTTACTTGGCTTTGATTATTCCTGCTCAATGTTTATTCAGCTTATTTTAATGAGATCGTCAGGACATTTGAGCGTACAGAAAGGGCACATTTTCAGATCTAACTTCCAATAGGTTGCCCAAAGGAAGAAATTCCAGACCTCATAATCTAAGGTTTAAACTTGAGCATAAATACACACTTCCAATATTTCCATCAGGGAGTGATGTTTAAAGAGGAATGCACGCTGTAGAATCAAAGTGACAGAACTCGTTTTACGTTATGTGGGAAGCTTGGATGGGAAACTCCCACAAGTCTGTTAACTCCTGGGCTGGAGTTTAATATCTTGCGTAGCCCTCCTGATTGTCCGTGGAGATGAAATGAAAATGAAAATCGCTTGTCACAAGTAGGCTTCAAATGAAGTTACTGTGAAAAGCCCCTAGTCGCCACATTCCGGCGCCTATTTGGGGAGGCTGATGGAAAGGCATTGGGGAGTCAGGAGGTGAGTTACTCAGCAAAGGATTCCTAGTCCCTGACCTACTAGGAGGGGGGGGGGGGGAGATCTAGCAACCCCCACGAGACCCACGGGGATGATCTCCCCATGAGGCTCATGGAATACAAGCTCCCCCACTGAGGGGCCAGGGCCTAACAGCAGGGCCCGTTAAGTCGGACCGATAAAAGCCAGCCAGCATGGGTACCGGCATTTTCAGATGGTCCCAGCTGGGACTGAATATACGGTCTGCCGCTTTACGGCCTTGCATGTCTTTAACTAAATAAACCTTTAAATTTGAATCTTCTCAGAGCTCCTGTGATTATAATACTTAATATCACGGGAAGTGACTGAGATTGCATGAAGACTGACATCTGTGATGCTGTAGACCTCCGGAGGAGGAGGCCGAGATGGATGAAGACTCCGCACTTTTGGCCGAAGACTGCTGCGAATGCTTCAGCCTTATCTTTTGCGTTGAAATGCTGGGATACTTCATTCTTGAGGATGGGGATATTTATCCTCCTCCAATGAATTGTTTACTTGTCCACCACCATTCAGGACTAGATATAACAGAACTCCAGAGCTTAGATCTGATCCACTGGATGTGGAATTGCTCAGCTCTATCACTTGCTGCTTATGTTGTTTGCAATGCGAGTATTCCTGTGTTGTAGCTTCACCAGGTTGCTATTTCAATCTTAGGTATGCCTGGTGCTGCTCCTGGTACTGTATGTGGAATCAGGGTCTATCCTCTAGCTTAGTGGTAATGGTAGAGTGGGGGAAATGTGTTGCCATGAGGTTACATATTTTGGTTGAGTACAATTCTCCCCCTGCTGATGTTTCCTTTGCAAAAATATATTTTATTCACAAATCTCTGTAAGACACATCACAAAAACATTTCAAATTGTTACAACAGTAACGTGCAATGATTTTCATATTTTCTTTATAGGGCAAGATGCACTCTGGGGAACTTCAGTTCAGTAATGAGAACATTTCATACATTTCAATGTTTTCATTACAGGGAGTAAAATTCTTTTCAGAGTATATACATCGGTCGTGTTGCACTCTGCAGTGTTTCAATAAAGATACATACAGTTAGGTTAAGTCCACAGTCCAAGAGATTTTACACGATTATCGGCCTCTCGATCTACATTGACTGAAAGGCCTTACATGGTGCCCTTTCTCCACTGCGCCTTGGTACCTTGAGTGCATCCATCAGCAAATAGTCTAGAGCTTGGAATGTGCCAGTCTGCAACATTCGGTCGAGGACAATTCTTTGCACTGGAATATCACCACGTTTTGGGCAAACCAATGAGCATCTTTCACCAAGTTGATGATCCCCCAGCAGCAGCTGATGTCTCTGTGCGTGCCTGGAAACAGCCCGTAGAGCACAGAGTCCGGCACCACAGAGCTGTTCAGATGAACCTCGATAAATACCACTGCATCTCCCTCCAGACCTTCTTTCCAAAGGCACACTTGACAAGTAAGTGTACGACCGTCTCTTCTCCCCTGCAACCACTTTGAGGGCCATGTGCAGCGGCATAGACATAGAACATACAGTGCAGAAGGAGGCCATTCAGCCCATCGGGTCTGCACCGACCCACTTAAGCCCTCACTTCCACCCTATCCCCCTAACCCAATAACCCCTCCTAACCATTTTGGACACTAAGGGCAACTTAGCATGGCAAATCCACCTAACCTGCACGTCTTTGTACTGTGGGAGGAAACCACAGCACCCGGGGGAAACCCACGCAGACACGAGGAGAACGTGCAGACTCCGCACAGACAGTAACCCAGCAGGGAATCGAACCTAGGACCCTGGTGCTGTGAAGTCACAGTGCTAACCACTATGCTACCGTGCTGCCCGGAGGCACTGAGACTTCGGGTGTACATGAGGGATCCAACGATGAGGGCCCTTCACACGTACAGGCAAGCTAGATCTTGTTGCCTGTTTCAAAGTTCTGGTGATGAGGAATTCTGCCAAATAACCATGACAGTTTGCTCAGAGACAGGATCCACCATCTCATTTTCCCTCAGGGCTTAGTGAACATTACGTGGAGACCACTGCTTGATCGCCTTGCGGTCAACGGAGTTTTTCTGAAGAAATGTTTCCATGAGGGACAGGTGATACAGCAGTCCAACTACTTGGAGCATCGCGTGGCAATGTGACCAGTCCCAACCTTCACAACACAGGGAACAGGTAGAATCTCAATTCGTAGTGACATTTGGGGTGTGCGTACCGAGGATCTACGCACAGCTTGATGCAGCCACACACAAAGATGGCCATCAAGATGAGGGTGGCATTGAGTACATTGTTTTCTGCTGATGGCCCACAGCACCTCATGGATGCACAGTCTTGAGTTGCTAGATCTGTTTGAAGTCTATCCCATCTAGCATGTGGTAGTGACACACAACCCAATGGAGGGTTTTCTCAATTTTAAGACTGGACGTTGTCTCATTAAGGACTGTACACTGGTCACTCCTACCGATACTGTCACGGACAGATGCATCTGCAGCAGGGAGATTGGTGAGGATGAGGTCAAATGTGTTTTTCCCCTCTTGTTGGTTCCCTCATGAGCAGCTGCAGATCCAGTCTAGCAGTTATGTCCCTTAAAACCCGGCCATTCTGAGCCATTCTTTGTGATGGACATTGAAGTCCCTCAACCAGCATATATTCTGTGTCCTTGCCACCCTCAGTGCTTCACCAAGTTTTGTACAACATAGAGGAGTGGAGGGGTGGGAGAGGTGGTGGTTGCGATATGTGGTAATCTGCAGGAAGCTCCCTTGGCCATGTTTGCCTTGATACCATAGACTTCGATGTTCCAGCCTCACAGAGCAAATCCCTTTTGACTGTGTACATCACTGTGCTGCCACCTCTGTTTGGTCTATATGTTGGTGGAACAGGACATACCTAGGAATAGGAATGGTAGTGTCTGGGATATTATCTGTAAGGTGTGATTCTGTGAGTTTGACTATCTCAGGCTATTGCTTGACTAGTCTGTGGGATAGCTCTCCCAATTTGGCACAAGCTCCAAGATATTAGTAAGGAGGACTTTGCAGGGTCAACAGGGAAGGTTTGCATTTATCATTTCCAGTTGCTAGTTCGATGCCAGGTGGTCTGTCCAGTTTCATTCCTTTTTATTCATGTGAGAAATATGAGAATGACTAGAGCGAGGGTAGGTCCGATCAAGGACAGTAGCGGGAGATTGTGTATTGAGTCTGAAGAGATAGGCGAGGTCTTGAACGAGTACTTTTCTTCTGTATTTACAAATGAGAGGGGCGATATTGTTGGAGAGGACAGTGTGAAACAGATTGGTAAGCTCGAGGAAATACTTGTTAGGAAGGAAGATGTGTTGGGCATTTTGAAAAACTTGAGGATAGACAAGTCCCCCGGGCCTGACGGGATATATCCAAGGATTCTATGGGAAGCAAGAGATGAAATTGCAGAGCCGTTGGCAGTGATCTTTTCGTCCTCACTGTCAACAGGGGTGGTACCAGGGGATTGGAGAGTGGCGAATGTCGTGCCCCTGTTCAAAAAAGGGACTAGGGATAACCCTGGGAATTACAGGCCAGTTAGTCTTACTTCGGTGGTAGGCAAAGTAATGAAAAGGGTACTGAAGGATAGGATTTCTGAGCATCTGGAAAGACACTGCTTGATTATGGATAGTCAGCACGGATTTGTGAGGGGTAGGTCTTGCCTTACAAATCTTATTGAATTCTTTGAGGAGGTGACCAAGCATGTGGATGAAGGTAAAGCAGTGGATGTAGTGTACATGGATTTTAGTAAGGCATTTGATAAAGTTCCCCATGGTAGGCTTATGCAGAAAGTAAGGAGGCATGGGGTAGTGGGAAATTTGGCCAGTTGGATAACGAACTGGCTAACCGATCGAAGTCAGAGAGTGGTGGTGGATGGCAAATATTCAGCCTGGAGCCCAGTTACCAGTGGCGTAAATTTGCAGACGATACGAAGATTGGTGGAGTTGTGGATAGTAAGGAGGGCTGTTGTCGGCTGCAAAGAGACATAGATAGGATGCAGAGCTGGACTGAGAAGTGGCAGATGGAGTTTAACCCTGAAAAGTGTGAGGTTGTCCATTTTGGAAGGACAAATATGAATGCGGAATACAGGGTTAACGGTAGAGTTCTTGGCAATGTGGAGGAGCAGAGAGATCTTGGGGTCTATGTTCATACATCTTTGAAAGTTGCCACTCAAGTGGATAGAGCTGTGAAGAAGGCCTATGGTGTGCTCGCGTTCATTAACAGAGGGATTGAATTTAAGAGCCGTGAGGTGATGATGCAGCTGTACAAAACTTTGGTAAGGCCACATTTGGAGTATTGTGTACAGTTTTGGTCGCCTCATTTTAGGAAGGATGTGGAAGCTTTGGAAAAGGTGCAAAGAAGATTTACCAGGATGTTGCCTGGAATGGAGAGTAGGTCTTACGAGGAAAGGTTGAGGGTGCTAGACCTTTTCTCATTAGAACGGAGAAGGATGAGGGGCGACTTGATAGAGGTTTATAAGATGATATGGGGAATAGATAGAGTAGACAGTCAGAGACTTTTTCCCCGGGTGGAACAAACCATTACAAGGGGACATAAATTTAAGGTGAAAGGTGGAAGATATAGGAGGGATATCAGAGGTAGGATCTTTACCCAGAGAGTAGTGGGGGCATGGAATGCACTGCCTGTGGAAGTAGTTGAGTCGGGAACATTAGGGACCTTCAAGCAGCTATTGCATAGGTACATGGATTAAGGTAAAATGATATAGTGTAGATTTATTTGTTCTCAAGGGCGGCACGGTAGCATTGTGGATAGCGCAGTTGCTTCACAGCTCCAAGGTCCCGGGTTCGATTCCGGCTTGGGTCGCTGTCTGTGCGGAGTCTGCGCGTCCTCCCCGTGTCTGCGTGGGTTTCCTCCGGGTGCTCCGGTTTCCTCCCACAGTCCAAAGATGTGCGGGTTAGGTGAATTGGCCAATGATAAATTGCCCTTAATGTCCAAATTGCCCTTGGTGTTGGGTGGAGGTGTTGAGTTTGGGTAGGGTGCTCTTTCCAAGAGCAAGTGCAGACTCAAAGGGCCGAGTGGCCTCCTTCTGCACTGTAAATTCAATGATAATCTATGATTAATCTAGGACAAAGGTTCGGCACAACATCGTGGGCCGAAGGGCCTGTTCTGCGCTGTATTTTCTATGTTTTCTATGTTTTTATTGACTTTGTACAACTGCGTGACTTGCTCTGCCATTGCAGAGGGCATTTAAGAGTCAACCAGATTGCTGTAGGTCAGGAGTCACATGTAGGCCAGACCAGGTAATGATGGCAGATTTCCTTCCCTGACAGACATTAGTGAACCAGATGGGTTTTTACGACAATTTACGTTTTAATGGTCATCATTAGACTTTTAAATCAACTATAGCATCCTTACTGCCTCATTGAGCGCAATAGCATTGGTTACAGACTGGGAATCAAAGACCTCCCTCACTGCATAGTTCAGTATCTCAGTGTTATGGTACAAGGGCTCAATTTGTTAACGTTGAATTTGTGTTGCAATGAAATGCATGCTTAGAGTTGGTAATTAAGTACAGCTATCTGCATTTGGGGAAGGATTTTGGAATCATTGTAAGGATAAAAAACCAGTTCACTCTGAATGTCAGGAAGAAACTGGGAGAGTCTGTGGGCGGGATTTTCCGGTCCGCCAGCCACGTTTTCCTTTGCGGCGCGTCCTCTCCGGCAGCAGAATTCTCCGTTCCCTCCACCCGCCAATGGGATTTCCCATTGCAGCCACCCCACGTCGCCGAGAAACCCGCGGGCGTGGGTGCACTGCCAGCTCAATGGAGAATCCCGCCGGCGGAGAATTCAGCCATGTGGCTTTGCTGTGCTGTCTTGGAAATAAGCCTGTTTAAAAGCACAGGCTTGATTCAGCCTCATTCATCCTCGACATACAATTATTGGAATTAACACAATGAACCACTGAAACAGATGCAATTCCCAAGGAATATGTTTATTAGGTAAATCGGTGTTCTGAAATGTAATTGTGTATCCTGACTAATGCATTAATGTTTGTATAAGATTTATGTCTGAAAGGTTTAATCCACTGCTGCAAGGCCTCTAGGCAGAAAAATGAGTATGCCTAAACGTAGGTTTTTTGCCTGTTTTAGGAAAATAATAATATTCATATATTCATTTCAATTATATAATGTAATTGTTAATTATTTATTTCACATTCATTCATGGTGATACAAGGATTAAGAAAATAAAAATGACAAGTGTTATGTGTGAAAAAAGGGCTAATAATTATTTCACAGGATTTCACAGAATTACACATATCTTTCGAATTGTAACGATAGGACAAAATTCAACCCAATTGTGCTGCAACTGCATGGTTTTATTGTTGATTTAAATCCAAGTCGAGCATCGTTTTAAAGGTAAAAGCATTGTTTGAAAGGTAAAAGCAAATGTGATTTAAATATAACAAGTGCTACTTTGGGCTACCTCTTCGGGCATATTTGACAACATCGAGTGGCATAGCCACAGGACAAACTTTCAACAGCACAGCTCATTCATTCCTCTGTTTAACAGCCTTCAGATATGCTCCCGTCAAAATGAATATTTGTAACAAATCTCCAATAACATCATGTCCACTACCTTTAGGGCTGGGAATCCTTGCACATTCCTAGATTTCAGAAAATTGGAAGTTATGTGTGCATTACAATGATATGCCACAAAACAGCAGGTCGCATCTGCATTGCTCTCGTGCCAGAGAACACAGTGCGCATTAAAAACATTAGGGCTGCCCTCCTCTCCCCTGCATCCTGCCAGCGTGATTCCTAGGATTCGCATCAACATCAGAACAACACTAGTGCAGCTTCAAATCAACCATCTGAATAATCCACAAAGTTCACGTCAAGTGCGGCACCGGTGCCAGTTCTGGCAAATGAAACCCAGTGTACCTTAAAGATAAAAGCAGCCACGTTTCTAAGTATAATTGTTACAAACATCCTCCAATTACCTTGTCAACTGTAATCTGCCTATGATTTATGTGGAACACTTAATTGTAATATGACAAATAAATCCTAGCATTTCATTAAACATGAAATGAACATTACATTCGATTTGTTGCCAAGGGCTGTCTTTAGAGAGATGCATGGGAATAGAATTAGACAGATGCCTCAAATATTTACCATTTCCAAATTGCTTACAAAATTTTTCCTATTGCTTTTGGTCTGATACTATGCACCATACCCTGGCAGTGAGCCTAGTTAGACATTCACCAGTGGCATTCTGTAAGCAGCTACAAGGAGCAGAATGTTATGGTCCTGTCATGGTGGGGGCGGGGCCAGAAAATGCAGCGAACCATTCAAAACCCCATTTACTTTGGCGAATGGTAGATCCCGCTGGGGGGGAAGATTCCATCCCAGGAGGGCACATATTTCTCTAATTTTCCTCGTAGAAAAGTCCTTAACCTCTTGTCAGCAAACACTGAATCTAGGAAGGAAAAGGGTTACCCTTGCGAGTTATAGGTCCATTTGACCTGGTGACCAATAACCTGGAAGCAGAGCTGACAGGAAGGAAGATAACATACAAAATCCATGTAGCCAGACAAAGAGGAGTGCTGCACACAAAGAAGAGCAAGGAAATCTCCTGCTGATTACCATATACCGGCCACCATCAGCTGATCAATCAGTACTCTTCGATGTTGAACGCCACTTGGAGGAAGCACTGAGGGTGGCAAGGATGCAGATAATGCTCTGGGTTGGGGTCTTCAATGTCCATCACCAAGAGTGGCTTGGTAGTACCACCACAAACTGAGCTGGCTGGGTCCTAAAGGACATAGCTTCTAGGCTGGGACTGCGACGGAACCAACAAGAGGGAAAAACATACTTGACCTCTTCCTCATCAATCTGCCTGCTGCAGATGCATCTGTCCATGACAGTATCGGTTGAAGTGACCACCGCACAGTCCTTGTGGAGACAAAGGACTTCATATTGAGGATACCCTCCATTGTGTTGTGTACCACCACCACTGTATTAAATGGGATAGACTTCGAACATGATCTAGCCACTCAAGAGGCGCTGTGGGCCATCAGCAGCAGCAGAATTGTGCAGGAGAACATGTCAGGAGCAACATCAGTCATACCGAAAAATGGTATCAACGTGGTTAAGCTACAGCATCGGACTACTTGTGAGCCAAACAGCATAAGCAGCAAGTAATGGGCAAGAGCGAAGCGATTGCACAACGAACGCATCAGATCTAAGATCTGCAGTCCTGCCACATCCAGCCGTAAATAGTGCTGGAGAATTAAACAACTCTCTGGAGGAGGAGGCCCCACAAATATCCTCAATGATGGAGGAGCCCAGCACGTGTGCAAAAGACAAGGCTGAGGCATTCGCAACAATCTTCAGCCAGAAGTGCCGAGTGGATGATCCATCCAGGTCTCCCCGAGAGGTCCCCAGCATCACAGATGTCTGTCTTCAGCCAATACGATTCGCTCCACGTGATATCACAAACTGACTGAAGACACCGGAAACTGCAAAGACCATTGGTCCTGATAGTATTCCGGCAATAGTATTGAAGACTTGCGCTCCAGAACTTGCCGCACTCATAGTCAAGTTGCTCCAGTACAGCTACAACACTGGCATGTATCTGGCAATGTGGAAAATTGCCCAGGTGTGTCCTGTGCACAAGAAAAGGACAAATCCAACCTAGCCAATTACCGCCCAATCAGTCTACTCTCCATCATCAGCAAAGTGATGGAAGGAGTCATCAACAGTGTAATCAAGCGGCATTTACTCAGCAATAACCTGCTCACAGGTGCTCAGTTTAGGTTTCGCCAGGGTCACTCAGCTCCTGACCTCATTACAGCCTTGGGTCAAACATGGACAAAAATGCTGAATGTCAGAGGTGAGGTAAAAGTGACTGCCCTTGACATCAAGGCAGCATTTGACCGAGTATGGCATCAAGGCGCCTCAGCTAAACTGGAGTCGATGGGAATCAGGGGGAAATTCTCCACTGGTTGGAGTCATATCTGGCATAAAGGAAGATGGCTATGGTTGTTAGAGGTCAATCATCTCGGGTCCAGGACATCACTGCAGGAGTTCTCAGGGTAGTGTTCTTCAGCTGCTTCCATCATAAGGTTGAGAAATGGGAATATTTGTGGATGACTACACAATGTTCAGCATCATTTGTGACTCCTCAGACAATGAAACAATCCATGTCCAAAACAGCAAAACCTGGACAATATCCAGGCTTGGGCTGACAAGTTGCAAGTTACATTTATGCCAAACAAGAGCCATGCAATGACACCTCCTACAAGAGAGGATCTAACCACCACCCCTTGGTATTCAATGGCTTTACCATCACTGAATCCCCCACATTCAACATCCTGGGGGTTACCATTGATCAGAAACTGAACTGGACTAGGCATATTAACACTGTGGCTACCAAGGCAGGTCAAATGCTAAGAATCCTATGGCGAGTAACTCACCTCCTGACCCTCCAAAACCTGTCCACCATCTACAAGGCACAAGTCAGGAGTGTGATGGGATACTCTCCATTTGCCTGGATGAGTGCAGCTCCAATAACATTCAAGAAGCTGGATACCATCCAGCGCAAACCAGCCCACTTGATTGCTATCGTTTCCACAAAAATTCAATCCCTCGACCACCGACGAACAATGGCAGGCATGAGTACCATCTACAAGATGCACTGCAGTAACTCAGCAAGATTCCTTGGACAACACCTTCCAAACCCACAACCACTAACATCTAGAAGGACAAGAGCAGCAGATACCTGGGAACCCCACCACCTGGAGGTTCCCCTCCAAGTCTCACCGCCCTAACTTGTCACTGGAGCAAATCATGGAATTCCCTCCCTGACAGCACAGTGGGTGCACCTACACATCAGCGGTTCAAGAAGGCAACTCACCACCATCTTCTGAAGGGCAACTAGGGATGGGCAATAAATGCTGGCCCAACCAGCAATGCCCACATCCCGTAAATTAATTTTAAAAAGCTGTAGCAGGGTGGAGAACAGAGAAGTTATATTTACAAGGAGCTGTGTGTGGTAATACAGTTAAACAGGATGGAAAGCCCGACAGGGTTAGAGCAGGGATGAACGGTTTTACTGCTGCTACTTCAGTTTTGCCAGAGTTGACCAGACTGTTTAATTTTGTTTATTAGGGGGGAAAAAAGATGAAAAGTGAATGAAATGAAAATTGCTTATTGTCACAAGTAGGCTTCAATGAAGTTACTGTGAAAAGCCCCTCGTCGCCACATTCTGGCGCCTGTTCGGGGATGCTGGTACGGGAATTGAATCCGCGTTGCTGGCCTTATTCTGCTTTAAATGCCAGCTGTTTAGCCCACTGTGCTAAACCAGCCCCTCTCTCTGGGGAATCTGTGCTATCAAAACTATCTTGAACCTAACTAAGGAGTTTGCCATTTGGGTGCAGCGACTGTTTCCAGAAGTCTGAATTCAATATCAACAATGGAAAGCCTAACGGGATGCTATGCCCCACGTCCTCATTTAAAATTGCGATGAGGAGGAACTATTTCTTGCAGAGGGTGGTGAATTTGTGCTGTGGAGTCCGAATCATTAAATGGTTTCAAGAAGGAGATAGATATATTTCTGATTTAAAAAACAGGTTAAAGAAATATGGGGAACAGGCAGGGAGGTGGATTTGAGACCAGGAAGAGATCAGCCATGATCTGAGTGAATGGCAGAGCAGGCTCGAAGAGCTAAATTGCCGATTTCTGCTCCTAATTCCTATCCCTCCTGATTTCACACTGACCATCCCCCAGTGTGCTCCTGAGGGCAGTGGAAGGGGCATAAAACATTACATTAACTAATATCTCTAAAGTAACTATTTTATATCACATTCGTCAAACTTATGGTAAACCTTTATAAATCACTGGTTAGATCCCAGCTAGAGTATTGTGTCCAATCCTGGGTACCAAACTTTAAGAAGAATGTCAAGGCCCCACGAGGCAGGGATGAGAGAATATAGTTTTAGGGAGAGATTAGAGAATCTGGAATTGTTCTCCTTTTCGCAAACAAGGTTATGGGGAAATGTAATAGAGGTGATCAAAATCATGAGGGAATGCAGCTGCTGGTGTAATCAGGTCAGCAAGTATCGGTGCCAGTCCCAAGCATGGATCAATGGGGAGGGGTCTGGGCAGGAAGGTCAGCCAGCTGTAAAACCACCCGCCAAATCCAAATGATGGTTGATATGAGTGGAAGTGTTGGGGCTTACTCTGAGTGACACACAAGGTACCTTCCCAACTGGCCTAATGGGGTGGCCCGATGGCACAGTGGCTAGCACTGCTGCCTCACAGCAATAGAGATTCAATTCCTATCTTGGGTGACTGCGTGGAGTTTGCACCTTCTCCTCATGTCCACATGGGTTTCTCTCGGTTCTCCAGTTTCCTCCCACAGTCCAAGTATGTAATGGTTAGGTTGATTGGCCATGCTAAATTGCCTCTTAGGGTGGGGTTGCAGGAATAGGGCGAGGGATTGGGCCTAGCTAGGCTTGTGAAAGTGTACAAACTCAGCAATAGCATGATGGGAAAAATAGCCAATTTATGTAACCAAGTGTAAGACAGCTGTGTCAGCTAGTGCCAAGATCAGACACTGACAAACTAGACAAAGCTAAGAATCCACATAATTGTATCATACAAGGCCAGAAGAGGGAAGGTAGTGCCTGACCTTATTAAAACCTGATAACAAAGCCACGATCTAGGAATGTCCTAATAACACAACTTCCTCATGACCTAGGTCCATCTGCGTCAAGGCATCATGAGGGCAGAGGTGAAAAACAAAATAGGACCACGTCTTATTTCCTCTAAAGACAAAATACTGCAAATAAGCCGAGTCAGGGTCTTTTCCATGACAACATGTTTGATCAGAAGTTCTGACTGTATTGACATTTTTGAACAAGGTCTGTTTTTGTAAAATGATACAGCTTGTGTATAAATATTGAACGTTTTCTCCATGTCTTTGCGAGCTTGAGAAAGAATGAGCAGGTTTACCTTAACAGCTCTCTCTCTCTCTAACCTGTAGCCATCTGCATGCAGACTTTGGTCAATAAAGACAAAGTTATTTATTTCGAAACAGAGTTGTAAAGTTGTTTTTTCTCACAGTCTTGAAGTAGGAAAGATTTTAAAAGACGACAGTGGCGCTGCGAGCCCTCACCAATACCCTGAGTGGCTTCCGTGGGGGACCGAACAAGTGATCGAGCACGAACACAGAGAGCGGAGACGGATGGCGCAACAAGGTAAGCTTTAACCTTGGTCTCTCTCTCTCTCTCGGATCGGTGCTGTGACCCCTCGTCCCTGACGGATAACGCTGACAGGTGACGGTGTTCGAATCTAAATTTGACTGTGAGTAATGTTCTTCGGGTCTGGGACCCGGTTGTCGTTCAAAGCCTAAGGTCAGGGACCACCTGCTCTTTTTTTTTTCAGGACAGGGATACACAGGCTTGGCTAGGTCAGGGACCAGATTTGGATTTTTGACTTTTAAATTTACAAGGCAGTTTTTCCCCATTTTTTTTTCCCTTCTCTCTCTCTTTTAATTTTTTTTCCACTCCTTAAAAGTCATGGGCCAGAGCCTAGACAAAACGGAGGACAATTCTCCCTTGCTTTTTATGTGCACCATGTTCCCCGATAAGGAACGCAATTTACGCCTCTTGTCTTCAGCTTTAAATAAGAAATTCGGATCTGAAATTTGGCCACTAGGTGGTACCTGGAATTTATAAAACTGCACCGCGGCAGAGACAGCCATTTGGTCTCGGAATGCCAGAGCCAAATGGAAGAAATTAATTACCAAATGGCAAAAAGAATCAGACAGACGACACAAACTGTCCTTGTTAATGAGTTGGAGGGATAATGCACGTAGGAGAGGGATTGCTGATTATAAAGATGGAGAAACCAAAGACTGGGAAACGTTGAAATTCGAATGTGAACTATGGGACAGGAAAGATCCTAAGAATCAAGGGAGGGATAATACTGCATTGGGCGGTAAGCAGGTCGGAATATCCCATCAGATTAAAAATCAGGAGGATCCTCCCACTACCTCTGGCATGCCGTTGTTTCCCTATTTGATTGATACAGAGTAGGAGGAGGAGGAATTAAATCCCACGATGCCCCCATGGCCACCTCTTCCCAGCTCCACGGTGCGGCAGCCCTGTTCTCACCCTCCCCCTTGTAACAATCTTGCTGCCGATAATCTCCCTGCTCCTATTACTCCCATTGCAACACGCACTCGCTCAAAAGCACCAACCACCTTCCTCGATCAGCTCATTACCTCTGTTAATCAGGCTTTCCAAGTATTAACTATCAGTACAGCACCGGTAGAGGACCCTTTTCCACCACCGCCTCCCCCTGCAAATTTTCCAATCCGACGTCTCGTTAACCCTCGAGCGACTGATGACGACGACCAATTTATTGAGACATGGCAGGCTTTTAAACCTCAGGAGCTCTGTTTGATCATGGCTCACTGTCTGTCACATAAAACGGACCCAGAGGGCTTTACTGAATATCTGAGAACTGCGACTGTGTATGGTGCTACCCCTAGGGATCAGTATTCCCTTATTTTTTCATCCCTTCCCCCAGATTTAGGTGAGAAATGGAAACGAGAATTAGGGGATCGCGGAACCACATGGGATGCATTTAAAACCAACAATCCATCAGATGAGGCTCAACTCGCTTTAATGTTCCCAGCACTTAAGCGTGCTCTCCGTAAACCTGTAGATATCTCCAAAATTCTTGATTGTACACCCACTCCTAAGGAGGAGGGTCCTGAATTTTTTGACCGCTTTTGTGGAATTTACACTCTTTATTCCGGTGATGAGACTTTTAATGCGGGCTTGAAATCTCTCCAGTTCAATGCGCTGCTTATGCAGGTCGTGCCTGACCGCATAGCAACCAGTATTAAAACTAATAATATGGATTGGTCTGATAGCTCCAAATCCCACATGCGACGTGCTATCTCTTATTACTGGAGCAATGGCCGTGACAGAGAAGCTTTCGGAAGGGACCCTCCTACACCCAAAATAAAGTTGGAGTTTGTCCAGCGAAGCAGTTCCCCTTCCTCATTGATACAGGGGCAACTGCTTCTACGTTGAATTTGACGTTAGTTAAACAGTATTGTTTTCCTCTCTCAGACGAATATGTGGAACTTTCTGGTTTTATGGGTGAGAGGGCTACATACCAACTCACGAAACCCCTTCTGGTTCAATTTAATGACCGTCAATGTTGTATTCCCTTCACTGTCACGCGTACCCTCGGTGTTAATCTTGCTGGCCGTGATCTGTTATGTCCCTTACAAGTTGAGATTGTTTGCCTTGACGACGGCGTCACGATCTCCACGGCTCCACAAGTCCAGCCTCGAAATTTACCCCTTTTTTTCACTCCCCAATGGTGGTCCATTGATTTTGATCCCTCCAATTTTTCACCTCCCTTGCATGTTCCTCATCCACACGTGACCCTTTGCTATGACCACACGGGGTGCTCGCCCGATTTGGAGACCATCTACCGGGACTCCCTCGGGTCCACGGTGGCGGTTACTTTCATCGCTCATGCTGAGGGAAAAGAGGGCTCTGCATTTCTTGTTGAAGTGCCCCTCGTATTCTGGAAACAGTCTGGACTAGTGGCACCTCACGTTACCCTCACTGTCAATGCAGGCTACAGTGCCAGGTCACTGGGCTTTCTGGTTGCTACCCTCCAAGGAAAATGTGATGCTTTTTATACTGGACGACAGACCTTCCCTGAAGGCACGTTACAGTATTTTTCACAGCCCTTTTGTGTTGATGGTACATTGAACCACCATCGGACCAACCGTTCCCCATCCCCAGAGATTCCTGCAGACTTATGGGCTGCGTCCAAACACGAAGTTGGTCTTACTAATGTGCCTCCAGTTCTCATTAAGGTTAAGTCCGGTGTGCCCCTGCCCCCCATTTCTCAGTACCCTATTCGCCCTGACGCTGAGGAAGGAATCTCCAGCATGATACAGTCCTTCCTTCAACAGGGAATTTTGGTTCCGTGCCAATCGCCCTGGAACACTCCTATTCTTCCGGTTCCTAAGGTTGGGCGGCCGTCTGAATGGCGTTTGGTCCAGGACCTCCGCTGTATCAATCAAATCGTTGAACCCTTGCATCCCCTGGTCCCTAACCCGGCTACAATCCTCAGTAATATCCCGCCTGAGGCAGCTGTCTTTACCCTTGTGGACTTACAACACGCCTTTTTTGCGATACCCCTTGCCGCTGAATCCCAGTATTTGTTTGCCTTCACATTCAAAGGGCACCAGTACACTTGGACTAGGCTACCGCAAGGTTTCATTCATTCACCGACACTCTTCTCACAGGCACTGCACTCCCAATTAGCTACTTTGACACCCCCGGGGGGATCTACTATTATACAGTATGTCGATGACTTACTCCTTGCTAGCCCTGACTTTGCTTCTAACGAACGTGACTCCATTTATCTGCTCACCCGTCTCCATTCCTGGGGATATGTAATACCACCTAATAAAGTACACAAAGGACAGAGGCAGGTTAAATTTCTGGGCGTTCTGATAAGCGCTACTGAACGTTCCCTTACGCAGGATCGTATTACTCCCATTTTGCAAACCGCACTTCCTACCTCGCCAAAGCAGATGAGAGCCTTTTTAGGTTTAGTGAACTTTTGCAGACAATGGATTCCGAATGTTACTGCTCATACCAAGGAGCTTACTCCTTATTCCTCCCAGAATTCACCCCTTAAGTTTGAACTACCCGATTTAGCACAGCAATCTTTTGTTACTCTCAAGAACGCGCTGGCTTCCGCCACGGCTCTAGGACGACCTCTTTATGACAGGCCCTTCCAGTTGTATGTTAATGTCCTTGACCTATGTGCCATGGGTGTCTTGACACAGGAACATGGTGACCAACGCCGTCCGGTTGCCTATTATTCTACTAAATTGGATCCAGTAGCTTGTGGTTTGCCCCCCTGCACTCAAATTCTCACTGCTGTACATGTGTTAGCTCAGGCAGCCACTAATCTAACCCTTCATCAGCCCGTGCATGTGTATACCTCACACTCTGTTGTGGCTCTCCTTACATCTCAGCAGACCCAGCATCTGACACAGGCCCGCTTGAGCCGATATGTGGTCTCACTATTACAGAACCCATATCTGTCTTTCCATTACTGTTCCACTTTAAATCCCGCAGCATTCCTCGAACATCCCCCTATGTACTTGTTGATCCACCACATGATTGTTTGCTTAGGAATCACTTCCTTACCGCACCTCGTCCCGATTTAACTGACCCTCTTGATAATCCTGATCTCACTTTTTATGTTGATGGAAGTTCTTCTATTTCCCAAATGGGTGTGCCGCAATCGGGAAATGCCATTAGAACATAGAACATAGAAAATACAGCACAGAACAGGCCCTTCGGCCCACGATGTTGTGCCGAACCTTTGTCCTAGATTAATCATAGATTATCATTGAATTTACAGTGCAGAAGGAGGCCATTCGGCCCTTTGAGTCTGCACCTGCTCTTGGAAAGAGCACCCTACCCAAACTCAACACCTCCACCCAACACTAAGGGCAATTTGGACATTAAGGGCAATTTATCATTGGCCAATTCACCTAACCCGCACATCTTTGGACTGTGGGAGGAAACCGGAGCACCCGGAGGAAACCCACGCAGACACGGGGAGGACGTGCAGACTCCGCACAGACAATGACCCAAGCCGGAATCGATCCTGGGACCATGGATCTGTGAAGCAATTGTGCTATCCACAATGCTACCGTGCTGCCCTTAAGAACAAATAAATCTACACTATATCATTTTCCCGTAATCAATGTACCTATCCAACAGCTGCTTGAAGGTCCCTAATGTTTCCGACTCAACTACTTCCACAGGCAGTGCATTCCATGCCCCCACTACTCTCACCATCTCTTCCCTGCCTGACAGGGACATACACATCAAGGACACATAGCACCTGTTCCTTGAACAAGTTCCACATTTCACTTGTGTCCTTCCCTGCCAGCCTATGTTCCCAACTTATGCACTTCAATTCTTGTCTGACAACATCGTATTTACCCTTCCCCCAATTGTAAACCTTGCCCTGTTGCACGTACCTATCCCTCTCCATTACTAAAGTGAAAGTCACAGAACTGTGGTCACTATCTCCAAAATGCTCCCCCACTAACAAATCTATCACTTGCCCTGGTTCATTACCCAGTACTAAATCTAATATTGCCCCTCCACTGGTCGGACAATCTACATACTGTGTTAGAAAAGCTTCCTGGACACACTGCACAAACACCACCCCATCCAAACTATTTGATCTAAAGAGTTTCCACTCAATATTTGGGAAGTTAAAGTCGCCCATGACTACTACCCTATGACTTCTGCACCTTTCCAAAATCTGTTTCCCAATCTGTTCCTCCACATCTCTGCTACTATTGGGGGGCCTATAGAAAACTCCTAACAAGGTGACTGCTCCTTTCCTATTTCTGACTTCCACCCATACTACCTCAATAGGGTGATACTCCTCGAACTGCCTTTCTGCAGCTGTTATACTATCTCTAATTAATAATGCCACCCCCCCACCTCTTTTACCACCCTCCCTAATCTTATTGAAACATCTATAACCAGGGACCTCCAACAACCATTTCTGCCCCTCTTCTATCCAAGTTTCCGTGATGGCCACCACATCGTAGTCCCAAGTACCGATCCATGCCTTAAGTTCACCCACCTTATTCCTGATGCTTCTTGCGTTGAAGTATACACACGTCAACCCATTTCCGTGCCTGCAAATACTCTCCTTTGTCAGTGTTCCCTTCCCCACTGCCTCATTACATGCTTTGGCGTCCTGAATATCGGCTACCTTAGTTGCTGGACTACAAATCCGGTTCCCATTCCCCTGCCAAATTAGTTTAAACCCTCCC
Source organism: Scyliorhinus torazame (assembly GCF_047496885.1). Classification (NCBI taxonomy): domain Eukaryota; kingdom Metazoa; phylum Chordata; class Chondrichthyes; order Carcharhiniformes; family Scyliorhinidae; genus Scyliorhinus; species Scyliorhinus torazame. The sequence goes on along the minus strand of NC_092723.1, from coordinate 147,335,474 downwards.
GAAGAGTACTAGCAAACCTCCCTCCCAGGATATTGGTGCCCCTCTGGTTCAGATGCAACCCGTCCTGCTTGTACAGGTCCCACCTTCCCCAGAATGCGCTCCAATTATCCAAATACCTGAAGCCCTCCCTCCTACACCATTCCTGCAGCCACGTGTTCAACTGCACTCTCTCCCTATTCCTAGCCTCGCTATCATGTGGCACCGGCAACAAACCAGAGATGACAACTCTGTCTGTCCTGACTTTCAACTTCCAGCCTAACTCCCTAAACTTGTTTATTACCTCCACACCCCTTTTCCTACCTATGTTGTTGGTACCAATGTGCACCACGACTTCTGGCTGCTCCCCCTCCCCCTTAAGGATCCTGAAGACACGATCCGAGACATCCCTGGCCCTGGCACCCGGGAGGCAACATACCTTCCGGGAGTCTCGCTCGCGACCACAGAATCTCCTATCTATTCCCCTAACCATTGAATCTCCTACAACTATTGCTTTTCTATTCTCCCCCCTTCCCTTCTGAGCCCCAGAGCCAGACTCAGTGCCAGAGACCTGGCCGCTAGGGCCTTCCCCCGGTAGGTCATCCCCCCCAACAGCATCCAAAACGGTATACTTGTTTTGAAGGGGAACGGCCACGAGGGATCCCTGCACTGTCTGCCTGTTTGTTTTTTTCCCCCTGACTGTAACCCAGCTATTCTTGTCCTGTACCTTGGGTGTGGTTACCTCCCTGTAACTCTTCTCAATCACCCCCTCTGCCTCCCGGATGATCCGAAGTTCATCCAGCTTCAGCTCCAGTTCCCTAACACGGTCTTTGAGGAGCTGAAGTTGGGTGCACTTTCCGCAGGTATAGTCAGTGGGGACACCGGTGGTATCCCTCACCACCCACATCCTACAGGAGGAGCATGTAACTGGCCTAGCCTCCATCCCCTCTTACCTTACAGAATATAGCTGCTGTGTGGACTAACTAGATCTCCGCCCTCCGACTCTGCTCCCAGTCAGCTACACTTCCTGTAAACTCCTGGCTCTCTTCGCACTCTTTGCGGAAATGTCGGAAACAAAATGAAAGGAGCACCTTACTCCCTCCTCACCTAACTCCCTCGGTCACCAAACACTCACTATCGCACTCAAAAAGCACCAAATTCAGCACTCAGTGCAAACAAAGTCTGCACTGTAGGGGATCACTTTTATACTGTGAATCTAGCCTCTGAAAAACTGGCCTAATCCAATTAACTAATTAACAAGCTCCAGCTGCAAGTGCCTAGAAGTAGAAGCCTGTTTAAAGCTGATTGAAAATTCACCTTCTTCTAAACCAAACAGCAACTTTTAAGTGAATTAACTAAATAAAAGAAAGACTAAACTTTAGATAAAAATGAAGCCTTATACTCCCTCGGTCACCAAACTCTCACTATCGCACTCAAAAAGCACCAAATTCAGCACTCAGTGCAAAACGAGTGTTACAGACACTGACATTCTGGAAGCAGCTGCTTTCCAGATTCCAGTCTCAGCGCAGAAAGCTGAGCTATTCGCCCTTACTAGAGCTTGTGTTCTGGCCAAAGACCAAAGTGCGAATGTGTACACAGACTCTAGGTACGCTTTTGGTGTCACCCACGATTTTGGCCGCCTCTGGCAGCAACGTGGATTCCTTACCTCTGCAGGCTCTCCCATTCTAAATGCTCTTTGGGTTAAAAATCTCCTCGTTGCTATTCAACTTCCTCGTCAATTGGCTATCATTAAATGTGCTGCGCACACTTCCGGGGACACTCCTGTGCAATTAGGAAACGCCCGTGCTGATTCAGCCACTAAGGCAGCGTCTGCATCAGCCCCTATGATTGTTCCCGCAGGGGGTACACAGGCTTTAAATCAGCTACCTATTCTAGAAACAAAGGGCATGCCAGAGTTAGCTGAAATTCAAAAGTTACAGAGGGACGCCTCTGATTCTGAGCGCACACTATGGAAGTCAATGGGGTGTTCGCACTCGTTGACACAAAACCTCTGGCTTACCCCAGTAGGTCAAGTTTGTGTTCCAGATTCGTTATTGCCGATACTTATTGATTATTTGCATTCTTGTACACATCTTGGCAAGGAGGGAATGGTACAGCTACTTTTGAAAACTTGGTGGCACCCAGATCTGAATACAGCAGCACAAATGCGGCTGGATCGATGTCTTGTTTGCATGAAAAATAATAAGGGTAAAGGCATTAAATGCCCTCCCGGAACAACACCCTTGCCAGATGGTCCTTTTGCCTGCATACAGCTTGATTTTATTGAATTACCTAAAGTACAATGCTATAAATATTGTTTAGTAATCATTGATGTATTTAGTAAATGGATTGAAGCTTTCCCTACCACCAACTGTACTGCACATACGGTGGTAAAATTACAATTGACAGAAATTATTCCCCGATTTGGGATTCCCAGAATGATGAGCTCAGATAATGGAACACATTTTGTGGCTCGAATCAATTCTGAATTATGCGAAGCACTCAAAATTAAACAACAGCTGCACTGCGCGTATCATCCACAGGCAGCAGGAATTGTAGAGAGAGCAAATGGGACCTTAAAAGAAAAATTATCTAAATTGACCGAAGAAACTGGATTAAATTGGCTAAAGGTATTGCCTTTGGCACTGTTTCACATGAGGGTTACTCCACATTCGCGGTCCGGACTGTCAGCTGCAGAGATAGTCTACGGTCGGCCAATGAGGACTCCCTGGGATGCCCATGAAGAACCTCTAGAGGGAGTAGACCTCCACGTTATGGGAGATAAAATGCTGAGTTATTTGAAGCAATTAAAGTTTCTCCACTCGCAGGTAAAACAGGCCCATCTCCCAGCAACAGCCGGAACAAAGATCCCTCGATATCCAGTAGCCAAACCAGGAGACTACGTGCTGATAAAGAATTGGGACAGAGAGAAGTTAGGGCAACGCTGGAGCGGCCCTTTTCAAGTATTGCTGACTACACCGACTGCCGTTAAACTCAAAGGACGTTCGAGTTGGGTACACCTATCGGATTGTAAGAAGATTGGTTTCAGCCCCAACGAGGACGCAGAATGAGGATCTTCATTATCACAGTTGGACTATTTGGACTAATTGGTCTTAATGGCCATTCGACAGTAAGCGAACAAACTGACAAAGAGCTGCGTGCTAATAGCTTTCTATATATGTCATATATTTATGCTGACAGATTGAATGTAAGTAACTGTTGGGTTTGTACCCGTATCCCCATCCATTCCAAGGAGGGGCTACCTCTCCAATCACTCCCATTCCACTTAGCAGAAACAGTTGAGTGGATACTGCGTCAAAACCGAACACAGGGGTTCGGTGGAGATATGAAAATTTGGAAATCGGCTGGCTATGGGATGACTTGATTTTCAGCCTGGTATCAACCTGGATATCCCCATGTTTCGAATCCCCCTGCCCTTACCATCCCATCGATCACTGCGCAAGGATCCCTATGTTTTAGTAAATCAGGAGAAGGACCATCAATGGGGCAGAGTAGGTGTAATCTTACAACTGAATGGCAGGGACCGATACCAAACATTTCCAACAAGGGTATGTTTGTTCTTGATTGGTCCAGGGTGTGGAATAAAACATCAAATAGCTCATGAACGCATAATTCCCAGGTACCCTGGATGACAATGGCTGAGAATTTTACGGCCTATAACAGGACCTATTTCATATGTGGCACTAAAGCATACTCCTGGCTTCCCAGAAATTGGACAGGGTCCTGTTATCTAGGATATGTTGTACCCTGCATGCACCACCTACTCTCCCTTAAACAACACTCCTCACGAATCAGGAGGACCATTAGTAAAACCGAGTTCTTTATGATCGCCTTTCCACAATACGGAACAGGCAAGGCAGCAAACAAACTGATCCTTATGGCCTTGGCATTGGAACAACTGTCGAACATAACGGCAGCAGAATCCAGGGCAACCGGACGGGCACTAGCCGAGGTCTCGGCTGAGCTGGTGGCTGTCCGGACTGTGGCATTACAAAATCGAATGGCTCTGGATTATCTGTTAGCCTCGCAGGGAGGAACGTGTGCCATTATAGGTCAGGAATGCTGCACTTATATCCCAGATGCCTCTGAAAATATTACCAACCTAGCTGACCATATAAGAAGACAGGCGGATCAACTTCAAGAAATTGGCCAAGAATTTCACAATTATAACCCACCAGGTTGGTTAGGTTGGCTGGGACACGGATTGTTCGATTGGATCTTTAAGGCCTTCATATTATGACTATTAGCAATAGGATTGCTTGGATGCTTGTGTCAATGTATTTACACCCATCTCCTGAATATCCCTATTTGAACAAATTGAGTGGTTGTCCTGATGGGACAACAGGAGGGAATGTGAAAGTGTACAAACTCAGCAATAGCATGATGGGAAAAATAGCCAACTTATGTAACCAAGTGTAAGACAGCTGTGTCAGCTAGTGCCAAGATCAGACACTGACAAACTAGACAAAGCTAAGAATCCACATAATTGTATCATACAAGGCCAGAAGAGGGAAGATAGTGCCTGACCTTATTAAAACCTGATAACAAAGCCACGATCTAGGAATGTCCTAATAACACAACTTCCTCATGACCTAGGTCCATCTGCGTCAAGGCATCATGAGGGCAGAGGTGAAAAACAAAATAGGACCACGTCTTATTTCCTCTAAAGAAAAAATACTGCAAATAAGCCGAGTCAGGGTCTTTTCCATGACAATATGTTTGATCAGAAGTTCTGACTGTATTGACATTTTTGAACAAGGTCTGTTTTTGTAAAATGATACAGCTTGTGTATATATATTGAACGTTTTCTCCATGTCTTTGCGAGCTTGAGAAAGAATGAGCAGGTTTACCTTAACAGCTCTCTCTCTCTCTAACCTGTAGCCATCTGCATGCAGACTTTGGTCAATAAAGACAAAGTTATTTATTTCGAAACAGAGTTGTAAAGTTGTTTTTTCTCACAGTCTTGAAGTAGGAAAGATTTTAAAAGACGACAGGCTGGTGTTTTCAAGGGTCGGTGAAGACTCGATGAGCCAAATGGCCTTCTTCTGTTCTGTAGGGACTCTATGATTCTTTAACCTGTGAGGAATGAGCAAGAGCTATCAACCAAAGAACAACAATGGCTGAAGAAGAACCCCGAAGGAGAGGCGAAAAGAAGACCAAACTCAAAATCGCAAGTCTACGTGTCGGTAGTCTGACTGGGAGAAGCAGTGAAGGAACTGACCTGAGGTTGGGAAAGGGATTACAAATCAGGTGTCCCCAGGAAACAACAGAGGAGCAGCAAATCAAGATAAATTGGGAGTGGATATGGTGTTAGAATAATTCTGAGTGAGGAAACAAAGGACTACATGTTGGCAGCAGGCAGCATCAGTGACAGAATCATCAAAGCAATACTATAATTCGGGCAAAATATAGAACATGGTTAGTTGTTATGTACCACAGAGTGGGTGAGGACTAGAGGAGAAAGAAGAATTCTGTGAGTAGGTAGACAACACAACTCAAACAATACCAAACAATGACAAGGTTGTGGTGATAGGTGGCCTAAATGGTCATGTGAGGAGAGGGGGTTTTGAGGTTATCCATGATGGACACAGTTTTGAAGAAGCTAATGAAGAAGAAGTAAAGATCCTGGAATTTGTCATGTCATGCCAACTAATAATCTGAAACACCTGGTACTAAACATGCAGTAGCCACCTTTTTTTTTAAATTTAGAGTACCCAGTTATTTCTTTTTCCAATTAAGGGTCAATTTAGCGTGGCCAATCCACCTAACCTGCACATCTTTGGGTTGTGGGGGTGAAACCCACGCAGACATGGGGAGAATGTGCAAACTCCACACGGACAGTAACCCAGGGCCGGGATTCGAACCCGAGTCCTCAGCGCCGCAGCCCCAGTGCTATCCACTGCGCCACCGCAGCCACCTTATAACCTAAAACCATGATGTTTGAGAAAAATAACTGGACAGCACCAGGGTTAGAAAGAACATGAAAATAAAGCGAAGCACTGACCACCCAACATAGAGTGCTGACAGCAGAGCTGTTTGGAAGGAAAACAAAATAGCAGCAGACGAGAGCTCGACAGAAAATTACGGGCGCGTGTTAACAGGAAGAACGTGTTCGGTTTTGTGCACGTTTAGCGGTGTTTCTTGGCGCTGCTCCCACCCACGCCCCCCTCCCACCCACTGTCTAACTGGACTCTGTTTTTTATTGCCTCGGCAAGGAATGCCATTCCGAGGGCGCACTACCTTGACATTTTTAAATGCCGACCCCACCTCCCGACCCCCCCCCCACCAACTCCCCACCACAGACTACGAACCCTCCCAATGCCATTACTTACTTGTTAGGGGGTCGTCGAGCCTCCCCCCTCGCCCCACCTCACAAGGGCAGGACAACCTCGGGCCCGATCCCTGGTACCTGGGCACCTTGGCACTGACAGTCTGCTACCCTTGCAGTGCCCCTGTCAGTCTGGCAGTGCCACCTGGGCACTCTGGCACTGCCAGGGTGGCAGTGTCAAGGTGCCAGGTTAGCAGTGCTAAGGTACATGGATAGCAGTGGGAGTGCTAGGCTACCATTCTGTCCAGAGCCTAATCACCCGCGGGCTCCGATGGCCTGGGAGACCCCATCAGGTGCCGTTAAGCCTGGTCCACGTTTGTGTGGACCAGTGCTAAACGGCGCCACGGCAAGATCTCCCAGGCGCGAGCATTCATTGCCTGGTCTTGCAAGCATCAAGCGGCGACATATTTAAATCTGGATCTCACCCGGCGAGTCCAAGATCCATATCGCGACGTCTTGTGATATCTCGTTAGATCGCGCGAGGTGTTCCGAGCATCGCAAATCATGCTAGATTTAACGGCCTTGTTACGTCACCGAGACAGACGTTGGTGTTGGAAGCTCAAGAGTTCCACAAGTGAAGGGAGAATCCAGAGATAAGATGGAGAATCAGCAAAGAGAAATAAAAGAAATTACACTGTACAACAGACACGTGGAAGACTGTGGAACTCGGTGGCAGACATGATTCGGAAAACCGGTGAAGAAGTGTGTGAAAGATCATCAGGGAAGAGAAAGGCTGGAAAAGATGCTTGGCAGTGGAATGAAAACACAAACGTGCAGCAAAAGAAAAAAGGAACTGTTAAAAAGTGGAAACAATCAGGGCTCAATAAAGATGAAGATCAGAATAAAAATGCAAAACAGAATTCAAAGAAAGTGATTGCCAGAGAAAAATCCTCAGCCATGGAATAAATATGTAAAAGTCTGGATACCAAAGAGGGATAAAGCGTATCTTCAGAACAGCAGCTTCTCGAGATAGATTAAGAAAAGATGTGGGAGATATGCACCCAATCAAGGATACAGGGGGAGTAATCGGAGTGAAAGAGAATGAAATCAAAGACAGGTGGGGCCAATACGTCAACTGGCTTATGAAGGAAGAAAACCCAAGAACAACGAAGAGGTAGCTGCAAATCATGGAATAACATCTAGCATCAATCTGGAAGAAATCAGATCAGGATTGACAGGAATGAAAAACATCAAAGCAGTAAGGCAGGATAAGATACCAGAGGAAGTATCGGCCTGCCGAGGTGAACATCACAAAACTATATGGTGCAGAAAGATGTCATTTGGCTCATTGTGTCTGCACTAGGGCCAAGGTCCTGAACAAGCTACTCAATTGTATTGCAGTAACAGGGAAAATGCGGAGGGTGTGGAGACAAAGCATTTTGGCACCAATATCATAGAATCCCTGCAGTGCCAGAAGGATGCCATTTGGCCCATTGAATTCTTTACTGGCCCTCCGAAAGAGCTCTCTACCTAGGCCCACTCCCCCCACTGCCCGATCAACGTAACCCCACACTTTAATCATGGCCAATCCACCTAACCTGCACATCTTTGGAAAATCACAAAGGGTATTCAATTTAAAATCTGAAGATATGGGGGAAAGAGTCATTCGCCAGAGAATGAGAAACATTGTGCAAATCCGTGAAGGTCATTGATTCATGTTCAGAAGAAGCACCACTGATGCCAGTCTTGTTTTGAGACAAGAGATGGAGGAATATCGGGAAAGCCAATGCAACATGAAGATTGTAGTCATCGATCTAGAGAAGGCTTATGGTCAGATGCCAGAGGGAGGATGGCTGGAGATGTGCTCGGATTCGTGGTGGCCCTGTGAATTAAGTGCGGTAATACAGGACATGTGCAAAGAATGCCAGGCGAGGGTAAGAAGCAGCATGGGGAGTGAGAATTTCAAAGTCAAAGTTGGACCACACCAAGGATTAGCAATGAACCCCTTCCTCTTTCTGTTGGCATGGATGTTCTGTCTGAACAAGTGAGATAGGGAGTACCATGGTTAATGATGTTTGCAGATGGCATCAAGCTGTATGGTGGGGACAATGAGAAGATGACTGAATACCTGGAGAACTAAAGACCAAAGAACAAATTTCTGGACTATCTAGGGAAGAAGACCAGAGTGAACGTGTAAAGATTATGGGTGAAGACTTGGAAAAACAGTTTCAAGTACTTGTCTGTGGTGGCAGAAAATGGAAGAATGTAAATTAAACACCGGATTAGTTCTGGTTGGGATAATTGGAAGATGTCCAGGGAAGTGTTATGTGATAGAAAAGTATCACTGAAACTGAGAGGAAAAATCTACAAGACAGTTGTGAGGCCAGCCTTGTTATATGGAGAAGAAACTTGGGCAACATCAAGAAGAGAGGAACAATGACTGGATACTAATGAGATGTAGATGCTCAGGAGGATACGAGGAGAAATGAGAGAGGACAAGATCAGGAACAAGCACATCACGGGGTCAGTGAATATTGTGGGAACATCAAAGAAAGTAGCCGAAAAGAGATTAAAATTGTGTGGTCATTTGTTGTGGAGAGAGAGCGAGAGAGAGAAAGAGAGGGCCAAGAGAACAGGAAGTCGCAAGAACAGGTGGAAAGATGCGGTGGCGAGAGACTTAAATATTGTGGGATAGGAAGAGGAATGAGTGACTGACAGGAGGATAGGAGGAGATTGTGAAGGTGATCACCAACATTGTAGCGACCCCAAGTAGACTGGAAGAAGCTGAAAGAAGGAGTTCAAAATTATGAGGGGTTTTCATAGAGCAGATAGGGAAAATCTGTTTCCATTAACAGGAGGAAAAATAACCCGAGGTCATAGATTTAAGATAATTGGCAAAATAGCCAACAGTCTTTTTACTCAGCTTGTTATTAGCTGTAACGTATTTCCTGAAATGTTAATCAAAGTGTCAGTAGTAAATTTCAAAAGGAAATTGGATAAATACATAAAAAAGAAAGAGGAAAGCTGGTATAGGCCGGATGGGCCTGTGTTGTGTGATTCCATAGCAGTACCTCGTGAGAATTGTCATGTTCGAAAATCCAAAGTGAAAACCGCTCCATGTCATTAGGAAGCATTTCTGACCAACATCTGGACATTATCCGGAATTCTCTGGCCATTGCGATTCACTTTTCCCGCCGGCAGCTCGCGGGTTTCCTGACGGTGTGGAGTGGCTTCAATGGGAAATCCCATTGACAAGCCGCAGGAAGACAGAATACCGCCACCGAGAAACATGCGGCTGGGAGAATCCAGCCCATTGTAGAAATGTGGACATCTCTGTTCCTTTCGGCTCTGTTCAAAAGGAACTGGTCCATGTGGCTGAATTTTATTTTCGCCGTGTTATATAGTGTGTCACAGTTTTCTGAATTAATAGCTTCAAGTGGATTATGGAAACGAAATGGGATCAAGATGAATCAAAATGATCCGCTTCATGCCATCTATTCAAAGGAAGCGTACTTTTCCAGCAGTTGCTTTTGTTTCGTTTATTTTATTTAACCTTAGAAGCTAACCCAGAAAAAAAATGTTTTGTCGCACATAGGCTGAAGAGGTACTCAAAGGATTTAATGTTCCATTATTATTTAATACCATGTGGGACTTCTCAGAACTGCAAATCTCATAAACAAACAGACAGCTGACAGGGTGACATTCACAATGACAGATTCTGGCTCCAACAAGACTTTTAATTCTCTTTGAGCTTTTTCTCCGGTTGAGAAAAAAAATGTGAAAACATGAAATCAAATTAAAGGTTTTATTGGCAAAGTGACATGTTTACAGCTCTCAGGATTAAATTAGGGATGCTTACCAGCATTAAAGTGACTCATCCTCACTACCTACTTCAACTGACATATTATTGAAAGTACAGTTTGCCAACTGTCTCCAGACACAAGTGTCCACTAATGGATATCTTCCCTAATTAACTAATAATCAAACGCACGTGGCATATATTGTCATTAGGTGATAAATTATACCATATGTGCCATTTGCCTGGTGGGATGTGGCCATGGCATTTCTGGAAGCCATTCGATAAGATTGGAGTTTGCCCTGTTTACACTACAGGAGCAAACCAGTTTGGAGCCTCTCTGACTCCATTCAGCATGCATGAATGATCGTAGAGATAAATAAACTTCTAATAGACAAGGGGCGCGATTCTCCACTCCCACGCCGGTTGGGAGAATCGCCTGGGCCGCCAAAATTCCCTGTGACGCCGGTCTGGCGCCCTCCCGCGATTCTCCCAAGCGGCGGGAACGGCCCGGTCGAGTTTCGCGGGCCGCAGGCCAGAGAATCGCCGGAGACACCCAAGATGGCGATTCTCCGGCACCCCCGCTATTCTCAGTCTCGGATGGGCCGAGCGGCCAGGCCAAAACGGCGGGTCCCCCCCGGCTCCGTCCACACCTGGTCGCTGCCGTCGTGAGCAGTGCATGAACGCTGGGGGGGGGCGGCCTGCGGGGGGGCGAGGGGAGATCCTGCACCGGGGGGGGGGGTACCTTAAATGTGGGGTGGCTCGTGATCGGTGCCCACCGATCGTCGGGCCGTCCTCTCTGAAGGAGGACCTCCTTCCTTCCGCAGCCCCGCAAGATCCGTCCACCATCTTCTTGCGGGGCGGACTTAAAGAGGACGTCAACCACGCATGTGCGAGTTGGTGCTGGCCAACCCGTGCATGCGTGGATGACGCCTGTTATTATGCGGCGCCGCCTTTACGCGGGCGACAAGGCCTGGTGCGTGTAGATGACGCGGCCCCGCTGAAGTTAACAGCTTGAAGAATCCAGACTCATGCTTGTAATGCCCTCATTATTTGTCTACATTGAATAAAATCCTCTTAATTGTATCATATTATATGGACTCGGACTGTTGGATGCACCAGCTTCCTTTCAAAACTGGAGCATCACTGCACCGAGGAGTGGTAAATCTGTCGCAGTGCGTGCTCTCTTATCAAAGCGCATGGAATTATGGGTAGTATCTTGAGGTGGATAGAAATCGGGTCAGCAAACAGGAAGCAAAAAGTTGGAATAAATGGGTCTTTTTCCAATTGGCAGGCAGTGACTAGTGGGGTACGACAAGGATCAGTTCTAGGACCCCAACTGATTATATTAATGACTTGGACAAGGGAACTAAATGTATCCAAATTTGCAGATGATATAAAGTTGGGTGGGAGGGTGAGTTGTGAGGAGGATGCAGAGCTGCTTCAGTGGGATTTGGATCGGCTGAGTGAGTGGGCATATGCATGGTGGATGCAGTTAATGTGGATAAATGTGAGGTTATCCACTTCGGTAGCAAAAATAGGAGGGCAGATAATTATTTGAATGGTTGTAAATTGAGAGAGGTGGATACTCAGCGAGTCCTTGGTGTCCTCATGCATCAGTGGCTGAAAGTAACCGCGCAGGTACAGCAGGCAATAAAGAAGGCAAATGGTATGTTGGCCTTCTTAGCAAGGGGATTTGAGTATAGGAATAGGGGGCCGGGATTCACCGATATCACGGCCAAACGTTGGCGCCGGGGTCAAAACCGGTCCAAGCCCAGTAATTCTCCTCTTCTTCGGGGGCTAGAACGGCGCCGGAGTGCTGTGCGCTGCTCTGGTGCAGAAAGCCGGCCCTACATGGCCGGAGAGGGTCCGCGCATGCGCGCTATGGCCGTCTCCGCGCCGGCTCATGCGCGTGGTTGCCGTCTCCTGGGTAACGTGCCGTAGCCGTACAGGAGCCCCCTCCCCCCCCGGAATGAGCACGCCTGCTGATCGGTAGCCCCCGATCGTGGGCCTGACCACCATGGAAGGCCCCCCTAGAGTCGGATCCCCCTGCCCCCCCACCAGTACGGCCCCCGCAGCCAGATCGCCGAGGTCCTGTAGGGTGGGACCAGTTGTAAACCACGCCGGTGGGACTCGGCGGAACTCGGCAAGCACTCAGCCCGCCAAGCGCAGAGAATCGCCGCGGGGGCCGCTTTCAACGGCCTCCGATCGGCACTGCGGCGTCTATGCGGGTGTGATTGCCACCGATTCTCCGGTCACTGGAAAATCGGTGGCCCGGTGTCGGAGCAGCGTGGTGGGATTCTTTTTTTTTTTTAATTTAGAGTATCCAATTAATTTTTTCCAATTAAGGGGCAATTTAACTTGGCCAATCCACCTACTCTGCACATCTTTGGGTTGTGGGGGCGAAACCGAAGCAGGCACTGGGAGAATGTGCAAACTCCACACGGGCAATGATCCAGAGTCGGGATCGAACCTGGGACCTCGGCGCCATGAGGCTGCAGGGCTAACCCACTGCGCCACTGTGCTGACCCCGTGGTGGGATTCTTGCGCCCCCCGCCATTTCCCCGGCCCGTCGCGGGCTGGGAGAATCCCGGCCAGGATGTTTTACTGCAATTGTATGGGGCACGGACGAGGACACACCTGGAGCATTGTGTGCAGTTTTGGTGTTATTATCTGAGGAAGGATGTCCTTGCTGTGGAGGGAGTGCAGAGAAGGTTTACCAGGCTGATTCCTGGGATAGGGAGACTGTCATATGAGGAGAGACTAAGTTGGTTAGGAATATATTCATTAGAGTCTAGAAGAGCGAGAGGGGATCTCATAGAAACCTATAAAATTCTAACAGGATTAGACAGTGTATTTTCAGAAAGAATGATCCCGATGGTGGGGAGGTCCAGAACCAATGGTCATAGTTTAAGGATAAGGGGTAAACCTTATAGGACTGCAGTGAGGAGAAATGTCTTCACCCAGCACAGAAAGTAGTTGAGGCCAAAACGCTGTGTAATTTCAAGAAGGAATTAGATTTGGCTCTTGGGGCTGAAGGGATCAAAGGATTGTGGGGTGGCAGCGGGGTCAGGGTATTGAACTTGATGGCCAGCCATCATCATAATAAATGGTGGAGCAGGCTTGAAGGGCCAAATGGCCTCCTTTGCTTCCATTTTATATGTATGTTTCTATGTATCAAAGACAGCACTCCTGTCGGAGATTTCGACTCTAATCCCACATACCTGCTCTTTCCCCTTTTGTAGATATTGCCCGTTTATTTAGCTCGCTCTTAAATGCCATGATTGCCTCAACTTCAACCAGTAATAGTGGCAATGCATTCCATATGCTAATAACCTTTAATGCAATTTTTTTTCCTAACCTCCCTTCTACATTTTTAGAAATGATCCTGACTCACTGGAAATTGTATTACATCCTTTATTCTCAAATCCTTCATATCTTGTTTTATTTAGGGCTTTTACACAAGATTGGCTAAATGTCCAGTCGCCCCCATGTCTCGATCTTCTGAGAATAAAGATGCCAGCAAAGATATATTGGGCCTGAAGGGGCTGGCTTTCATTTTTAAGTTTGGATCCGTAGTTCTTGACTCCCAGCCAGCAAAAATATTTTTCAGATGATCTTCTTTTTCGTTGCCTCTTTATGTCTTGAAAACCTTGATCTTCGAAATTCCAGCAAAATAACCTGAGTTTGTGCAATCCCAAAATGTGACCCTTAAGAGTCCAGATATCTTTTGAATAAGTCTACACTGCACTCCCTCCAAGGCAAATATGTCCTTCCTAAGGCGTCGTGCTCAGATGTGAACACAGTGCTCCAGGTGTTATCTAACCAGGGCTTTGTGTTGTAACATGATATCTATCCTCATGTATTCCAGTCCTCCAGGTATGAAAGCTAACATTCCATTCGTCTTTTTGATTGTTTTCTTTACCGGTTTGTGGCATTGGGTGCAATCTAACCAAAAGTGACGGGAAAGACCCTGCTATCTAACGCCCCGCTATTTCAGGGCCCTGCGGGGAATGCCCCCCCACTTCCCCGAGGCCACACTTGGTGTCATTTCACACACCTAAGCAGCTCCATGGGATGCCATTTTGAAATGACGCCCCAATCTCTCGACCCCCCAATGTGGCCCCCGGAATCCCCCAATGCTCCAACTCACCTTTTTGGGACCCTCGAGCCCCCCCCCACCCCGCATCCCACCACATACTAGCAGGGCACACCCAGTGTGGGCAAAATGCCAGCTTGGCAATGCCAACCTTGCACCCCGGCAGTGCCCCAATAGCCTGGTAGTGCCACCCAGACACCCTGGCAGTGGCAGATTGGCCCATTGTGGGCGGGACCGAGACCGTGGCATCTCGTGGGAATCCTGGGGGAAGCCTCTTCCGGGATCTAGCGGCTGCATCTTGCCCAAATTCTGGCGGGGTGCAGCCAGTAGATTGTGCCCATTATGTCCCCTGGACCATTGAGTCTCCTCGGACTTCTACTGTTTCTAGCTTGTTACCATTTAGGAATTATACTGTTCTATCCCTTTTTTGTCCAAAGGAAACAACCTCACCTTTGTCAACATAGAAATGTATTTGCCTCAGTTTTGCCCATTCACTTAATCTATTAATATCTTTTTGTAATTCGATGTTTCTCCCAAAAATGCGGCCTATCTTTGTGCCATCGCCAAATTTGAATACGTGGCTGCATGGCCTATCATCTCGGTCGTTGATAAATGCATCAATAGTTGAGGCCCCAACACTAGTAGTCACACCAGACCCACTAGAATACCTATCCATTATCCCTGCTCTCTGTCTCCTACCACTCAACTCATTTCCTCACGGGATCAATTATCTCTCCAATTTCATGCGCTTCAACATTACCTACCAGTCTCTTATGAAGTGCCTTCTGGAAGTCCATATAAATAACATTACCAAACATACAGCTGTCCACATAAATAGCATTCCTAAACATGCCCCACTACTTTGGTCGCTTCTTCAAAAAATTCAATGCAAATCATTAGGCATGACCCAGCATTTACAAATCCACACTGATTCTCTCTGATAAGCTCAAAATTTTCAAGGCACACAGTCATTTCATCCTTAATGACAGACTAGTAATTTCCCGGCAACAGATGTTAGGCGAACTGCTCTATATTTCCATGATTTCCCTCTCTTACCTTTTCACAAATAATGGACTGATGTGAATAATTTTCCAATTTGAAGAAATGGTTCATAAATTGAGAGAACTTTGGAAGATTATGCAAAGCAAACACCGTAAATCTGAAACAAAAAGGGAAAATGCTGGAAATAGTCAACAGGTCAGGCAGAATGCGTGGGAAGGAGAACAGAGCTGACATTTCAGGTGTGCGACCTTTGATCAGAATTGAGAAAAGTTGGAAACATGCGGAGTGGGATTTAGGGGACCCGTTAGCCGGGGGTGCAAATCCTGTCATGGTTTGGAAATATTGCGAAAGGCCAAAAGCGGGATTTGGACCAGCGAGATTTACGGATCGCGATGTTCCCGGAGTCTGCTGATGACATGATCAGGAAGGGAGCGAACCTGATTTGCATCAATTTGAATGCATTATAATGTACCTAGTGAGGTTAAAGTCGAATATTCAGACTTCATTGAATCTTCCCACCCATCAGGTGTGATGTCATGCAGGCGCAAATTATCTACTGGTTGTTAAAAATGAGGGAATGGGTGGGGAAGGGGGAGAGCAATCGTTAAAAATTAATGGAGATGTTGTCCAGGAGTCTTAAGTGTAAAGGCCTGACAGCAATGAGATCTCAGGATGTTACAGCCTGAGTAAGAGGGATGGCTTTGACAAAGAGTCATCCAGACTCAAAACATTAGCTCCCTTCTCTCTCCACAGATGCTGTCAGACCTGCTGAGATTGTCCAGTATTTTCTGTTATTGTTTCAGGTTCCTGCATCCACAGTAATTTGCTTTTAGGAGGGATGTCTATTAGTCTTGCCTATCGTTGGTGCAGAAAATAATTGTGTCCCCTAACATTACTGAGATTCATGATTATCAGACTAATTATGCCTCATGAGTAAATCCTTAACAATGCCAGTTTCCCACATTTTCACAGTCAAGGTGTGGTGAGCGTCCAGCTCACAACCAATGTCATCGGTGACCTTAGAATGGTTGTGCTCGGGCTCAATGGCACTTGTGGTCTTGAGGAGGCACAGGTATGCAGTGGACTCCTGCCAGAGCATACCTATGCTCGGACAGAATTCCACATTGGCCCCAAGGCCCGATTCGTGGAGCTGGCTTCTTGGCTGTCATCCTCCGGGCTTGACTTGTGAGAAACCGCTGTGGTGTCATTTGAAGGCATCACCCCTTTGATTGAACTGTTCAAATGACCCCCAGGGTGGGCAAATCAGACGCTTCGTGCCTCAGGCGCTGCATTTTTCATGTGGAGAAAAAAAACACATTTCCAAGTGCCTGAAGACTGTGATGCGGATTGCGCCGCTGTGACAGGCAGGAATCACACCGAATTTCTCGCTGAAAATGACTGCCATTTTGGGGGGAAATTCTGCCTGATAGGCTTTGGTGGGGTGGTGGGGTGAGGTGGAGGGAATGAAGAATAAAAGGGAAAACCTGAGAGCGGGTGGAAGGCAAGAAAGATTAAATGACAAACGGTCATGGTGGAAAATTCAAAGGGTGTGGCAATGGGTACAGTAAAGAGTCCAAATAAGTTGTGATGGCTGGATGGCAGCAGAACGAATGCAAAATAAAGGGGGAAAAAAACAGAAAAAAACTAACTGGAAAAAAACCACATCAAACAAAATGGAGGCGGACGTTATGATTATCATAGATCATAGAATTTACAGTGCAGAAGGAGGCCATTCGGCCCATCGAGTCTGCACCGGCTCTTGGAAAGAGCACCCTACCCAAGGTCAACACCTCCACCCTATCCCCACAACCCAGCAACCCCACCCAACACTAAGGGCAATTTTGGACACGAAGGGCAATTTATCATGGCCAATCCACCTAACCTGCACATCTTTGGACTGTGGGAGGAAACCGGAGCACCCGGAGGAAACCCACGCACACACGGGGAGGACGTGCAGACTCCGCACAGACAGTGACGCAAGCCGGAATCGAACCTGGGACCCTGGAGCTGTGAAGCAATTGTGCTATCCACAAGGCTACCGTGCTGCCCCAATCCACAAGGCTACTGTGCTGCCCCATCCACAAGGCTACCGTGCTGCCCCATCCACAAGGCTACCGTGCTGCCCCCTAATGATCTAAAATTGCTGAACTCAATATTGAGTCCAGAAGGCTGCAGAGTGCTGAGTCGAAAGACATATTTCTAGTATTTTCTGTTTGAAGGATTAAAGTAAGGCCATGTGCAATGTTCCCACCTACCTCCTTTATAATAGGATAGAAACTATTTGGTCTTGGGGTTTGGCATTCGTACATGCCATTATTTTCTTCATTATGATTAATTACTTTATTTTAATGATGACGAGTCCCCATCCCTGATTCAAAATGCGTCTCTTGGGGTGTCCAGTCTACAACCCTCTTCCTCTACTGATGCAAAGTAATTATTAGCATTGTGACATTATACAAATGTACAACATGTGAAGAGTTAATGTTATGTTAAGCCTAGCCACTAGAGGGAGCTAATGGACATATAAATTGCACTGGCTCTTAAGCTAGGGGGAGGAGTTTAGACTGGAGCTGAAGAAGATAAGATTCATAGTTTATTGCAGAGTTAGTTAAGATACAATAGTTATAATCAGTAGATAGAGATAGTGTTAACGAGTGTAGCTTAATTCTTACATGTATGTTTGCTATTCAGAATAAGTATCAAACTCAAATTTAGTAGTGTTAATAAATTAGTTTAGTTCTTCAAAAGAGCTTTGTGTATCTTTGTGATCACTGCGCCTTCCATCCTGGAAACCACTTACAAAGATCACCACAAATATGTTGACCATTTCCTTATTTCCACTGATAATATCACCATCAGTAGTTTTTAAGGCGCCCCATTGCTCTTGAACACTTTCTTTTTCCTGATACATTCAGAAAAATATTCTGCTGATGTTGATACCTCCTTTGCAAGTTTATTTTGATTTGATTTATTATTGTCACATGTATTAGTATACAGTGGAAAGTATTGTTTCTTGCATGCTGTACAAACAATGCATACCGTACATAGGGAAAGGTGTAGAGAAAAGATCAACTTAATACGAGGTAGGTCCATTCAAAATTCTCATGGCAGTAGGGAAGAAGCTGTTCTTGAGTTGGTTGGTACGTGACCTCAAACTTTGATATCTTTTTCCTGACGGAAGAAGGTGGAAGAAAGTATGTCCGTGGTGTCCTTAATTGTGCTGGCTGCCTTTCTGAGGCAGCGGGAATTATAGATAGAGTCAATGGATGGGATGCTGGTTTGCGTGATGGACTGGGCTGCATTCACGACCTTTTGTAGTTTCCTGCGGTCTTGGGCAGAGCAGGCTCCATACCAAGCTGTGATACAACCAGAAAGAATGCTCCATTTTATGCTCCCTTTTCTTAATTCATACTTTTGGTTTTGTCAACCTCTGCTGTTCTTTGTACCACTTCCATTTGTCAGGATTTGTTCTATTTGTTGCATTATGTCTACTTTTTTCCTATTAGTTTCATGTTTTCCTTTACCCTTTTTCTCATGGATGGCTTTTTTTTGTTCAGTAGAGCTCTTATCCCTTCAGTGTATAAACTGGTTCTATAAAGCTCTAATTCCTCTTTGAACATCTCCAATTGATCATTCTGCCCATCAACAGATTTGCCTCCTTTGCTTATTTAGTCTGTCTCATGCTGTTGGGGTGACCTAGCCAATAAAATTGACAATTTTAGTCGCTGTTTCAGATTTTTCCCATTCAAACGCAACACTCAGAATTTGTGGATGAGGATGTATGTTGACGGATTGTTAGGCTTATAGCTAAATCTGGCCCCAAGTTGGTCCTACGATGTATTGTTACTGGAAACCATCCTGAACACACTTGAAGAAATTTGCTAATTGGATAATGGGAGGTGTAAAATCAGCACAAGTCAGTGTGCCACTTTTTGATCAAATATTTGATGTGGAGTTCCAGTTCATATTTCCAACTCATTTTGCTACACTTCAATTTCAGTCATCCAATGTGCAGCCTCTGTGATATCTCTGCCGGAATTTCCTATTGGACTTCTACCAAACCCACCCCCATGCAAAATACCCACTGGCAAGTTGTCTTGATTTGTGCAAACATTGCGTCTCTGTAGATTTTGCACCCAAAGTTGTTGGCACAACACTGCCAACGTCACCTGACATCAGCTATACTGAGATCTCTCGAAAATGATAGCAATGCTCGATCAATTTTTTTTTTAAATTTGCTTGACTGATCCCTTGCATTATTCTTAACCAAGTCAATCTCGGTGCACCTGTAATCATTTGGATCCCCACCGGCCTGCACTCATTTTGAACAAGGTGGTTGAAATAGTCTTCCCAATGAGCATGAGTTGTGCACCATAATTGAGGAAGAAGAGGAACATCAAGGACATAATGCTCTGGAAATAGGCAGAATGAAAGCACTCTGATATATTTCTTGAATAAGCGGCATTGCATTTGCACTTGTTCGCCACCAGTGTTCAGTTTGCAATGGGGACAAATAAGCTCCAAAGGAAATCCGTGTGTATGTTCCCATCAACAGTATTGATATAAAAACTGATATCAATTTTACTCTAAATTTTTGCCTCCTTCCTAACCCTATATGCAATAGCCTCTGAAATAGGCAGATAATTAAAACTGGAAATTGTTTCCAGGGAAACAAAATTGGCACTGGATTTTTTTAACATAAACTGAGGCTGTCTATGGAAGCTTGCTTCCCTTGTTGTTGACGCCAGATATCACTTCAAATTGCATTAAATTAATACACTGTATGTCAAAAAAGAAGACATGTTTCTGTTGTAAACACTCGGTTTTGCTGACTTACCATGAGTGTGTTCAATAATTGTGCTGTGCGACAAACACTAATTTGTGCGTCAGGACATTCAATGTCATTTAAAAAAAAATTTAAAGTACCCAATTCTTTTTTTTTTCCAATTAAGGGGCAATATAGCGTGGCCAATCCACCTACCCTGCACATCTTTTGTGTTGTGGGGGTGAGACCCACGCAGACAAGGGAGAATGTGCAAACTCCACATGGACAGTGAGACAGTGACCTGAGGCCGGGATCGAACCCGGGTCCTCAGTGCCGTAGGCAGCAGTGCTAACCACTGGGTCACCGTACAAACTATGTTGAGATAGGTTCAGATCAATTTGTTACACATCATCAACAACAACTTACATTTAACATGATTAAATGTCCCAAAGCACTTCACAGCAGTATTGTAAAGTCAAATATGTTACCTATCCACATACAGGGGATAGTAAGTAATATGACCTAAAGCTTAGTCAAAGAGGTTGGTTTTAAGAGGTGCCTTGAAGGAGGAAAGCAAGCTAGAGAAGTGGAGATGTGTAGGGAGGGTTTTCCAAAGCTTTGGGCGCAGGTAACAAAAGGAGTGGACGCAAATGGTGGAGCAATTACAATTGGGAATGCACAAGAGGCCAGAATTAGAGGAGGGCAGATATCTGGAAGGGTTGCGAGATTGGAGGAGAGTACAAAGATAGGGAGGGTCAAGGCCATGGAGGCATTTGAAAACAAAGATGAAAATGTTTTTAAAAAATCAAGACTTTGCTTGGCCAGGAACCAATATTGGCCTGCAAGCAGAGGGCCGATAGGGGAACAATTCTGGCTGCAAATTAAGACATGGACTGCAGAGTTTTGAATGACCCCAGGAGGGTAGGATGTGGGAGGTCAGCCAGGAATGCAATGGTTAGTCAAGTCTAGAGGTAATAACGGCACAAAGAGGGTTTGAGCTGATAATCAAGTTCTCCCAGTTCATACATTGAGCTCAATGCAAATATCAGAGGTGGTTGGCTGATATGCAAATATATTAACAGTGGGATATATTGTAATTCTGTCAGTTGCAAACTTTTTTGCAAGGAATCTCATTAAATCATACAAACAACTTCATGGAAAAAGCATCTTCTACCACTTTATGTCAGTTATAAAAGCACAAGCCCAGGATAATTCTTGCAACATAATAAGAACACTAAAAATGACATATTGCCAAATAACAGGATTGAGCGAATAGACCATTTCCTATTGTGTCTTCAGGCATCTTTATCAGTCTGTTTACTCTAAGATCTCAGTATCTATCAAAAAGCTGGCATAGGATTTGATACTTTGCTTCATAATTAACTGGTAGTCGAAGGAAGACATAAAGCAATGTACAGAATTTTCCACGATATATAAATTAGATTTTGTAAGCTTAACTTAAAGAATGGTACACTTCTCTTGTGGTATCAGCCCGTAACCTCCTTTTGGCTCCCTGGTGTAAGTCGCAGGACCGCCGCACATGTGCAGCGCGACAACCCGGAAGTGCGGACACAGCATGCGCGCTAGAAACGAGCGGCGTTCAAACTCCTGACTCTCTTTTTTTTTTACCTTCTTTTTCTCTTACAAGCTTGAACTCATGCACTGTGCTGTACCTGCTGCATTAAAAATCAAGAGGCAGCGCTAACTTGGTCGACCTGCAGCAATGTTAGGTAAGTTTTTTACACCTTTTTATTTTCACTTTTATTTCACGGTCCAGGATCATCGAACAGAGGCAGGAGACATCGGGAGCCATTTGTTCGGTAGGTTAATGTTTTATGTTATTCGCATTTGGCGTTTATACATATGTTTAAGTTACAAATAAAGTGAAAGGAAGATTTTTTTTTTAACTTTGGTTTGTCATGAGGATGTTAATTCCATTACAGGAACTATAATGGATAGAATGTGTGATTACTCGCTAACGAGTATCACTGTCCACCCAAGATACTGAGTGTTACTGGTCACGATGTCTGTGGGTCTTTACATGGTTGATGAGCCCAATCCTAGAGCCGGGTCTTCAATCACTCAATTGGCAGGAGTTTCCAAAATGTGGGATTGGGCCTTGGGCACTAGGGCTCCTTCTCCGTGCCTTCTCTTGCCGTTGGGCATTTTCAAAGAATTATGTCTCTTCAATCAAGAAGTTCCTTCCTTCAATCAAGAGTTTCCAACAGTCGGTCTCTTCTGAGTAAAGATTTCACAAGCATGTTACGTTTCTTGAGGTAAGCCTTCAAGGTGTCTTTGAAGAGCTTCTTTTGTCCTCCATGTATTCTGGATCCTTCCTTGAGCTGGGTGAAGAAGATTTGCTTTGGCAATGGGGACTCTGACATCCTAAGCATATAGACGGCCCAGCGGAGTTAGTTTTCGGACGATCATGGCCTTGATACTGGTGCTATTGACTCCTTCAAAGGACACCAATGTTCGCCGCCTGCCTTCCCAGCTAAAGTACGTTTGGATTTGCAATGTATTTTGAGCTGTGTTGTTTACGAGTCTCCTTAATGTAATGTTCATCCTTACAAGCCTGAATGATTACTTCAAGTGCTTTAACAAAGTTTGATGCCTCAGTTGACATACGCAGGCCTCCTGTAAGCTAATTTGAACTATCTCTCTGACAGGTATTTCAGAATCCAGTGCAGATTCAAAATCTGGAGTCAGGCTACATCTCCACCTGGTGAGGAAGTGAATCAATTGCCCACCCTAAGAGTGTACAGGCAAAGGACATCCCAAAATAATGTCAGGGGAGATGTGTGCCACGATACTGCACTTCAGCTGGGCTGCACTCTTCTTGCGCAGCACCCGAGCCTGCGCAGACTGTCGCACTGGAGGCCCGAGGCTGCCACAGAGAGAGAAAGGTTCGCCGCACTATCCGAGAGCAGGTAAGTGCACGTTTTTCCTTCTCAGAATCAGCAGCCCGTGGCTTTCCGCCGCTAGCTGGATGTTACAGCTAATCATCTGTCCACTTGGTTTTCAGAAATAATTTGGGAAAAAGTTCAAGGCAGAATTACAAATATGTTATCCAGGTTAAGTTAACATGAAGGCTCTGTTTGCACATTCTCCCCATGTCTGTACGAGTCTCACCTCCAGAAACCAAAAAGATGTGCAGGCAAGGCCAATAGGCTAAATTGCCCCTTAATTGGGAACAAAAGAATTGGGTACTCTAAATTTGTTTTTAAAAGGTAACATGAAGGGGTTAAGCATAGCCCTGAGCATGTTTTGAGCAATTAGTGTGAAAAACGTTTGCTGCCGGGTAATTTCAACTCTTGGGCATTATTTAGAGGCAGCAGTTCACTTGTTACTGGGCAGGAAGAGAGGACGGGACGTTGAAAGAGGAAGATATGGGGCCCGATTTAACAGCCATGTTACACCCAGCGAGTATCTGTGCGGGCCGGTTAGATCATGGGAAGGCCAAAATCGAGAACCGCGCTAGGTGCCGTGTGGTTTGCAACCTAACCAGCCCTCTCCCGTAGGTGGGATCTCCCACCTAGATGCGGCGTGATGTTAACTTGAGGCCAATTAAGGGCAATCTCCAACTCATTAGTGAGATGGAAGTCCAATCTAATGGGCTCCTGTGATCTAACCAGCTCCCAGTCAGAGGTCACACAGACGCTGATTAGTACTGGTCACACAAATGTCGACCAGGCGTCATAGCACTTGCTGGATCCCCCAGGGGGTCAGAGTCAGAGCAGGGTAGTACTCTGGCTCTTCCCCTGGCACCCAGGCATTGCACTGCCTGACTGGCACTTGTCAGGGTCCAGGGTGGCAATGGCACTGTGCCCAGGTGCGCAGGAGGCACCACCAAGGGATGGGGCCTGAGGGGGACTATGCCCATGAAAGGAGGGATGAAGGGGGTATGAAGGGAGGTGAAGGGGGGGGTATGAAGGGAGGTGAAGGGGGGGTATGAAGGGAGGTGAAGGGGGGGGTATGAAGGGAGGTGAAGGGGGGGTATGAAGGGAGGTGAAGGGGGGGTATGAAGGGAGGTGAAGGGGGGGTATGAAGGGAGGTGAAGGGTGGGTCTGAAGGGGCCTGCGGAAGGTTGGGGGGTGTGAAGAGTGGGAGTCCTGGAAAGGGGGGAGGTGCGAAAGTGAGCTAAAAAGACCTAAAAAAAAGGGGTCCCTCAGTGACCCCATGGCGGGGTGTCCTCACTTGGGGGGCGGGGGGGGATGTGATGCCTTTTGAGTAGTGAGTGACATTGCTCATGGGTGAGGGGTGTGGGGGACCCTCAAGCTCACTTAGAGATTGGAGCTAAATTTCAAAATGGTGGCCCAATCTCTGAGGAGCCTGCTCTTTGAGTTCAGGTCCCCAATGAGAAAACTTCTAAGTGTGGGCTAGCCCAGAGAGAAACTCCCCAGGGCCCATAAAAGTGACTAAGTGTGGTTAGACAGCGGTGGGGAACGCGCCAATGGAGCCGGAGAGATACTCCCAGCCAATCCTGCCTGAAATAACACTTCAAAACTTTTCCGTTAGATTGCGCCCATGGCTTCTGTAGGGTTAGAATGTTGTCTTGGATCTAAAAATCTACCTGGCTTGAAACCTTGAATATTGGGTGCTTCAAATGTGGGGCCTGCCAATTTGCCAATTTGTGCTATTCCTTCACCAACTAACTCTGATTGCCCTGAGCCTCTGGAGCCAATTTTAAATGCTCCTGTCTGCAGATAAGGCCTGAAAAAGATACTGAATCAATAATTGCTTTGGTTACACCTGCTATCTCCTTGCACAGGGTCCTGACGTGGGCAGCTGGAGCAGCTGCCTGTTTCAGGCTGAACACCACGTGAAGTATGGCATTGAAGCCCACTTGTGACAATAAACAATTATTATTATTAGTATTGTAGTACTTGCACCAACTGTAATTGTGAGGTACTGCTGAGAAAATAGCCATCATTTATTTTATTTTTTGCGGGGCCATGGGGAACAGGAATGCCCCTTCTCGGGTCACAGGAGCAAACCTATGCCCACTGCCAGCCAGTGCGAGATATCCTGGCATTGCATTCCCTCAGGCTCAAATGGTCTGTTGGCTCTGCGTAGTTCCCAGCCCGTTTCCCACTCTTCCCCACTGATGGCGCGCCAATCTAGCACCCGGCAGTTTGCAGGCTGCCGGTAAATTAAAACCAGGTCCTAGCGATTACAATAGGCTGGTGGCAGGTATGCTCCACGCACTCGCTGCCCATTTGAGCTTCAGATTAAACTCCGCTCTTCTGATTCTAACCTTTCAAAAACAAACAACTCCCTTTATGGCAGAATGCAATTTTAATCATTTCGAGACTTTCTTCACAGCTATGCAAACATTAATCTATGTGACAGTGCAGAATAAATAGTTAGTGGCAACATTTAGTTAAAGATATTTATTTTGCTGCAGGTGCATCCATCGTATGCCTGAATAAAACTCTGGAAAAGCTGAAGACATCTTAAGCAGTCATAACTAATCCATTGACTAACACACACAGATGTAAGTACTTTAAACAAATGAAGTATAGCTAATGATTCCCTCAGTAAATTTTGCATAACTTCATGCTAATGACATGCATTAGCTTTAGTCTGGAAGAACTCAATTGACTGATTTTATACCCTCTCATCACCAAATAAAAACCTAATAGAAATGGGGTAATTGCACCACTTGTTGGTACTTAGTGAACCAAATAAGATCAGTAAGCACATTTTAATGGTATTTGTTTAATAAAAATAGCTGAATCATTGTTTTCTATGCCCAAGGCTTTTCCACTTTTGATTTTATTTTTATGGAGCAAAATCAATAATAAACAAGACCTCAATGACAAACAAGTCATTGTGTTTACTCAAATGCATTCTATTTGGTGATCATTACAAATGTAAATATAATTGAATCATTGGGCACCTCTTTGGCTAACGGTGAAGGGACAAAAAGAGAGGCCATTGCTGGAGATTGGGTCTGGCTACAGTCATATATGTTGGGTGGAAAGGATGAGAGGGTGGAGGAAAATGGTGTGATTGACTTTGTCAAAAGCGACAGATAATGTCCTGAAGAATGCGGATCAAAGATCCACAATGGTCACAGCCAGAGAATGGTATTTGAGATTTTGATTAGAGTTGTTTAAATGTATTGACAGAGACAGACAACTGTTTGGAGTAATTCAACCATGGAGTAGTGGGAAGATTTGGGATGTGACAGCACATTATAGGACTTTAGGAAGGTAAGTGAGATTAGAGAAAGGATGGTAGTTGGCAGTTGGTATGGGCAGAGGTGGGTTTTTGAGAAGGGAGTGCGAGCAGTTCCATCTAGCGAGGCAGCAGATGAGGAGAAGGAGCTCTTCACAATGTCACTTTTTCTGGGGGTAAGAAAGAAATATTGGATGGTCAGTGGGAATGGAATCCAGGGCACAGAAGATGGGGAAATAAAGGGCCAAGGGAGAGAAATTAGTGAACAACATAGGTTCAGAACTATGACGAGGGGTGTCTGTTGTTGGGGGGGGGGAATCAATATGACAGAGCAACCTACCTAGGCCCACGTCTCCACTCTATCCCTGTAACTCCACCTAACCGGCACATCTTTGGACTGTGGGAGGAAACTGGAGCACCCGGAGGAAGTCCAGGCAGACATGGGGAGAAGGTGCAAACCCCACACAGTCACCCAAGGTCAGAATTGAACCCACATGAGTGACAAAGAAGTCCATGCATTCCTTGCACAGGTTGTTGAAGATGGAAGAGAAAAGTCTATGGTGGTAGTTGATGGTGGAGGTTGTCCCTGTTCTCCAGGATGATCCTGGGTCATTTCGGTAGAGAAAAGTGAAGCCCAATAGCATAACATGTGGTCCAGATAGATTGGCTGAGGGATGACAAAATAGAAAGTGAGTAAAGGTTTTTTCTGGGGGCATCAAAACAACACGTTCATGTGTTTATCCAGCTCTGTGGGAGAGAGGAATTAATACATAGTTTTTACCTTGCTCTGCTCGCCCTGTGCTTTGTCTTACCAATAGGCATGGTGGTTAACACTGCTGCCTCACAGTGTCAGGGACTCGGGTTCAATTCTGACCTAGGGTGACTGTCTGTGTGGAGTTTGCACTTTCTCCCGTGTCTCTGTGGGTTTCCTCCAGGTGCTTTGGTTTCCTCCCACAGTCCGAAGACGTGCAGGTTAGGTGGGGTTATGGGGATCGGGCGGAGGAGTGGGCCTAGGTAGGTTGCTCTTTCAGAGGGTCAATGCAGGCTTGATGGGCTGAATGGCCTCCTTCTGCACTTTAGCAATTCTATGAAAACTGCTTGAGATTATCATCACGTACCCATAAATTGAAATATCCTTCTGCTCACATGCACAATTCCTTGAAGCATTACCAAAAGTAATGTATCTGAGCATTGTGACCTTTACAGTTTGTTATATGAAGATTGAATTCTGACTATTGTTACTCTGTAACAAAGTGACATACTTTATAGCTGCAAGTCATCACCAACCTCGTTAATAAAAGTGTTACAAATTTATGAAATATGAAGTTGACCAAGAGGCCATAAAGGATTTGTCTGAACTTTCTAATTTTCACTCAGGAATGCAGCAATTAACTGCATAATTTCCCATGTCAATCTCAGTTTACATTTGACAGCTTTATAACCCAATTGTCAATCTGTCTCAACTGCCAGCGCTGCCCAATGTTGGCTAAAAGCTTCAATAGCGTTTTGTTTAATCTCTACCGAGTTCCTTCACGAATCCTATGTAAAATATTGTTCATTGCTGTGCTTCAAAAAACAATTTTCTTTTTAGAATAATTCATGTAACAATTCTGTGCACAACAATATGAGCTAGGGTTGTTAGCCAAACACGTTCATACAATCTGGAGATACACATATAGAAAGCACCCACCCTCAATGCTGCTTTATGCTAAAGTCTGGTCTGAATAAGAAAAGCTGTTTTTCTGTAATATTGCGACATAAGGCAATGTGAAAAACTGTCTCAAATATTCAAACAAAAATACTGAATTATATAAAGATTAAATATCTCATTTTGTTCATTGGGTTGAGCTTTGTTCACATAGGGTAGGAATAACGGACTGAATCTTCCAAGTGACAATTACCATTGGCTTGCCCCTCCGGTCCTATTTTTTTAACACTAAAGTGGAACTCCATTTCTGGCCCGGACCACCGAATAGGCCTTCTTCCAAAATGCGGAGCTTACCTGGTCTTCGAGTCCTCCTTCCCAATGTAAAATTATCTAGAAGCAAAGCCAAGCTGTGTCTCCTTGTCAGAGCACCCGCTGCTGTGTTTTGGCAACTTTTTAATCACCTGAACACTAAAAAGCTTTGGGACATTTAAATAGCTTTCCAGTGTGTTAGTGAGTGAGGTTAGTGGGTATGATGGAAGAATGATAGGTGGCACAGTATTAGCTTGGTAGGGTGTTAGGGTGGGTGTGGTGTCATCTGGGTAGGGGGGCAGGGTGATACGGTGGCAGGCTGATAGTTGGCAGGGTGGTAGGTGTCAGAGTGGGTAGGACGCCATCTGGGTAGAGTGGCAGGGTTGTATTACGATCTCGAACCAGACCGCAAGGATACCGGGCAGCAACCCCAATCACATTTTTTTTTAAATTGTAAAACTATGAGGAATGGATGCTTCACTCCAGGGGTGATTCCATGCACAAATTGGGATATGGTGTTTTGAAAAAAAACTTTATTAATAACATTGTATTAAACTACCTTAATAGAACAGAAATACTACTTACAATTACCAGTTAAACAATGCTTAACGATAAAAAGAAACACTTTAACTTCTAACTGATACCTTCTCTGACTCCACTCGAGCAAAACCCATCACCGTCAAAAGCCACTTTTAAATAAAGTTAGCAAACATAGGGTTACTTGCCTTCTCTGGATGGAGAGATCCTTTGAGAGTGCATTTGAAGAGCGAGCGAGATCATGGCAGATGAATGCAGAAGCTGATGATCAGCTCTCAGCTTCCAGCCAATAACTCAACTAAAACACTGCCTGTTACAGCCCTGGCTCCTCCAATTAATTACATCATCTTTATTCCACACAAATCCCATGACCTACTTCCTTAGGTTTAAGCACAATGCCTCTAATTATCTACTCCCAGGGAATCTCCAGAAATCATAACGAAATCCCATTAGACCCCACCTTATAAACATAAACATGACTTGAAAGAATAATGTTCTCACATTTTACGACATCTTAATGTCACCATTTGTAGCCACAAAGTTTATCTGTCATTTAAACCAGAATTTTAATAAATATTTCTGCAGCACAAATCTGCTTTTATAAACATTACTGTAACAGATAGATATAATACAATGTATATACCAATTTGTTACATTCGTCACAGTGGTAGATGGCAGGGTGGTAATTGACAGGGTGACAGGATGGGTAAGGTGGTGAAGTTGGGTCAGGGCAAGGGGAGTCCCGGGTCAGTGGAAAGTGGGAGGGTCTGTCTAATATTTCCTGGATATCTAAGTTGGTTGGAACCTTCATGAGTCTCTAACTCTAACCAGAGTTGAAGACTTTTATGGAGGGTCCTGGGGAGGAGGGGAATTGTCCATTGGTAATGGAAACTAGATGGTAGCAGTCGTGGGTTTGGAAGGTGCTGTCTATGGAACCTTGGTGAGTTACTGCAGTGCATCTTGTAGATGGTACACACTGCCACTGTTCGTCGGTGGTGGAGGGTTTGAATGTTTGTGGAAGGGCTAGCAATCAAGCGGGCTGCTTTATCCTGCGTGGTGTCGAGCTTCTTGAATGTTGTTGGAGCTGCACTCATCCAGGCAAGTGGACAGTATTCCATTACACTCCTGGCTTGTGCCTCATAGGTGATGGACAGACTTTGGGGGTCAGGAGATTAGTTACCCGCCGTAGGATTCCTAGCCTTTGACCTGCCCTGGTAGCCACAGTATTAATATGGCTAGTCCAGTTCAGTTTTTGATCCCCAGGATGTTGATGGTGGGGATTCAGCGATGGTAATGCCATTGAATGTCAAGGGGCGATGCTTATAGGAGATGGTTATTGCCTGGCACTGTGTGGCATGAATGTAACTTGCCACTTGTTAGCCCAAGCCTTGGTGTGAATTGCATGTGCTGGAGTAGGCTTGAGAAGGTAGAGTGAGGAGATGGCTTGATACACTGACCAGGCCCTCAACAGCACCATCAAGAGAGGTGATTTGAAAACAAGACACAACCGTTGAACGTCTGAACTCCTTTCTGCCAAATCGCTTCTGTTGTGCTCCCAACTCCAAATTCCACCAAAGCGCATATTTGGAGTATCCCTTTGGAGTTGAAATTGCCACTGTCACACCCATTGACGCAAATTGGACAAGAAACCTGGCTGGGCTAAAAGGTAAACTGCTGGTAGATGACTTGAACCGAGTTACGGGTTTCCCAGATCCCACCACCCAAAGAGATCATCACCACGCACCCCCCCCCCCCCCACCTCCCCTTCCCTCCCCCCACTCCCCGTGCATCACAAAATTAAAAGCACTCCATTGTTTTTTAGGAATGAAACACAGAATTCTGGCATGTAAATAAAATAAATGAGTAGAGCACTGAAGTTGACCTTCACTGTGAAAATTTCAATTATCAATTTAATAGATGCTGCTAGCAAGAACATTTTAATTGGAACCCTTTCTCAACTCCTCCCTATATGTGGGGGAGGGAAAGCTGTAATAAGTCTAATACATTACAGCTTTATGGGAACACAGTGCATTGAGGTCATTAATGATTCTGAAATAACATGGTTTGTTATACTGAATGCATTCTTCATTGCATAATATTCCTGATAATTTTATTAAGGCTATTTTTGAATATCTGTCTTCCTCAACTATTCTTGCATAGTGTATTTCATTTAAATAGTTTTATCTGCTGAAATAGATTCCAAACAAAGTCCTGCAAAACATTTCAAGACAACTAACATTGTTTTACATTAGAGTTTTCATTAGTTTCCAACTGTATTTCTCAAGTTGCTTTCTTTTCCCAATTGATGAGTGAACCGCAGCATCCACCAATTCCCTTTTGAGTCTCCCACTTAAAAAGATTCTCTCCCATTTCCCTCTGCAGAAGTATTGATATTTGATTGTCACGTCATTGCATTGAAGGTTAAGATAAAGGACGTTGGTCCATCTAACCCCTGCTAGCTCTCTAAAAGAACTGTTCACTTTGCGCCATCCCCTTGCCCTTTTCCCAGTAGGCCCTTTTAAAAGCAACTATGGGCCCCGATTTTAGATTTGAAGAATGTTGGGGGTGGGGTGGGGGAGTGCAGGAGGGGGCGATCTGACAGCAAGTGGGATATCTGGAAGCAGGTTCAGCGCATCTGCCAATGACTTTTCAAATCAATCACATCATTCCCACTTCAATCTCACCCACACTTCCTTGGATGTTCTGCCATGGGGTGTGAGGAACAGGAAAGAGATACTCCTCCCTCGCAACAGGAGGAAGAAGCCTGCAACTTAAACTTTAACGGCATGGTTGGCGAAGGTCAGCAGCAGGATGCCATGATCCTGGATTCAATGCAGAAAAACACTTCAATGACCCGGCCAGGCCAGTAAAGGTAAGCATTTACCTACATCCAGTTCTGCGCATCGCCACACCTCTGATTCTGCCTTCTCAAGCCCACTTACCTTGCATGTCCATTCATCCTTCGCTTTCTATGCACTGGCCCACATCCCCATCCATACATCAAAGAACAAAGAACAAAGAAATGTACAGCACAGGAACAGGCCCTTCGGCCCTCCAAGCCCGTGCCGACCATACTGCCCGACTAAACTACAATCTTCTACACTTCCTGGGTCCGTATCCTTCTATTCCCATCCTATTCATATATTTGTCAAGATGCCCCTTAAATGTCCCTATCGTCCCTGCTTCCACTACCTCCTCCGGTAGTGAGTTCCAGGCACCCACTACCCTCTGTGTAAAAAACTTGCCTCGTACATCTACTCTAAACCTTGCCCCTCTCACCTTAAACCTATGCCCCCTAGTAATTGACCCCTCTACCCTGGGGAAAAGCCTCTGACTATCCACTCTGTCTATGCCCCTCATAATTTTGTAGACCTCTATCAGGTCGCCCCTCAACCTCCTTCGTTCCAGTGAGAACAAACCGAGTTTATTCAATCGCTCCTCATAGCTTATGCCCTCCATACGAGCCAACATTCTGGTAAATCTCTTCTAAAGCCTCCACATCCTTCTGGTAGTGTGGCGACCAGAATTGAACACTATACTCCAAGTGTGGCCTAACTTAGGTTCTATACAGCTGCAACATGACTTGCCAATTCTTATACTCAATGCCCCGGCCAATGAAGGCAAGCATGCCGTATGCCTTCTTGACTACCTTCTCCACCTGTGTTGCCCCTTTCAATGACCTGTGGACCTGTACTCCTAGATCTCATCAACCACTGATACTCACCCATATCCTTTAGTGTTGTCATGCCTCTGTCTCATTGTCACCTGGACCAGATATTCGCTCCATGTTGAATGGTCATGCCATTACACTCACTCAAGAGTCTGCACTTTCCCTACTTGCAGGGTAAGAGAGCACAGAACACCTTAATTTTAATTAATTTAGGGCTACTTGTGCCCTTTCAGGCAGTACATTTCTGATCACAATGACTTGCACAAATCTAGTTTCTGCAATCTTTTTGCACTAGTTTAATGACAATTTTGCAAGATTATACCTCCAAAACTGGCCACGGGCCCAGATCAATTGATTCACTATTGTTAGTTTCCCCTCATCATGCTTGTTTGCAGGTCTTCAAGGGAGTTTTAAAAATTTAGCTGATTCTTATGGACAGGAAAGTTTTTTAATTTATACTATTTTTTGTATGTGTTGTCAGCACATACATACATGAAGAAATATCATCAATCGAATCTCCATGGGAATGCTGATGGACTCTAGATTTCCCCAAAGTGTCGTCGATGATTAGTTCAAGTGGTAATATTTTCTATTTTGAAGAAGACAACAACACTCGTGTAACCACAAGAATAGGTAAGAAGTATACCAGATATAATCCACTGTGTCAGAAGTTCTGGACACGGCACTTCATAGCAAGACCATGGGAGCAAACCTGGAGTTAAAGCCATATGTTACCCGAAGACTTGAACTATCCGCACAGGCTAATTGTCTTCTCTGTGATTGTTAAGGAAATGTGTCCAAACCCAACTTCATGCAGGCGATTGTAGGAAAGTACAGATGGAGGAGATAACAGATGTCCGGGCAGTGGGGTTCGCCACCATCGACGGGATGCCCCAGGTCCTGGGGGTGATCGATGGTATGCAGGTCCCCCTACGAGCACCTGCAGATGACAGGCCGTTCCACTCAAACCGAGAGGGGTTCCACTCGATGAATGTACAGCTGATATGTGACCATCAACTGCGCATCTTTCATGTCTGCGCCTGTGCGGCATGAGGCACAGTGGTTAGCACTGCTGCCTACGGCGCTGAGGACCCGGGTTCGAATCCCGGCCCTGGGTTACTGTCCGTGTGGAGTTTACATATTTTCCCCATGTCTACATTGGCTTCACCCCCCACAACCCAAAGGTGTGCAGGTTAGGTGCACTGGCCGCACTAAATTGCTCCTTTATTGGAAAAAATAAATAATTAGGAACTCTAAATTTTAAAAACTGTAATAAAATAATTCACGTCTGTGCCTGATACATGGGCAGTGTGTACGCAGCCTTCATCCTGTCACACTCGACAATCCCTGACACGTTCGAGACGCCCCTCCTCCCTCGGCTGGTGGATTGGCTCCTGGGCAACAGGGGCTGTCAACTACGGTTGTTTCTAGTTACACCTTTCCAGAGGCCACAGACTAATGTGGAGACCCACTGCAACGACGCCCATACAGTGACCAGGAGCGTGGTCGAGCGGTGCTTTGGCGTCCTGAAGATGCAATTCAGGTGCCCGGACCGCTCTGGAGGGGCCTTCCAATATGATTCTGAGAGGGTCGCCCTCATCATGGTGGATTGTTGCATCCTCCACGACATCGCGCAGTAGATGGGCGATGTGCAGGAGGAGGGGGAACACCAGGCCACGTCCGACGAGAAGGATGCAGGGGAGGGCAAGGAAAGGCAGTTCATGGAGCTTAGGCAGGCAAGGAAGGCCGCACGACGTATGCACCAGGGCCAACATGCACAGGACGAACTGATCACCTCCAGCTTCACCAACGGGGTGGGGGAGACTGGCCAGGGGTACGGACACCGAGAGGGGTTCCACTCGATGAACGTGCAGCTGATATGTGCATCCCCCCACCCCGCCACGATACACACCCGCCACACTATGGGGTGAGGGCCCTGGTTGGCAGTAACAGCGGGTTTGGTCCATGGGATGGAGGATGATGCCAACCCGTTCTGTGATGAGCTCTGGTGCTCCGCATCGTATGACAATGTCTGACTCCTGCCCACAGTAGCACATTTCGCCGTCCACCTGAGTGATCCCTGCATGTGAGCTGGCCATCCTATCGGATCCCTGGAGTGATGGTGGTGAGATGGTCAGGTGGGGCCTGCGTTGCTGTGGTGTACCGGCACCTCCCCTGCGGGAGTCACCGGCAGGAGCTACTCCATGGGACAGGGGTGCAAGTGGAGCTGTCCCCTGAGGCTCCCTGCTACCTGCCTCTCCCAGTCCTGGAGGCTGGCTCTGGTCTCGATCAGTGTCCGTACGCACACAGGGAGTGGATCACCTCCATCTGCGCCATCACTTTCTGGGTTTGTGTCACATCAGCAAGTGACTGCGCCATCCCCCTCTGGGACTAGGCCACCTCACTCTGTGTCTGTGCTACGTCGGCCCGCACCTCGGCAAGACGTTCCCAGCCATGGCCTGCTGTGACTGGGCCATACTCAGAAGTGCTGCTGCAATGTCCAGGCGGCTCTGGCACATGGTTGCCTGTGAGGCGGCAACCCTGTCCTGGTCCTTGGCCAGCGCCCGCACTGAATGCCCCAGGCCTTGGACATGCTGATCCATAGCCAAAACCGTTGCCCCCCAATACCAACACATGCGGTGTTGGCCTAGGTGGCACATATGTTCGGCACCACCTCCTGCTGCTGTTGCCCATGGATGGAATCCTCCAACTGCACCTGCAAGTACTGGATGCTCACTGACAATCTCCATGATTGATTGGACTGTCCATTCCAGAAGCCCGAAACCCGTCTGGACGGCAGCTTATTCCTGGGGATGGCCAGCCCTCCGAGTGTCCTCTCCCTCGAGTGTTCTTACCTCCACCTGCTGTACGGGATCAGCTGTGTGGTGAGCACCAGAGAGTGTCCCAGGAGCCTCTTCACTGAAGTGCCCAACTGAGGGGAGTGTTTCTGGGATGGTGGAAGCTGTTGGAGACAGCTGTGACGGGAAATCCGTGTCATCCTCCGACTCGAGCTCCGGGGTCACCTGAGTCTCAGGCAGAGGGCTGCCATCCGAGCTGCTTTCGTTGCTGCTCGAGTCAAGAGGGGGCTTCGGCTGCGTCACTGGCTGGGAGTCGAGGACGCCAGATGGACCCACCTTATCTCCAGCTGCTCTGCAAGACACAAGACAAGACGCATGGTTCGACCACGGGCCAGGGGGGTGGTGGAGGTGAGTGTGTAGGTGAGGGTGGGTGTGGTGTAAGGTAAGTGGGTGAGGGTGGTGTCGGGTGAGGGTGGTGTTTGGGTAAGTAGGGTGAGGGTGATGTTTGGGGGGTTGACACACGTGTCACGCAACTAAGCACGGTCTCATTCCTCATCCGCAGCCGAACTCCACGATGACTTCCCTTTCCTTTGGGTTGTCGACTACGTCCAGGGCCCTTTGCTCTGCCGTGGTTCGGGGACGCAGGTCCGGCTGTTCCCTTCATGCCTTCTCCCGCTCCCAGTGGTTGTGGGCAACCTCCTGCTGGGGAGGTGGGGGGGGGGGGGGGGGGGACTTTGGCGAGGGGTGGGGAAAATTAGGAACGTTGATCTCTCCAGCGAGAATCACGTTTTCCGATTCTCATGAGATTTTTCGTCCGTACCGCCGATCTGTGGACACCTCAAGATCGCACCCATAAAATGCATTTTTCTTAAGATCCTATTCATAATTACATTATTGCTTGTCATTACATAGACTATCTCAATACAGGGCTTCGCTCCAACCTCAGTAGATCAAATGTTTCAATTTGTCACACCAATTTCTACTATTGAGGCTAGCAATTTGATGCAAATCAGTGTCACTTTTGTATTATGGTACCAAGCTCAGAAAATACAGTTTTTTTGATTCAGGCACATTCCATCTCAACAACAGAAGGCACTTCTACTTCATCAGTTTTGGATAGCATCTGAAGACACTTTTATTACCTAATGTGGTACAAATCTGATCAGTCGACAAATTTCACATCAAAATTAACGATGTTGAGGTTTTCATCAAATATGGTCGAGATGGTGAAACACGGCAATGTACGCTACCACCTCAAACAGCTCCCATCCATATTTATAAAAACATAAAGAACTTGTTTTGTAAAAGAATAGATGAGTTGTTGAGAAGAAATTCGTCCTTAATAGATATGATAATCTGTCAATATTACCTTTCACTTTAGATCATGACAGCTAGCGAGATTCATGAATCATAAGCCTTTTTTAATATTGTTATGCTCAGTTTACAACCATGCTTCCCGTTTGTCACACTGCAAAATGGTATATTCCTAACAGTAACGTGCTAAAATGTGAACTGCATTATAAAACAAACTACACAGTCAACTTATATTGCACTTTGTGATAGCCCCATTAGCCTACAGCTAGCCATCTGTATGAAGGCAAGAAATGGCCACACAAAGATTAAAGAAATTATATTTTGACTTTTAAAAAATGGAGCCATCATATGTGTTTTAGATTTAAATAGGATAACCCCATGAAAAAGTGCACGATTAACCTCTGCCTGTTCAATGCGATTCAGGCAGCAAGTTTAATTATTCTTTGTTCCTTAGCTGCACACATCAGCAGGAGGCCGATATATCAAATGGCTAGTGCTACTCAAAGGCAGCCTGGACATGTTAATGGAAAGGTAAACAGCTGCACGAAGTGGTGGGAATTTATTCAAAAGTCATTCTGACCTATGATACATTGAGCAATGGCTGATCATGGAGAGAGCGAGCACTTTCAAGCAACACACAGGATGTCGTGGTGCACGAGTAGCGTTGGTGCAGCCAATCGGCAAACTAAGCAGTCGCCTATAGGGTGGGAAGATTTGGTGAGGGTGACAGATACGATATACCAGCAGAAGCAATGCAGCTTTCGCAAAATCCTGAACTGTCTGAAGCTTTAAACTTTCTGAGCAACTTGTATGAGTCCCTCCCTCCTGTCAATCTGGAACTTTCGGAGGAAAGATAGTTGCAGCAGCAAGCAACTCTTTCCCCCCACCCCCCTTTCCACTCCACACAGGCTTATTAGTGACAACTTCTGACCATTTCCCCAGCACGTGCATGCACACCTTCAATTATTTTTCTTTTCCCTCCTGGGATGTGCTCATTGATCCTCAATTTGCTCATTCAGAAAGTTGGTGCAGACACAATGGGTTGAATAGCCTCCTTCTGTGCAGTGACAATTCTGTGATTCAATCGTTTCTACCCTTTCCAGCAATCCCGTGACCCGTTCTCTCCTCTGTCACGTGCTTTGTGTGGTAAACCACTGTATTGTATTATATTGTGCTGTTGTATTGTTACATTCCTGAGCTTGTCCCAGCTGGCTCAGCCTGTGGCTCCTCCCCTCGGGCTCATGTATAAAGGTGGCTGGTCTCTGCCTCTGATCCAGTTCGGGATCAGAGGCCAGGAGGCTTTCTGTTTAGCGTATTAAAGCCTCAGTTACGTTCACCACTCGTCGTGTGTTCATTGATGGCATAGCAATTTAATACACTAAACATCTAATATGAATTCGGCACTCAAGCCTGATCACCTGGAGCTGGACCCACAGGCAGCCGACGCCACTGCAACATTCCAGCACTGGCTAAGCTGCTTCGAAGCGTACCTCGGATCCTTCACCGAACACTTCACCGACCTCCAAAAGAAGCAGATCCTCCACGCACGGGTGAGCACGCAAGTCTTTCTTCTCATCAGGGATGCCCCCTCGTATACGGAGGCGATAATGCTGCTGAATGGACATTATTTAAGTCTGTGAACGAGGTGAATGCTAGGCATCTTCATGCCAAAAGACAACAACGCCCTGGGGAATCACTAGCAGAATGCCTGCGTGCCTTGCGGGTACTCTGCAGGAACTGTGACTGCCAGGCGCTATTGACTACCCAACACGCGGCGCTGTTGGTCAGGGACGCTTATGTCGCAGGCATGAAATCAAACTACACAAGTCAGCGATTGCTAGAAGGGGGTACACTCAGCCTCCCAGAGACAATGCAGCTCTCAAACTCACTGGAGGTGGCCTTCCAGAATATGGAGGCCTACATCGCGACCATGCGGCACCCTCGTGGGCGCCGCCATCATCCGAACCGGGTGCGGCGCAAGTCTGTGCTGCGCAGCAGCCCGCCAACGCCGAAAGCCCGAAGTGCTACTTTTGCGGCCAGGGTAATCATCCCAGCCAACGCTCCCCTGCACGTAACGCGACTTGCAACGGGTGTGGGAGGAAGGGCCACTTTGCGAAAGCCTGCCAGGCCCGATCTCTCCCTTAAGCTTCTAGGCCCAGCAGCCCTGCCTGCTGCCAGTCGGGGCCGCCCCCAGCTGCCGCGCCACCCGCCATGTGTGACCCGTGGGCGCTGCCACCTTCGCCGCCATCTTCGATTTCGGCCGCCACGTGCGACCTATGGGATCCGCCATCTTTAACGCCATTTTGTGCTTCACCCGCCACGCGCGACCCATGGGGGCCGCCATCTTTGATGCCATCTCCGATGCCACCCGCCATGCGCGACCCATGGGGGCCGCCATCTTGGGACCACTCCGCAGCCTCCTGGGAGCCCTGCTCACCCGATCGTACGCTGGCCGTCGCTACCTCCGGCCGGCCTACCCATCACCTTCCAAAGCTTGCCTCCATCACGCTCGACCAGTCCCGGCCTCATCACCTCACCAAATCTACGATGACCGTCCGGATCAACGGGCATGAGACGGCCGGCCTTTTCGACTCTGGGTGCACAGATAGCTTCATACATCCAGAAACGGTAAGGCGCTGCTCCCTCCCAATCTTACCCGCAACCCAGAAAATCTCCCTGGCTTCCGGATCACATGCAGTAGAAATCCGGGGGTACTGTGTCGCAACCCTTACTGTACAAGGCGTAGAGTACACAAACTTCAAACTCTACGTCCTTTCCCATCTCTGCGCTGCCCATTACTGGGGCTCGACTTCCAGTGCCACCTCCAGAGCCTTACTTCAAAGTCGGGCGGACTACTGCACCCCCCTCACCGCCTGTAGCCTCGCGACTCTTAAGGTCGCCCCACCCTCGCTCTTCGCTAACCTCACCCCGCACTGTAAGCCCATCGCTACTAGGAGCAGAGGATACAGTGCCCGCGATAGGACCTTTATCAGGTCGAAGGTCCAGCGACTCATACGAGAGTGGATCAATGAGGCTAGTAACAGCCCCTGGAGAGCCCAAGTGGTAGTCGTCAAGACTGGGGAGAAGCACCCATCGGTCATCGACTACAGCCAGACCATCAACCGGTACACGCAGCTCGATGAGTACCCCCTCCCCCGCATATCTGACATGGTCAATCAGATTGCGCAGTATCGAGTCTTCTCCACAGTTGACTTGAGGTCCGCGTACCACCAGCTCCCTATCCGCCCGGAGGACGGCCAATACACTGCCTTCGAGACAGATGGTCGCCTCTACCACTTCCTCCGGGTCCCCTTCGGCATCACCAATGGGGTCTCAATCTTTCAACTGGAAATGGACTGAATGATTGACCAGTACGGGCTGCAGGCGACGTTCCCGTACTTAGATAATGTCACCATCTGCGGCCATGATCAGCAGGACCATGACGAAAACCTCCGGCACTTCCTCCACACCGCTAAACTCCTGAACCTCTCCTACAATAAGGAAAAATGCGTTTTCTACACAACCTTGGCTACGTTGTGGAAAACGGAGTCCTAGGGCCCGACCCTGACCGCATGCGCCACCTCCTGGAACTCCCGCTCCCCCACTACCCCAAGGCCCTAAAGAGATGCCTGGGGTTCTTCTCCTACTATGCCCAGTGGGTCCCCAATTATGCGGACAAGGCCCGTCCACTTATTAAATCCACCATTTTTCCCCTGACGGCTGAGGCCTGCCTGGCCTTCAACCGCATCAAGGCAGATAATACCAAAGCCGTGATGCACGCTGTGTACGAGTCCATTCCATTCCAGGTGGAGAGCGATGCGTCAGACTTTGCTCTGGCCGCTACCTCAATCAGGCGGGTAGGCCAGTGGCTTTCTTCTCCCGTACCCTCCATGCCTCCGAGATTCGACACTCCTCCGTCGAAAAGGAAGCCCAAGCCATTGTCGAAGCTGTGCGACATTGGAGGCATTACCTGGCCGGCAGGCGATTCATTCTCCTCACTGACCAGCGGTCGGTTGCCTTCATGTTCAATGACACACAGCGGGGCAAGATTAAGAACGACAAGATACTGAAGTGGAGGATCGAGCTCTCCACCTACAACTACGATATCTTGTATCGATCTGGGAAACTCAATGAGCCCCCAGATGCCCTATCCCGCGGTACATGTGCCAGCGCACAAGTAGACCGGCTTCGGGCCCTCCACAATGACCTCTGTCACCTGGGGGACAGCCATTTTTTTTCACTTTATCAAGGCTCGCAACCTGCCTTATTCCATCGAGGAGGTCAGGACCATGACCAGGGACTGCCAGGTCTGCGCGGAGTGCAAACCACACTTCTATCGGTCAGACAGAGCACATCTGGTAAAGGCCTCTCGCACGTTTGAGCGCCTCAGTATTGACTTCAAAGGGCCCCTCCCCTCCACTGACCATAACGTGTATTCCTCAACATTGTTGACGAATACTCAAGATTCCCTTTTGCCATCCCATGCTCTGACATGACCTCCGCCACCATCGTCAAGGCCCTGCACAGTCTTTTCGCCCTGTTCGAGTTCCCCACCTGCATCCATAGCGATCGGGGTTCCTCCTTCATGAGCGACGAATTGCGTCAGTTCCTGCTCAGCAAGGGCATCACCTCAAGCAGGACTAGCAGCTACAACCCCCGGGGCAACGGACAGGTGGAAAGGGAGAATGCGACGATCTGGAAGGCCGTCCTCCTGGCCCTATGGTCTAGAAGTCTCAACGGACAGGTGGAGAGGGAGAACGCGACAGTCTGGAAGGCCGTCCTCCTGGCCCTACAGTCTAGAAGTCTCCCTGTCTCCCGCTGGCAGGAGGTCCTTCCCGATGCGCTCCACTCCATCCGGTCGCTCCTGTGTACCGCCACCAATGTGACCCCTCATGAGAGGATGTTTGTTTTCCCCAAGAAGTACACCTCAGGGGTCTCGCTCCCGTCCTGGCTGATGGTCCCAGGGCCCGTCCTCCTCCGGAAGCATGCGAGGAGCCATAAGTCGGATCCACTGGTCGAAAAGGTCCTTCTCCTCCATGCTAACCCCCAATATGCCTACGTGGCACACCATGACGGGCGGGAGGACACAGTCTCCCTTTGGGATTTGGCACCCGCAGGTTCCCCAGTTACCATCACCACTACCCCCGACCCTACACCATCTCCCCCCATTGCTACTCATCTACTACGAGACGCAGAAGACGACACGCTCCCGGACACGCAGTGTCCACACACAGCCGGGACTGAGGCGGTCGCAGCAGAAAGTCAGCCCCCGACAGACTCGATCTATAACTCAACCCGCCGGACTCTTTTTTTAACAGGGGGCGAATGTGGTAAACCACTGTATTGTATTGTATTGTACTGTTGTATTGTTACATGCCTGGGCTTGTCCCTGCTGGCTCCGCCTGTGGCTCCTCCCCTCAGGCCCATGTATAAAGGTCGTTGGTCTCCGCCTCTGATCTGGTTTGGGATCAGAGGCCAGGAAGCTTTCTGTTTAGTGTATTAAAGCCTCAGTTATGTTCACCACTCGTCGTGTGTTCATTGATGGCATATCACTTTGTTGTCTTTGATACTTTAAATAGGCTGTTTACAGCCGCCTTCCTCACAAGAGATCATCTACAGCATTCCCCCCCTTTCCCGTAACTCCCGTGACCCGTTCTCTGTCGCAGCCTGCGCTTGTGTTTTTCAAAAGTTGTTGTGCCATTGACTTGGCTGATTTAGGCTCTCAGCTGCTCGCCACCGCCCGGCCATCCTTCAGTCAATAGGCCACCATCGCTCGAAGTGACTGCAACGAGAGGAGCCCTCACTCCTCTGCTCTGCAGGATGCTCAAAATCAAGTCTTTGGTGATCTGAGAGCTAATAAAAGGAGCAGCAGGCAGGGAAATGGAAAAGTAGAGGGGTTTCTGACAGACTGGGATTAGGAACTACGAGGAGAGTGTTAGTGCG
The DNA here is from genome assembly GCF_047496885.1 of Scyliorhinus torazame. NCBI lineage: Eukaryota > Metazoa > Chordata > Chondrichthyes > Carcharhiniformes > Scyliorhinidae > Scyliorhinus > Scyliorhinus torazame. The sequence goes on along the minus strand of NC_092723.1, from coordinate 147,293,145 downwards.
TTTCCTCTCGTCAGACCAAATCCAGGGAGTACTTACGGTTGTGTGGCATCATGGCAGATAGAAATAGAAAAAGATTGTGTGGGGCACAATATTTCAATAGGAATGCTGAAAAGGAAAAGGAACAAGCGAAGCAAGAAGATTCCTTTCTGAAGTTCCTTTGTCCAAAACATCAATAAGATGGAGGCAGCTGTGGCCTAAATGATGAAGCTGAGACAAAAGCTGAGACAATTGTTTTGCTTAATCTTGCAAGTTGAAGTTGAATTTGAGAAACATCTGAATGTAGAAGAGGAACCAAATGAAGAAGCCCACCAGGATCAAGATTTGAAAGGATGTGGGTCTGCCCCCGGTGTGACCAGTTTGAACTATGAACTGTTACATTGGCCCAGACATGATGATCACATTTGACAAATCTTGATGGAACTCGAGCCAAAACAAGTTCAGCATTTCAATTTCCCCACAGATCGCAATCAAAGAAAATTCTCAACAAATCATTCCAAAATGACACTTGCCAATGGAGAAGAAATAAACCCTCAGTGACTCCAGTCTTCCAATTCAAAGGATCACCTGGCCTGCATTGTCAATGGGGACTCAAAAGTGTGGAATCATCCCATGGTGAGAGAGGCTGCTAGGCGGAGTCATTTTGGGAGCATGCTACAGCCATGAGGCTGCTGTACAATTGTTATCAATAAATACATTTTGTCTTCATTAATGAAGTCTGTGAAAGTGCATCTTTACATTTGGCGACAAGGATAAATTATCATGACACTTCCTCTTCCCGACACCTGTGAGTATCCTGTTTTAATCGAAGTCTGAGGGGGGAAAAGCACTCATCAGAATGCCTCTCAGTGGGCGAATAGGCCCATTTGACTCCTCCATGGAGGACTGAACACAATACGTCGAGTGCCTTGGGCATTATTTCCAAGAAACCAAAATAGCGAGGGAGACGAAACACAAAGCAATTCTTCTAAGTGTCTGTGGAACTCAGACCTATAACCTTATTCGCAGTCCTACAGCCCCAGGCGTGCCCATCTCCAAATCATTTAGTGAGCTCATGGATTTAGTGAAGTCTCAATTGCAACCTCAACCATCAGTCATACTCCAGAGATTCAAATTTAATTTGAGCGCAAGAGCAACAGGCAAGTTGCTAAACTGAAGCAATTATTGGAGTAGAGTAAGTTTGGAGCCACCCTAAATGACATGTTACGGGATAGGTTAGTCTGTGGCATGAACAATGATGCTACTCAACACAAATTGCTTGCAGAGATGAACATAAATTTTAAATGAGCAATGGAGATAGCGCTGGCCATAAAGTGCAGAAAAAGGGTGCACAAGAGCTGCAGAGCGCACAAAGTGGCTCCATTCACCAGTTAGATCAGGAAACTGCAACCAGCCCTGGCATCAAAACCGCCAAAGCAGCTGTGAAGCGAGAAGCAATTTCAGCCAGCAGCAAAAGGTACAGAATCGGCATTTTGGGAGCTAGCTTCAACCATGAGATAATAATAATCGCTTATTGTTACAAGTAGGCTTCAGTGAAGTTACTGTGAAAAGCCCCTAGTCACCACATTCCGGCGCCGGTACGGGAATTGAACCCGCGCTGCTGCCTTGTTCTGCATTACAAGCCAGCTGTTTAGCCCACTGTGCCCAACGAGAGTAAGCCCAAAGTGAGTAAGCTTCCTGTACAATTGTTATTAATAAATACCTTTTGTGTTCATCAATGAATTCCGTGGAAGTGCATCTTTGCAGTTTTGTTCTCTTGCAAACTATTCACCCCTGGGTCATGTTGGTTACCTGATAAAGGTTTGGAAGATTGGAAAAACATGTCTGCAATTCCAGCAGAGCACGAGAGAAGCAGTGAACATTTGGTGAATATTCAAAGTCGAGAAAACTTGTACTACGATTGAAAAACAAGATGAATTGATGAAGAGAATGTGCGTCTCATTCAACAAGAAAAAAGTGTTGGCAGCAAATCTTAAAAATTGCTTTAGTGAGAGTTCTTGGTGTGCAAAACTTGGCCTCTCGGGGGAACAAAGCAAAAACTGCACGCTTCTGGTAATGGGAACCTATTGAAATGTGTAGAATATCTAGCTTTGTTTGACCCACTTATGGGTGAGATAAAAGACAATGAGGCACATGTACACTACCTTGGGAAAGATGTACAGAATGAGCTAATTCAGCTCTTATCCAACACCATCAAAGAAACAATTGTAACATCTGCTCAATCTGTCAAGTACGTTTTAATCAATCTAGGTTGTGCACCACATGTAAACCACGTTGAACAAATTACCATGATTGTTTGCGTGGTGGACATAGCTTCAGACACTAATAATTATGAGATTGCAAGCATAAAGGAACATTCCTTGGGATTTGTGCCACTAAAGGAGACAGCAGGTGCTGGTATGATGAACTCTATCTTTTGCCACTTAGATGAGATGTATTGCTTCTTGAAAACTTACATGAGCAAGGCTACGATAATAAAAAACAATAAGAAGATAAAAGAAAAACGGTGTGCAACAAAGAATTCTGCATGTTAATCCACAAGCCTTGCTTATTGTTCCTTGCAGTGCACATTCGTTGAATTTGGTTGTTAATTATGCTGCTAAGTATTACTTGGAAGCAAAGACTTTCTTTAACCGATGTGTTTATATGTATTTTTCAGCTTCAACACATTGTTGGGATGTTCTAATGTGCCATATGCCCAATCTTACAGTGGAAGTATTGAGTGAAACAAGATGGGAAAGTCAACCTCGAAACCTCTTCACTATCAGCTAACTGATAGCGATGATGCACCAGTTGAAATCTGATGACACTACCCTAAAAAGATCATCTAGCAATTCCGAGCAGATACCACAGTTCAAGGGATCTTCCACAGCATTGCACAAGTCCATCAATCAGATCGCTAACCAAGCAGTAGGATATGTTGTAGCCTTGGGAGAGTGACTGGCTTCATGAAGTATGGACCTACTGCTCTCTTCAGGGTGACACCATTCCTACTCCTACCCCTGCCACCCTTGTCAGCCATCCAGTTGAGACTGCGGCAGTCCAGGGCAAAAGACTGCAGTCTGAAACCTGGCCTTTCGGGCCCAGAGCACCTTCACCTAGCAGTCTCCTTAATTGAAAATCAACCAGCCTTCCCTGCTGCCCTGGTGAAGCATTTTGTCGAAGTACTAGGAAAGGCAAAGGCACAGAGAAGACTCTATGGGAATGCACAAGGGTGATTAGTTTATTTCTGTATGCCTTATGTCATAATCAGGTTTACAGAAATATCTTTTCCTGGTTTCACAACAGCTTCACCTTGACGGAGTAGAGGTCCTGATGGTTGATGAATACTCTCCCACTTGCTAAACAATCAGTACTCTCTTCTCATACAGTATAAAGTATTGTTCCCTTTACATTTGGTATTCTTGCGAATTGTCCTGATACGTGCAAGATGAAAAACTTTGACGTAAATGTCTATTTTGTACAGCAATACTCAAGTTCAGTACTACCATATGACTACTTCAACAGCAAATGAGCTGAGGCGGGGTAGAGTGGGATGATGTTATGGAGGTGGAAATAAGTCGTCTTGGTGATGGAGATGGCTTATCTTGGGGTCAAATACAACATCAAGATCTCAATCTGTCTGATTCAACCTCAAATAGTTGCCAGAGGGAATGATAGACTTGATAGCTGGGGAATAGTATTCGTGACCAGGACCAGACAATGGCACCAGTATTCCCAATATTTAGCTGGAGGAAATTACTGCTTGTCTTCAGACAAGTATATCTGATGAGTAAGAAAAAAGTGCAGGAATTGAGAGAGGCAGAGGTAACTCACCAACACCTTCTAAAGGGCAACTACGGATGGGCAAAATATACTGGCCTAACCAGCGCTGCCTTATGTCCGTGAACTAATTTGAAAAAAGATGAGGTAGCATTGAGTATTGACTTTGTACATGGGGGGGGGGGGGGGGGTAGCACAGTGGTAATGTCACCGAATAAGTAATCCAGAGACCCAGGAGATTTAAGTTCAAATCCCATCATTCCATCAGCTGCCATGATGGGATTTGAATTCACTAAATAAAAATCATGAATTTATCTCAATAATGTGACCATGAAACTATCATCAATTGTTGCAAAAAACCTATTTGGTTCACTTAACATAATTTAGGGAAGGAAATCTGCTATCCTTATCTGGTCTGGCCTACCTCTGCTGCAGATCCACTGCAACACGGTTGACTCTTAGTCCCCCTTTGAAATGGCCTGGGAAGCCACTTCATTTAAGGGCAATTCGGGATGTGCAATAAATGCTGGCCTTGTCAACAATGCACACATCCCATGAAGGAATTTTTAAAAGCTGATATTTTTCAGATATGACCTCAATGGGGAGCATACAGAAGAGAAAAAGAAGGGAGCCAAGAATAGATCTTTGGGAACTCCAGAGGTAACGGTGCGGGATTGGGAAGAGAAGCTATTAAAGGGGATTAAAAGCAAATTACTGGGCATGTTGGAATCTGAAACCAAAGAGAAAATGCCGGAAAATCACAGCAGGTTTGACAAAGGGTCATCTGGACTTGAAACGTTAGCTCTTTAATCTCCTACAGATGCTGCCAGACCTGCTGACATTTTCCAGCATTTTCTTTTTGGTATTAAAGGTGATTCTCTGGCTATGGCTGGATGAAATAAAACACAAACCCCTTGGACATTAGCTGAGGCAAAAGACAGATGTGAACTTATTCCTGTGCAACTTCTGTCAATTCCAATCTCCAGTCAATTGATATGCAATCGATGTTGCAATGTAATTCATGCCCTTGAGGTGACCAGGTACTTCAATTCTTGGTGTCAACCCAATTAACATTCATTATATCTATATTTTCCTGTTTTCTCCATTATGCAACCACAGAGTAGCATTATGCTAACACTAGCAAACTGAAAAGATATTTATCCCAATGTCCAAAATTCCCATTAGGTTCCTTAACAAGCAGCAAAACAAACATTTATAACCCAGTTTTTGCAACTCTGGGTAAAGAATGCGCCTTAGTAAGCGATTTATGTTGTATCTGCTCTGAAAGAAACTGAATTCAATGACCCCCAAAGCATTAGGGCAAAGCAAGTCTAAATGTTACATCCATCCATTTCTTCTGGTTGAAATTAAAATAATCTGGCTTGACAGTGCAGCACTCTCTGGGACCATCTAGCAGCTCTCCTATACATGAAACGGTAACAAAAACGTCAATTATGTTTCTACTGCCAGACAAATTGCTGGTGTTCTAATAGAATTCTACCACAATAATTAGATAATGGTGACTATGAAATTGGCCCAGTGACAGCGCTGCTGAGAAAATGTAATCATCTACACCAGTCCTCATACATTAATGTGGTCTTTCTTTAACTACACATTTAGGAGAATTGAAAACTTAATACAATGCAAGTTGTTGTGGGCTTTTCTTGTTGCAAGTGTTGAAATGATTGTATCAAAAAGGGAAACGAAAGAATAAGTCTGAATGGTGGGACGTGAGCTCACAGGACCATAAACCACAGAAAGAGGCCATTCAGCCCATTGTGCGAACTCTTTATTGGAGCTATTCAGTCAGTTCCACTCACCTACTCTTCCCCATAACCTTTTCAAATACTTATCCAATTCCCTTTTCAAAAGTAATGATCACATCTGTTTCCTGCAGAGAGCTTGAGAACGTACATGACGTTGAGCGTGGATCTCAGGATGTGATGAGAAGGCAGGTTAGGGGAACGCGGAATAGCATGTCTTTTGAAAATAAAACTTTGGAATTTCTCAAGAAGACAAAAATGGCAAGGCTTGCAATATAATGGCCTTGCAGTATTATATGCGAACGACAATTGAAAGATTCAGATTTGAGAAATGTTTTCCTGCTAAAAACATTTATGTTTCTTCTGTTTTCAGTTTGGTCTCCATTCCTTCCATTTAGCTTTGATCAACTTTCAACGCAAAAGGCAAACATTCCGAGAACCAGCAAATAACTGCCCAATTCATCAATCCACAAAAAGATCCAATTCTATTCATCATTCACATATTATAACATGCACTAACAGCTTCGATTTCCTTACATAAATTCTCCTGTTAATGCTTTTTCTTTATCTCCCTCACTACATGTTTGTGCTCATTATTATCTGAACTTTATTCACATTATCTTGCCTGGTCCCTCATTCAGAATGCACACTGAAATATATTTCTTGCAACTGTTTAGTCTGTTCTACCCCCTGTGCATCGCAGGTCAATGTTCTATTGAATTGGCCTTAAATATGAATCATATCGCACAAAAGGAGGCCATTCAGCTCACTCAGCTTGTGCTACATGTTGAACCTGAATTGCTTCCTTTGCAATTTTTCTGTTCCATCTCACAAATTTTTCCTGTCTCTGTATTTGCTAAAACTTTCCTCTTCAATATTCCCTAGTTCTGTTGAAGGGACATTGATCCAAAACATTGGTCCAGATCTTACAGTCTCCAGATAATCATAGACTGAACGTGTGACACATCAGGAACCTGCGGAAGCGCTGACTGGCCGACCTCTATTGCCCATCAAAACTTCAAGGGCAATTCTCACAGAGGTCAGCATATCAGGATTTCAGCAAGGTTCTGAGGTGCATCTTGAGTTGAGTAGCCGGGACCTCCACGAATGTCTCCAGCTCTGATCCATAGTCAAAGACTTCAGGCAGTTCCACAGTGGGTGGCATGGTGGCACAACGGTTAGCACTGCTGCCTCACAGCTCCATGGGTCGGGGTTCAATTCCAGCCTCGGGTGACTGTCTACGTGGAGTTTGCACTTTCTCCCCGTGTCTGCGTGGGTTTCTTCCGGGTGCTCCGGTTTCCTCCCACAGTTCAAAGATGTGCAGGTTAGGTGGATTGGCAATGCTAAATTGTCCCTTAGTGTCCAAAAGGTTAGGTGGGGTTACGGGGATAGGGTGGAGGTGTGCGCTTAGGTAGGGTGCTCTTTCAAGGGCTGCTGTAGACTCAATGGACCGAATAGTCTCCTTCTGCAATGTAAATTCTATGATTCTTAACTGGACAGTTACGCAAGTCTAACTCCTGGGTAACTATAGAATTGACCCACACCCCCCAAATCTGAACCAGCTCAATTCCCAGCTGTTGACCACCAGACCAACCTCCTGACCAGACCTGACTACTCAATTACCCCCCGACCTGACTATCCTCCAATGTCACTATCCCTCCTGACCTGCCACCCTATCCATCTGCCAGCTACCCACCTGAAAACCTACCCACCTGCCATCTCACCCACCTGCCATCTCAACCACCTGCCATCTCAATGACCTGCCACTCTAATCATCTGCTGGCTACCCACCTGAAACCCTATCCACCTGCCATCTCAACCACCTGCCACCTCACCCACCTGCCATCTCGCCCACCTGCAACCACTAACTACCCATCTGCAACCACTACCCACCTGCAACCACTACCCTCCTGCCACCCTATCTCCACACCATTTCATCCACTTGCCATCTCACTCACCTGCCACATCACCGAACTGCCACCTCACTGACCTGCCACCCTACCCACCTGCCATCTCACCCACCTGCCATCCCACTCACTTGCCACCTCATTGAACTGTGATTCCATTCACCCGTGATCTCGCTCACCTGCTACCATGCCCACCTGCCACCCTATCAACCTATCTCACCCACCCTATTCATCCGACCACACTATCCATTCACTCATTCATCCACTCATTAACATTCACACTGAATATTTAAACTTGGTGCTGTTAAAAGGGATGTGTTTTGTCTTTTCCTTGATGCTACAGTGCGGAGATGGAGTTCTCCAAAGGACACTGTGCTCCACATTTCTGGAGAATCCTGGCACAGAGGACCCGGCAAGATCTGTGGAGTAGTGACAAGACATGGAAACGTTTGAGTGGAGCGGCAATCCACTGATGAATGCCGTTCTGAGGAAGCTCTCTGTTTTTATCTCTCTTACAGATGCCCACCTTGTCTGCGGAGTCTTTCCATCATTTTCTGTTTTTATTTTGAATATACATCTGCATTAGTATTATTGTTTAATTTCCTGCCAGGAAGATTTTTCATTATCACTTTTTACACTGTTCACCCTCTTGCTATCTTCCTTGTCCTAATGAATTATGTATTTGCTAAAACGTATATTCAGAGCCATAGCTCGTCTCAGCTATTGTCTTCAGCTCTTAACTTATTCGATGGGAATTTGTGACGCAACTCAAATAAGCTAAAATCGGAGGTCGGGAACTCCAGTTCGGGATGAATCGCGGGCCTTTTGTCGTGTGCGTTGGCCGGGAAACGGCTGCACACCTGCAGTTTATTAATTTTGCCTTCTTCAGGCCGGGAATATGTCCTGTGTGCCTGCACAGAAGGAAGAGAGGGCATGAAAAGCAAGTCAGATGGCCTGAGCTTAAACAAGATTACCAAGTCGGCGTCTATGGTAGCGGGACATGGGGCGGGGGAGGGAAATGTCCCAGAAGGAAGTCAGGCATCAGGAATAGGCCCCATTAAGTTAAGCTAAAAGAAAGGAATAGATCAATAGACTCCGAGTTAAAGAAAAAAACTGAAATGAGCAGACTTGAGTGTAGGTTCGAGAGAAGCCCCGAAGATCCAATAATGTAGTCAAAGGTTGGTGACTCCATGCTGCGGGCCAAAGATACCCCTTTGAAGCAGTGGAATGTTCGGTTTAGCATGGTCGAAGATCAGAAATTGTGCTGGAAGGTGACACTTGAATGTACTCAGAAATTCAGGGGAAAGGAATCTCATAAGGTGAGACTGAATCACTGCGAGGTGGGCCACTGTTGAGGTCGCATGAGTGGGTGTGAAGTTTGGTGAGGAATCTAAAGGAGAGAAGCTCAAATATGGAGATTGGAAACTATTGTGAGGAAAATTGAGTTTCAGTGAGATTGGTTGGCTCACAATGTGACAACTGTCTCAGTGGGTTGTTAGGAAATCCGTGGAATCTGCTTTGGTCGCACCTGACATTTATTGTGGAGAGTGTTAAGTGTGTGTTAAAGAGTGAATACAGGAATTTTAAGCCGTCTAAAGAGGAGAACAACTACAATTCTATGAGGACAGCAGTTACCTGAATAAGCAGTTATAGGACTCCGTGAAGTGATCCATCAGAGTTACTATTGGAAGACTGAGTTTAGGGAACTCGTGTGTTTGCATTTCAGTTGAAGAAACACTGAGTTTAGAGTGTGGGTTTTGTATGTCTTGGGGAGAGATACGAGTTAGGGGAGAAGTGTCAAGTGAACGCTCAGGAGAAGCCTTTGTGTCAAGCTAGTGGTAACTCTTCACTGGTTTATGCATCTGTAAACAAATTGATGGGAAAGAGGAACAATGTGTATTTGAAGCGTCTTCTTGTGTTTGTACTGAGGTTTTTCCAACCTTTTTGTCTGGTGTAATATTGTTCATTTTCTTATTTAATAAAAATTTTATTCTTTGTACTCAAAGTCCATCAGCAGAATCTTGTGGATTTGTTCAGTAACTTTTCTCCCCAGTTTCTAAAACCAATTAGGGTCGACCAAGTCAAGTTTCACTCTAGCATCTGACAAAGTTGGATGGGAGGGTGAGCTGTGAGGAGGATGCAGAACTATTTCAGTGTGATTTGGACAAGCTGAGTGAGTGGGCAGATGCTTGGCAGATACAGATAATTGTGAGATTATTCACTTTGGTAACAAAAACAGGAAGCCAAATTATTTTCTGAACGGCTATAGATTGAGAGAGGCGAATGTGCAACGAGACCTGAGTGTCCTTGAACACCAGTTGGTGAAAGTAAGCATGCAGGTGCAGCAGGCGGTGAAGAAGGCAAATGGTTTGTTCGCCTTCAGAGCGAGAGGATTTGAGTACAGGACCAGGGATGACTCGCTGAAGTTATACAGGGCCTTTGTGAGACCACACCTGGAATATTGTGTGCAGTTTTAGTCACCTTATCTGAGGAAGATTGTTCTTGCTATAAAAGTAGTGTAGCAAAGGTTTATTAGACTGAATCCTGAGATGGCAGGACTGACGTATGAGGAGAGATTGAGTCAATTCAGATTACATTTTTTGGAATTCAGAAGAATGAGGGGGGGATTCCATAGAAATCTATAAAATTCGAACAAGAATAGATAAGATAGGTGCAAGAAGGGTGTTTCCAATGCTAGCGGTGTCCAGAACCAGGGGTCACAGTCTAAGAATACAGAATAGACCATTTAGGACTGAGATTAGGTGAACTTTTGTCACCCAAAGAGTGGGTGAGCCTGTGGAATTCTCTACCACACAAAGCAGCTGAGGCCAAAAAATTGTATGCTTTCAAGATATAGCTCTTGGGGCTAAAGGGATCAAAGAATATGGGGAAAGCGAGAACAGGGTTGCTGAGTTGGATGATCAGCCATGATAATAATGAATGGTAGAGCAAGCTAGAAGGGCCGAATGGGCTACTCCTGCTTCTATTTTCCATCTTTCTATCTCTTCAACTTCTCCTGCACCTTGACCTATCAGCAAGCTATGGTTTAGTGAGCATGATCGACAACGTCGCCTTTGGAGATCATCTTCCCACGACCAGCATTCTCATAGTCCCCACTTCTACTACTTCCCATAATCCACAAGTGGAATTCCAACGTTAAACCCTTTTCAATCTTTTCCTGTAACAAGGAGCTTCTTTTTATCTCAACCCTATTTTATCTCCTCTTGTCTCACCTCTTCTGATCCAATGATCTCCACAAGTTTCACTATTCCCAGTTTCCTACACCTGCCATGCCATATTTACCCTAGACATTCCGTCCATCTACATCCCCCTGTACTTCATTCAAGGATGGGGATTGAACCAGTTCCCATCCACCACTGTCCATCTGCTCAAACTTGTTCTAACATTGAACATTATTCCATCCAGCATATCAATAATAATACCTTTTAATTTCTTCAAACAAATGTGTACTAAATATTCTGAACAGATCTGCTAATAACTTAATTTCATACTGGTAATTAATTCTCAGTTGTCAAAGTGCAACATGAAAAGCATTATTTACTTTGCTTCATTTGTGTTATGCTTCCACCCACAACTCCCCGTCTTTACCCATGCCCCAGTCTTTCCTCAAGGGCACGTGTAGGAGAATATTTCTTGACACGTTTCCACTCAAGGATGATATTGGTGTCTCAGTCGTGGCTCAGTTGGTAAAAGTCTCTCCTCTGAATCAGAGGTTCTGGGTTCAAGTCACACTCCAGGACAAAAATGTAGGTCCTTGCACCAATGCAGTAATGTTGCACCTTCGGAGGTGCAATTTTCCTGATGAGACATTGAGCCGAGTCCCTGTTTTCTCTTCCAATGGCTGTGAAAGATCCAATGGCACTATTTCAAAGAAGAGGAGGGGGGTCATCCCTGATGTGCTGGCCAATATGTATCTCTTAATCAAAAACAGATTATCTTGTCATAGTCACTTTGCAGTTTGCGATGCACAAATTGATTCCTGAACTTCCTAATAATAATCTTTATTAGTGGGGCCCCAAGTGGCTTACATTAATACTACAATGAAGTTACTGTGAAAATCCCCCGGTCACCACACTCCGGCGCCTGTTCGGGTACACAGAGGGAGAATTCAGAATGTCCAAATTACCTAACAAGCACGTATTTCAGGACTTGCGGGAGGAAACCCACACAGACACGGGGAGAATGTGCAGACTCGGCACAGACAGTGACCCAAGCCAGGAATCGAACCCGAGCCCCTGGCGCAGTGAAGCAACAGTGCTAACCACTGGGCTACCGTGCCACCCATACTACAGCGACTACACTTGAAAAGTGCTTCATTGTCTGTAAAACACTTTGGGATATTCTGTGGTCAGTGAAAGGTCCTGTGTAACTGAAAGCTTTATTCTTTTCAACATGTTTTTCCCATTCATCAGGGAAGTATCTTTCAGTTGCCACTGCCTTGACCAACAATTTTCACATGAAATAAGCAACTCAATGGCGTTTGAGATGCCATGGGTAGAAATGCAAAACAAATTTGCAACCACTGTTGCACTAGACTACCAAAATCACCCAACATTTCAACAAGATTAATTAATTTCAATATTTAACTGACCATCAATTAAAATTCCTCTTCTTGATGTGTAGAGCAACCAAACAAAAAGTATTCAAACTAAAAATGTCATTTTTTTTAAAAAGGCTGATGTATCAATATATTTTCCTGCTTAAAAAGAGCTTTGATGTTGGAACCTGAAGCAAAATGGCTTTTTGATATTGATCTATTTATTTCACTTCCTTTCATAATTAATCATCATACTTTAAAATTTATCAATCAAATAAGCAACTAATATCTCAGCTGAATCAGAACATTTCAGTGAACGAACTTGGATACTTTGGTAACATCCTGAACCATTTGACTTCAGGTCCCGAATCTCGAGAAGTGTGATCAGAGAAGCCAGTTACGATCCTTAATAAGACAAGACACAGTCTGAATTTGATATTGTATAAGTGAAACAGCCCTGTTATTGAAATTGACATGTACCGTGAGTAATGACACTGTTGCAACACAACAGTCAGAGTTTAATCTAAACTCGGCCCATGTTGAACATCTTGGAGAGTTACGGGTTAACAGTCAAGCTTCCTTCTACAAATCTTCCAAGATAAGGAGGATAGCAGTGGGATGCCACCGAAGCAAGTAGGTTTTATCTTTAGCTTCCAGTGTCTGAATGCTATCTATAACAGATGTTTGAACAAAGAAATAAATAGCATCGGCCATGAGTGATTGAAGTATAAGTTTAGTGGCTAGTGTAATAAACCTAGGCAGAGAGATCAATTAACTAGAGTATAGAAAAGGCTTTTCAGGAAGATAACTGTTCATAAAACTACTCCTCAAAGTATTCAGGAACTCTTGTTGGATGAAAATATCTTTAAAATAAACATCTACTGCTGTTTGTGTAAATGGACTTTTCAAAGGTTTCAAGGACATGAGGTTTTTATCTGTGAGAAAAAATGTTGATGCAGGAAAGTTCAGGTGCAAAAAGGGGAATGGTTTTCAGCATGGGCGGCACAGTAGCACAGTGGTTAGCACTGTTGCTTCGCAGAGCCAGGATCCCAGGTTCGATTCCCGGCTTGGGTCACTGTCTGTATGGGATCTGCTAATTCTCCACCTATCTGCGTTTCCTCCGGGTGCTCTGGTTTCCTCCCACAAGTCCCGAAAGGCGTGCTTGTTAGGTGATTTGGACGTGAATTCTCCCTCAGTGTACCTGAACAGGGCCTGGAGTGTGGCGAGTGGGGGATTTTCACAGTAACTTCATTGTCGTGTTAATGTAAGCCTACTTGTGATACTAATAAAGATTATTATCATAGTTAGTTTGATGACTCAAAAGAGAAAAAGAATGAAAATGTACTCTCTGTGTACAGCTGGGTTGGTTAACCTGAGTTGTATATGAATCATGTCTACGTAACATAGGAACAGGACGAGGCCATTCAGCCCATCGAACCTGCTCTGCCATTCAATGAGAGCTTGGCTGATCAATGAGAGCTTGGTTGAGCTTGGGTGTCTGGTGCTTACTCAAAGTGTGTTCTTATGAAGTACAGAAGGAAGGAAGCTGACCGACAGTTGATCCAACTCAGAAAGCCACTCAGCTATTTGATTTTTGGTTGATTCCGTTTGGAAGTGGAAAAGCAGAGGACCTGCTTTCAGGCCCAGCTGACTGCACAGCACTCAATCATGTGGTACAACAAGGGAGAGCAATGAAGGCTTGCCAGACTTGTTCCCAGGACGGAGGGACTGTCTTATGGGCCTGTATTCTCAAGAGTTTCGAAGAATGAAAGATGATCTCATTGAAACCTACAAAATATTTAAAGGATTAGACAGGGTAGATGCAGGTAAGATACTTTTCTTCTTTGGGGAGTGTAGAGCCAGGGGGCACAATTTCAAAATAATAGGGATGCCACTTATATCTATCATAGAATTTACAGTGCAGAAGGAGGTCGTTTGGCCCATCAAGTCTGCACCGGCTCTTGGAAAGAGCACCCTACCCAAGGTCAACACCTCCACCCTATCCCCATAACCCAGTAACCCCACCCAACACTAAGGGCAATTTTGGACACTAAGGGCAATTTATCATGGCCAATCCACCTAACCCGCACATCTTTGGACTGTGGGAGGAAACCGGAGCACCCGGAGGAAACCCACGCACACACGGGGAGGATGTGCAGACTCCGCACAGACAGTGACCCAAGCCGGAATCGAACCTGGAGCTGTGAAGCAATTGTGCTATCCACAATGCTATTGTGCTACCCTATGATGAGGAGAAACCTCTTTATACGCAGAGGGTTGCGAATCTTTTGTATTCTCTACCCCAGAGAGTTGTGGAAGTTCAGTCATTATATATGTGTAAAGCAGAGATTGATAGTTTTTTAATTAATAATAATGTATAGGGTTATGGGGATAGAGGGTGTAAATTGCATTGAAGTGTCCAATCAACCATGATTGTGTTGAATGGTGAAGCAGGCTTGATGGGCTGAATGGCGTACCCTTGTGTTCCAAAGGAGGAAGTAAAATTGATAAGGGCCCTGATCATCATCATAAAATAGACAGGCGACCACAACTAACATTGTTATAGATCAGCAGCTCACCTAACTGTGGGGAGGAGGGAAACAACCATCAATCATGCCATTTAAATGCAGCCCGCACCTCCTTATGGAGGTGGTGATCATGACTCTGACTGCAGTCGATTCCTCAGCTGCATTGACGGCAGTTGTTAGAGATGGAAAGGAGGGGGAACATACTTTTTTCACTAGACAGCAGAAAGGACTTGAGAAAATAAGTTTCCCAACAGCAGTGCGCCAAGATGCAGAGTGGGTCAGTGACAGAACATTGACCCACGGACATGGCTGGAAAGCCACGTGAAGTTTAATATCCCGCATGATTGTTAATACAAGATTGCTAGCTCAGTTTATGCATTATTCTCTGCTTAACTCTGCGCTGTAACCCAACATTCACAACTCTACCCTCCTGTAATTACCCGAAATATCCTCCAATCACTGCAGTACACTTGGATATACCCCTGTTGCTCCTAATACCCCAAACAGCACCGGCTATTCTCCTCCTTCCCTTCTCTCCCTTAAACCTTTGATATCCTTTATATACCAGCATCATTGTTCTAATTTGATACAAGCATCTGCAAAAATATCACTGTGTTACCATTAACATTTCTTTCAGGAAGTGAGGGCAAGAACATCTTGCCTTCACTCCCGAGTGGAAAGACGGCAAGTCCGAAACCCCAAATATCGCAACCAGCGGGCAAGGTTCCAGGGTTGACTGCAAAATCTTGGCTATTGTGTCGAAAAAGAAGGCCCAGTATCCAGCAAGCTTACGACAAGACCAAAATGCTTGCATGTGGTTAGCCGGTGTAAGTGAAGAGCGATACCACTTGTTCTTGAAAGAATCCATTCATCCTTGTCTTTGCCCAATGCGTTCTATGTAGCACACTTTGAACTGACCAAACTCAGTCTGGCACAGGGTGAAGTGGAGTTCACCCTGTAGCAGGGTTTCTCTCCAAACCTCCTCAGTAAGCATAGAGCCTAGTTTCTCCACCCATTTCTCATATACTGCTGTGCCAAGGCCAATATCTTTTCCAGCAGGGAAGAAGGAGAGGCCAGGGGGAAGGAAGAAAAGAACTTGCATGAGAAATCCTGAATTTGACAAAAATTAAAAAGGTTGGGATCAGTCAGATTGTATCTGTCTGAGAGTTTTTCCAAGGCTGACAACGCCTCCATCTAGGAAAAAATCCCCAAAGTGTACCACACCTCCCATTGTCCAGGATCTAAATGATGGGTCCAAGCCCGAGGTCACAAAGAGGTGGTTGTCACATATCGGGGCAAGTGACGACAATGAGAGAAGATTGAAGTGCTGCCAAAACTGTTTCTAAATCCTGAGGGAGGAGGTCACCACAGGGTTCGAGGAAAGACCTACCGGGGAAAAGGACAGCAGTGCGGTAATTATGGCGTATAGGGAGGAGGCTGTGGCACAAGACCGTCCCTCTAATCTACTTCAGTATGACTTCGGGCCACTTCACCGTTGTAGGATTTTCTGTAGGTCAGCAGCGCAGTAATCAAACAGGAGATTCAGGAGGGCTAAGGTCCTGTCTCTCTGAAGCGGAGCGCTGCGGACTCTGGGACTCTTACCTGCCCAGTTAAATGGCAATATTAATTTGTTGACAGTAATAAAAAATGCCTTGGGTACAAAAATAGGGATACATTGAAATAAGAATAAAAACCTAGGTTGCACATTCACCTTGACAGTTTGGATCCTGCCCACTAGAGTCAGGGGGAGATTATTCCACCTCCGTAAGTCCGTCTGAAACTTACCGATGACGCTTGACAAGTTCAGTTTTTGGAGTAAGGCCCAGTTAGGGATAAATCTGTGGAATTCCATACTGCTAAGTATGTTCAAGGCTGTGATTGACAGATTTTCAATCAGTAAAGGAATCAAGGGTTATGGGGATAATGTGGGAAAGTGGACTTGCGGATTATCCTCAAGTAGACTCGGTGGGCCGAAAAGTCTATTTCTACTCCTTCATCTTCTGTCTTATGGGCTGAACAACGTGTGGTCATATCAGGCAGAAGGAATGTTGACGTTCAGTCCTATGATTTGGCATTGGCTTCATGGTTGTCTATCCTAGCTCCTGTCAAAGCTGTATGTTGCATGGTAGCTTCTCAAGCTCTTGTAGCTGATGGGAGAACTTCACATCTGCTCCTCTGCTGATCCAGACTCTCAGAAGGCAGATTGGCGCAGTCATTCCCAGTTGTTGGCCAGTCATGCTCCTGTGCACTGGTGCTGGGTGACTCTCTCTGTGCAGACATAACTAACCCATCCCCTGACTATCTTCTCTCTATGGCGTCTAGTTTCGGACTTTCCAGAAGGAGAAACAGCAGGCCCGATGAACAAATAGATTTGAACGAGGTAAAATTTCAACCGTGTCCTCTACATCTCCCCAAACCCCTTCATAATTTTAAAGAGCTCTATTAGGTCATCTTTCAGTCTTCTCTTTCCCAGGGAAAAGAATTCCAGTCTGTTCAGTCTTTCCTGGGAGTTATCACTTTTTCAGGATTGGTAACATCCTTGTTTATTTGTAATAGTGATACAAAACTGGCAGCATAACTCTAGAGTGGGGGCCAGATTTGGCTGTTACCTTATAGCCGAGCAAGGAAAAATTACCTTGGGATGGCTAGCTCACAGTATTTGGGCTTGACAATATGTGCACTATGACTCCCGTACCAGCCTCCCTGAACAGGCGCTGGAATGTGGCGGCTAGGGGCTTTTCACAGTAACTTCATTGAAGCCTACTTGTGACAATAAGTGATTTTCATTTCATTTCTAGTGCAATGTGAAGCCAATCATAAAAAAGTGCTCTGAGATCCTGCTTAATTTCTTGAATGCTTTTATGACTGACTTCTCCTTCTTGTGTTGACACACATGAATGATTTACCATCTGGGGTTTGGTACTCTGCACATGTGTCTCTGTAATGTCAGGGACTTTGTACTCTCTGGTTGTTAGCAGACAGTCATCAATGCAACCTGTAACATCAATCCATTAATTTTGATGACATCAATTAAGAGCAAAACCATGTACAGCCAAACAACTCCTGCATTCATTTTTGTACCAGTAGATCCCTCCCCAGGAGCCGTGTTTTGCTCTATAAACAATCCTTTTCTGATGTAATATTATGCAGTGTATATTATTTGCATACATTCTACATCTCATTAACTAAATATTTGACTTCTGAATTTCTCTGGTGAGCATCAAAATATGGGTTTCGCATTAGACCATTTAGCAAACTGATGCGACGGTTTGGGCAGCAGGGTAGCACAAGTGGATAGCACTGTGGCTTTACAGCGCCAGGGTCCCAGATTCGATTCCCTGCTGGGTCACTGTCTGTGCGGAGTCTGGATGTTCTCCCCTTGTCTGCGTGGGTTTCATCCAGGTGCTCCAGTTTCCTCCCACAGTCCAAAGACAGTGGAGGTCCCACAGTGCAGGTTAGGTGGATTTGCCATGCTAAATTGCCCTTAGTGTCCAAAAAGGTTAGGAGGGGTTATTGGGTTATGGGGATAGGGTGGAACTGAGGGCTTAATGTGGCTCAGTGTAGACTCAATGGGCCGAATGGCCTCCTTCTGCACTGTATGTTCTATGTTCTATGCATGTTTTGGATAGTGTGAACACGGCTGTAAGCTGAGAAATTTGATGGCCTAACTTAAACACTGTGGTTTCAGCAAGCTATCTCTGGATGTCTGACCATTGACTGCAAATCACTGCACTTCCTGTTGAGGCTCTTCCAGGCCTCTGGCTTCCAGCCCACCACCCATTACCCGCCAAAAAAACCCCACCAAAATGAATTTTCACCTCATTGAATGCTTAACATCCACATTAATTGAACTTAGAAAGTCAACTTTTACGTCCCCAACTGAAATTCTGCCAGTACTCAAGAGATAATGACCAAATTCATAAAACAACTGTTTCAAAACAAATTATCAGAGTATTAAAATGACAAGATGAGCACTTCGACTTTACTACATCTATTGGATTTCTTCTGTAGTCAGTGGCAATAAAGATTGTAAGATTTTAAGAACATAAGAACATAAGAACTAGGAGCAGGAGTAGGCCATCTGGCCCCTCGAGCCTGCTCCACCATTCAACGAGATCATGGCTGATCTTGTGTGGACTCAGCTCCACTTTCCGGCCCGAACACCATAACCCTTAATCCCTTTATTCTTCAAAAAACTATCTATCTTTATCTTAAAAACATTTAATGAAGGAGCCTCTACTGCTTCACTGGGCAAGGAATTCCATAGATTCACAACCCTTTGGGTGAAGAAGTTCCACCTAAACTCAATCCTAAATCTACTTCCCCTTATTTTGAGGCTATGCCCCCTAGTTCTGCTTTCACCCGCCAGTGGAAACAACCTGCCCGCATCTATCCTATCTATTCCCTTCATAATCTTATATGTTTCTATAAGATCCCCCCTCATCCTTCTAAATTCCAACGAGTACAGTCCCAGTCTACTCAACCTCTCCTCGTAATCCAACCCCTTCAGCTCTGGGATTAACCTAGTGAATCTCCTCTGCACACCCTCCAGTGCCAGTACGTCCTTTCTCAAGTAAGGAGACCAAAACTGAACACAATACTCCAGGTATGGCCTCACTAACACCTTATACAATTGCAGCAGAACTTCCCTAGTCTTAAACTCCATCCCTCTAGCAATGAAGGACAACATTCCATTTGCCTTCTTAATCACCTGTTGCACCTGAAAACCAACTTTTTGCGACTCATGCACCAGCACACCCAGGTCTCTCTGCACAGCAGCATGTTTTAATATTTTATCATTTAAATAATAATCCCTTTTGCTGTTATTCCTAACAAAATGGATAACCTCACATTTGTCAACATTGTATTCCATCTGCCAGACCCTAGCCCATTCACTTAGCCTATCCAAATCCCTCTGCAGACTTCTAGTATCCTCTGCACTTTTTGCTTTACCACTTATCTTAGTGCCGTCTGCAAACTTGGACACATTGCCCTTGGTCCCCAACTGCAAATCATCTATGTAAATTGTGAACAGTTGTGGGCCCAACACTGATCCCTGAGGGACACCACTAGCTACTGATTGCCAACCAGAGAAACACCCATTAATCCCCACTCTTTGCTTTCTATTAATTAACCAATCCTCTATCCATGCTATTACTTTCCCCTTAATGCCATGCATCTTTATCTTATGCAACTACCTTTTGTGTGGCACCTTGTCAAAGGCTTTCTGGAAATCCAAATATACCACATCCATTGGCTCCCTGTTATCTACCGCACTGTTAATGTCCTCAAAAAATTCCACTAAATTAGTTAGGCACGACCTGCCCTTTATGAACCCATGCTGCGTCTGTCCAATGGGACAATTTCCATCCAGATGCCTCGCTATTTCTTCCTTGATGATAGATTCCAGCATCTTCCCTACTACCGAAGTTAAGCTCACTGGCCTATAATTACCCGCTTTCTGCCTACCTCCTTTTTTAAACATTGGTGTCACGTTTGCTAATTTCCAATCTGCCGGGACCACCCCAGAGTCTAGTGAATTTTGGTAAATTATCACTAGTGCATTTGCAATTTCCCTAGCCATCTCTTTTCGCACTCTGGGATGCATTCCATCAGGTCCAGGAGACTTGTCTACCTTTAACCCCATTAGCTTGCCCATCACTACCTCCTTGGTGATAACAATCCTCTCAAGGTCCTCACCTGTCATAGCCTCATTTCCATCAGTCACTGGCATGTTATTTGTGTCTGCCACTGTGAAGACCGACCCAAAAAACCTGTTCAGTTCCTCAGCCATTTCCTCATCTCCCATTATTAAATCTCCCTTCTCATCCTCTAAAGGACCAATATTTACCTTAGCCACTCTTTTTTGTTTTATGTATTTGTAGAAACTTTTACTATCTGTTTTTATATTCTGAGCAAGTTTACTCTCATAATCTATCTTACTCTTCTTTATAGCTTTTTTAGTAGCTTTCTGTTGCCCCCTAAAGATTTCCCAGTCCTCTAGTCTCCCACTGATCTTTGCTACTTTGTATGTTTTTTCCTTCAATTTGATACTCTCCGTTATTTCCTTAGATATCCACGGTCGATTTTCCCTCTTTTTACCGTCCTTCCTTTTTGTTGGTATAAACCTTTGCTGAGCACTGTGAAAAATTACTTGGAAGGTTCTCCACTGTTCCTCAACTGTTTCACTATAAAGTCTTTGCTCCCAGTCTACCTTAGCTAGTTATTCTCTCATCCCATTGTAATCTCCTTTGTTTAAGCACAAAACACTAGTGCTTGATTTTACCTTCTCACCCTCCATCTGTATTTTAAATTCCACCATATTGTGATCGCTCCTTCCGAGAGGATCCCTAACTATGAGATCCTGAATCAATCCTGTCTCATTACACAGGACCAGATCTAGGACCGCTTGTTCCCTCGTAGGTTCCATTACATACTGTTCTAGGAAACTATCGCGGATACATTTCTATAAACACCTCCTCAAGGCTGCCTTGACCGACCTGGTTAAACCAATCAACATGTAGATTAAAATCCCCCATGATAACTGCTGTACCATTTCTACATGCATCTGTTATTTCTTTGTTTATTGCCTGCCCCACCATAATGTTACTATTTGGTGGCCTATAGATTACTCCTATCAGTGACTTTTTTGCCTTACTATTCCTGATTTCCACCCAAATGGATTCAACCTTATCCTCCAGAGCACCGATGTCATCCCTTACTGTTGCCCGGATGTCATCCTTAAATAACAGAGCTACACCACCTCCCTTACCATCCACTCTGTCCTTCCGAAAAGTTTGATACCCTCGGATATTTAACTCCCAGTCGTGACCATCCTTTAACCATGTTTCAGTAATGGCCACTAAATCATAGTAATTCACGATGATTTGCGCCATCAACTCATTTACCTTATTCCGAATACTACGAGCATTCAGGTAAAGTACACTTATTTTGGCTTTTTTCCCTCTGTTCTGAATCTTAACACCTCGATCAGTAACCTCTCCTCAGTTATATTTCCTCTTAACCTTTCTCCTAATTTTCCTTGTCGTCGAACCCATATCTTCATGTAACAACCTGCCGCGTCGCTTACCATTAATGTTTTCACTTCCCATTTTATTTCTTTTAGTATTCCTGGTCCTATTCATTGAGCTCCCCTCAGTCACTGTACCTTGTACTGTCGTCCTTTTTGATTTTTGACTTTGGCTTCTCTGCCTAACACTTTCCCCCTTACTGCCTTTTATTTCTGTCCCTGTTTTACTACCTTCCAACTTCCTGCATCGGTTCCCATCCCCCTGCCACATTAGTTTAAACTCTCCCCAACAGCTTTAGCAAACACCCCCCCTAGGACATCGGTTCCAGTCCAGCCCAGGTGCAGACCGCCCAGTTTGTACTGGTCCCACCTCCCCCAGAACCGGTTCCAATGTCCCAGGAATTTGAATCCCTCCCTCTTGCACCATCTCTCGAGCCACGTATTCATCCTCTCTATCCTGACATTCCTACTCTGATTAGCTCGTGGCACTGGTAGCAATCCTGAGATTACTACCTTTGAGGTCCTACTTTTTAGTTTAACTCCTAGCTCCCTAAATTCAGCTTGTAGGACCTGTTCCGCTTTTTTACCTATATCGTTGGTGCCTATGTGCACCACGACAGCTGGCTATTCACCCCCCCCCCCCAGAATGTCCTGCAGCCGCTCCGAGATATCCTTGACCCTTGCACCAGGGAGGCAACATACCATCCTGGAGTCTCGATTGCGTCCGCAGAACCGCCTGTCTATTCCCCTTACAATTGAGTCCCCTATCACTATATCCCTGCCATTCTTCTTCCTGCCCAGCTGCGCAGCAGAGCCAGCCACGGTGCCATGAACCTGGCTGCTGCTGCCTTCCCCTGATGAGCCATCTCCCTCAACAGTATCCAAAGCGGTATATCTGTTTTGCAGGGAGATGACCACAGAGGACACCTGCACTGCCTTCCTACTCTTGCTCTGTCTTTTGGTCACCCATTTACTATCCCCCTCAGTACCTTTTAATTTATCTCAGTCTGATTACCACATACTGCTCTCCCTCAGCTGATGAGTCAGTACTCCTCCATGTTGTACACCACTTGGACGAAGCACTGAGGGTGGAAATGGCACAGAATGTCCATCACTAAGAGTGGCTCGGTAGCACCACTACAGACAGGGCTGACCGAATCTTAAAGGACATAGTTGCTAGACTGGGACTGCGGCAGGCGGTGAGGGAACCAACAAGAGGAGAAAACAGACTTGGCACGATCCTCACCAACCTGCCTGCCACAGATGCACCTGTGCATGACAGTGTCAGTAGGAATGACCGCCTTGTGAGACAAAGTCCCCTCTTCACACTGAGGATACGATCTTGGCCTCATTTCAATCTTAGTTCAAACATGGCCAAAAGAACTGAACTTTAAAGGTGAGAGAGTGTGACAGCCCTTGATATCAAGGCAGCATGTGACCGAGTGTGGTATCTCAGAGCCCAAGCAAAACTGAAGTCAGTTGCAATCGGGGAAAACTCTCCGATGGTTGGACTCATACTGAGCTACTCATACAAAGGAAGATGGTTGTGGTCGTTGGAGGTAAATCATCGCAGTTCCAACACATCACTGCAGGAGTTCCTCAGGGGAGTGTCCTAAGCCCAAGCACATTCAGATGCTCATCAATGATGCCCCTTCCATCATAAAGTCAGAGGAGGGGATGCTAGCTGATGATTGCACAATGTTCAGCATCCTTCGCAGCTTCTCAGATACTGATGTAGTCCATGTCCAAATGCAGCAAGACCTGGACAATATCCAGACATGGGCTGACAAGTGGTGAGTAACATTCATGCCACAGAAGTGCCAGGCAACGACCATCTCCAACAAAAGAGAATCAAACCATTACCCCTGATGTTCAATGGCATTACCTTCGCTGAACCTCAACTATCACCATTGTGGGAGGTGGTTACCATTGAGAAGAAACTGAACTGGATTCGCCATATAAATACTGTGGCTACCAGCGAAGGACAGAGACAAGGAATCCAGTGTCATGTAACTTATCTCCTGACTTCCCAAAGCCTGTCCACTATCTACAAGGCAAAAGTCAGGAGCGTAATGGAATACTCCCCACTTGCCTGGATGAGTGCAGCTCCAACAACACTCACAAAGCTTGACCACTGACTCAAAGTGGCAACAGTGTGTACCATCTGCAAGATGCACTGCAGGAATTCACCAAGCCTCCATAGACAGCATCATCCAAATCCACAACTGCTACATCGAGAAGGAAAAGGGCAGCAGACAAAGTGAACATCACCACCTGCATGTTCTCCTCCAAGTCACTGACCATCCTGACTTGGAAATATATCACCATTCCTTTATTTTCTCGTTCGCACCCACTGCACCGTACTCTAAATGTGGAGGAACCAAGAATTCTACACTAATTTGTGTCAAAAATTAGTGGGTCAAAAGCCTGGAACTTCCTCCCTACAGCATTGTGGGTGTACCTACAGCACATGGACTGCAGCGGGCCAAGAAGGAAGCTCACCACTACCTTCTCAAGAACAATTAGCGATGGGCAATAAATGTTGGCCTACCCAGTAATGCCAATATCCCATGAATACATTTTTAAAAATCTGGCCTCCCACCTTTGTTCTAAATTACCCTAAATTATTCTTGGGGGTTTTGCACCAAGAAAACTCTGAATTGAAAAGTTCAGAGGAAAGGGGTGCCAGGCATCAGGCTCTATGCCCTCCTACCAACACCCTTATCACCACATCTGCAGAGAGAGGCAGCATAACTCACTTTGGGAGAGATTGGCTGATATCCTCTTCCCAAAGATGGGGGGTGGGGGCTGGAGCAGCAGACCCCTGTAGCATCCCAATGAAATGTAAATGCCCAGCAATCCATTGGCCAGGAAGAGTCTCCGAAAGCATCACACCTTGTCCCAACTTGCATGATAGAAGATAAGCCAAGTGATCACGACTTGCAGAATAGGCAGGTAAATAAACTCATAGATAAGTATGCAGTTGGACATTTTGTTCGGAGGAAAAAGGGTATCTGCTCCTTGTGAAATGAATTTAAATGGGCTAGAAGAACAACCAGATACACGAATGCAAACAAAACACTGGGTTTAATTCCTAAGCAAATTGATTTCAAAAATACTTCAAATTAGTGTAGAATCCTTGGTTCCTCCACATTTAGAGTACGGTGCAGTGGGTGCGAACGAGAAAACCCAGCGGGGCAGGAAGATCCCACCACCAGCCAATCACTGGCCACCTCCACCGCCACAAACACTCCATGGGGGAGAACGAAAATTCCACCCAGTATCAGTTCTTTAGCTTCCTCCATAGCCCAGTAACCTATTCCCCTTCAATCCAATTCCCTTTTGAAAGTGTCTGTTGAATGTGTTTTCATCACCCTTTCAGGCAGCGCATTTCAGATAATAACTTGTCATGTAAAAGAAAATTGTCTTCATATCTCATTTGATTCTTTTGCCAATTTTCTCAAATTTCATTTTGCAATGCTTTCAATTCTTGAGTCCGTGTGCTAGTCTAGGTTTCACATAGTTTCAGGCTTGTTCAAAAAGTTATATTCATGGACGTGAATCTTTGCTGGAAGCCTTGAGCTCACAGTTTGATATAATGGTTGCATTCAACACAACCCACTGCTACCTATCAGAGAAAAGGGCAGACTAAAGACCAGCACAGCTTTCATTTTTGGATGGCAATTGGAAGTTGAAGATGATTATGATTTTTTGTTAAATTGCGAGTGCAGAAAATCTCAGTGGCAATTGCTTCAGAAATGAATCTTGGATGCTGACACTGATATTCATTTTGCTTGCTGAGCACTCTCATTTCTATCCTTGGTAGTTGGCATCAGTTAAGCACACCGCTCAAATAGTATATCAATTAGACTGAAGCAAATTTTAAGCAGGTCAGTAATATGCATTGACTCCGACTGCTCTATGTTTACTCTATTTACAGAATTTAAATTCTGATGGTACTTGAGAGACAACTTTTCTGATACATCATTGCTCAGGCGTTTCTAAGTCAAGTTCCTGAATTTAAATTGTTTCGCTTAGATTTTACTGGATATTTGGAGAAGATAAAAATATTAAAATCATATTGTTTCCTCATCTTCATTTTGTATTTAGGGAACGGCATACACGCCCCCCCCCCCCACCCCCTCCCCTCCCCTCCCCCCTGCAACATGACCTCCAAACCCACCCAAAGCCCAAACTCACCTATAAAGGGGTCCTCGGCCTCGCTCCGCCCCCGCCACCTCATACACGCAGGGTACCCGGGGCCCAATCCCCAGCACGGGTAAAATGCCAGCCTGGCACTACCAGGATGCCAGTGCCAGGCTGGCAGTGTCAGGGTGCCACCCTGCCCAGAGGGCAAACACCTGGAGGCCTCCGATCCCCTGGGAGACCCCACAAGTGCCGCCCCATCTCATCCCCATTTGTGGGGACCAGCACTGAACATAATCACCGATGTCTCCGAGGCAAAGGGGTTAGATCCCAGGGTCTTGGTAGATTTGGCGAGTACATATTAGAGTGAGGCTAGCTATCTCACTCTAATATACAGATTTTCCAGATAGTGATCCTACCCATAGTGGGCAGGATTCAGATCGCGATCTTGCAAGGTGTGGTGATCTGGATAGATCCTGGGAGAGGAGTCTCCCGGCATCTACCGGCCACGCTGCGCCGCCTTTTAGGCGCAACGCAGCCAGTAGATCGCGCCCTCATCTCTAATGCCTCAAATTTAAAAGCCTCAGATAAAGGTTCTGTTGAATTAATCATTGTGCTGATGGGTAATTATTGAACATTACTGTTGAGGGGAATGGCCTCTCAGGGGAAGCACAGTAAGAAGTCTTTCAACACCAGGTTAAATTTCAACAGGTTTGTTTCAAATCACTGCTCCTTACTCAGGTGAATGAAGAGGTATGTTCCAGAAACATATATATAGACAAAGTTAAAGATGCAAGGCAATGCTTTGAATGCGAGCATTTGCAGGTAATTAAGTCTTTACAGATCCAGAGATAGGGGTAACCCCAGGTTAAAGAGGTGTGAATTGTCTCAAGCCAGGACAGTCGTTAGGATCTCGCAAGCCCAGGCCAGATGGTGGGGGATGAATGTAATGTGACATGAATCCAAGGTCCCGGTTGAGGCCGTACTCGTGTGCAGAACTTGTCTATAAGTTTCTGCTTGCCGATTTTGCGTTGTTGCGCGTCCTGAAGGCCGTCTTGGAGAACGCTGACCCGGAGATCAGAGGTATATTGGCGAGACCATGCAGACCCTGCGACAACGGATGAACGGACATCGCGCGACAATCGCCAGGCAGGAATGTTCCCTTCCTGTCGGGGAACACTTCAGCAGTCAAGGGCCTCTGATCTCCGGGTAAGCGTTCTTCAAGGCGGCCTTCAGGACGCGCGACAACGCAAAATCGCCGAGCAGGAACTTGTAGCCAAATTCTGCACACATGAGTACGGCTTCAACTGGGATCTTAGATTCATGTCGCATTACATTCATTCCCCACCATCTGGCCTTGGTTTGCAAAATCCTACCAACTGTTCTGGCTTGAGACAATTCACACCTCTTTAACCTGGGGTTACCCCTATCTCTGGATCTGTAAAGACTTAATTATCTGCAAATGCTTGCATTCAAAGCATTGCCTTGCATCTTTGACTTTGTCTATATATATGTTTCTGGAACATACCTCTTCATTCACCTGAGGAAGGAGCAGTGCTCCGAAAGCTAGTGATTTGAAACAAACCTGTTGGACTTTAACCTGGTGTTGTAAGACTTCTTACTGTGCTCACCCCAGTCCAACGCCGGCATCTCCACATCATGGCTCTCAGGGGAATACAGCAACAGCCAAACTCGTGGCACCATGGTTGGTTCTGCTGCAGAGGGGAGGGCAGTAAGTGTGACAGTGTAATAGTTATAGGGGACTCAATTGTAAGGGGATTAGACAGGCGTTTCTGTGGCCACAAACGAGACTCCAGGATGGTATGTTGCCTCCCTGATGCTAGGGTCAAGGATGTCTCGGAGCGGGTACAGGACATTCTGGAGGGGGCGGGTGATCAGCCAGTGGTTGTGGTACACATCGGTACAAACGACTTAGGTAAAAAATGGGATGAGATCCTAAAAGCAGAATACAGGGAGCTAGGAAGGAAGTTAAGAAATCGGACCTCAAAGGTAGAGATGTCAGGATTACTACCGGTGGCATGTGCTAGTCAGAGTAGAAATGGCAGGATATATAGGATGAATATGTGGCTGAAGAGATGGTGTCAGGGGGAGGGTTTCAGATTCCTGGAGCATTGGGACCAGTTCTGGCGGGAGGTGCGACCTGTACAAACCGGACAGGTTACATCTGGGCAGGACTGGAACTGATGTCCTCGGGGGGCTATTTGCTGGAGCGGTTGGGGAGAGTTTAAACTAATATGCCAGGGGCATGGGAACCCATGCAAGGAGTCAGAGAAAGAGGGAGCAAGGACAAAAGCAAAAGCTAGAAAAATGAATAAGAAAAGTGATAGGTGGACAAACCAAGGGCAAAATTCAAATCCAAAATTCAAACAGGGCAGTAGAGAAAGATATTGTGAGCAAGACAAACATTGTGAAAAAGACAAACTTAAAGCCCCTGTGCCTTAATGCACAGAGCATTTGCAATAAAGTGGATAGATATAAATGGGTATGATATAATTGGGATTACAGAGACATGGCTGCAGGGTAAACAGGGATGGGAACTCAATGTCCCAGGTTTTCAGTATTTAGGAAGGACAGGCATAAAAGAAAGGGTGGTGGCGTGGCACTGCTGGTTAAAGAGGAAATTGACACAGTAGTGAGAAAGGATATTAGCTCTGAAAATGTGGAATCTGTATGGGTAGAGTTGAGAAATACCAAGGGACAAAAAACATTAGTGGGTATCATATATAGACCCCCAAATTGCAGTGGTGAGTTTAGGAATGGCATTAAACAGGAAATGAGAGATGCATGTAACAAGGGAATATCGGTGATCATGGGTGATTTTAATCTTCACATAGATTGGGCAAATCAAATTAGCCACAATGACGTAGAGGAGGAATTCCTGGAGTGGAGATGGATTTCTTGACCAATATGTGGAGGAACCAACTAGTGAGCAGGCCATCTTGGACTGGGTACTGTGTAATGAGAAGGGAATAATTGCCAATCTGGCCGTACGAGACCCCTTGGGGATGAGCGACCATAACATGATAGAATTTTTTATCAAGATGTAGAGTGAAGTAGTTGATGCAGAGACTAGGGTGCTGAATCTTAATAATGGGAACTATGAGGATATGAGGCATGAGTTGACCTTGATAAATTGGGGAGAGTTACTTAAAGGGATGACAGTGGATAGACAATGGCAAACATTCAAGGAACGCATGGGGGAATTTCAGCAACTGCTCATTCCTGTCTGGCACAAAAGCAAAGGGGGTAAGAGGGCCAATCCATGGCTTACAAAGGAAATTAGAAATAGTATCCGATACAACGAAGAAGCATACAGATTGGCCAAGAAAAATAATAGGTTTGAGGATTGGGAAACTTTAGAATTCAGCAAAGAAGGACGAAGGGATTGATTAAGAAGGGGAAAGTACAGTATGAAAGGAAGCTTGCAGGGAACATAAAGACTGACACTAAAAGTCTCTCTAGATATGGGAAGAGAAAGAGATTGGTAAAGAGAAATGTAGGCCCCTTACAGACAGAAACAGGGGAATGCATAATAAGAGACAAAGAAATGGCTGAGCAATTGAATACATACTTCGGTTCTGTCTTCACAAATGAGGACACAAATCAGTTCCCAGAAATGTTGGAGATTGAAAGGTTTAGTGAGAGGAAAGAACTGAGGGAGATCAACATTAGTCGAGAAATGGTGCTTAGAAAATTGATTGCATTGAAGGTGGATAAATCCCCAGGGCCTGAGAATCTGCATCCCAGAGTGCTTAAGGAGGTGGCTCTGAAAATAGTGGATGCATTGGTGGTCATCTTCCGGGATTCTATAGACTCTGGAACTGTCCCTGCAGATTGGAGGGTAGCTCACATCACTCCGATATTCAAAAAGGGAGGTAGAGAGAAAGCAGGGAATTATAGACCAGTAAGCCTAACATCAGTAGTGGGGAAAATGCTTGATACCATTGTCATGGACTTTATAGCGGAACATTTAGAAAGCAGTGGCAGGATCAGTCACAGTCAGCATGGATTTATGAAGGGAAAATCATGTTTGACAAATCTGTTGGAATTCTTTGAAGAGATAACCAGTACAGTTGACAAGAGGGAGCCAGTCGATGTGGTATATTTGGACTTTCAGGAGGCGTTTGACAAAGCCCCGCATAAGAGATTATTGTGCAAAATTAAAGTGCGTGGGATTGGGAGAAATGTATTGAGGTGGATAGAAAACTGGTTGGCAGAGAGGAAACAAAGAATAGGGATTAATGGGTTATTTTCAAATTGGCAGGCAGTAACTAGTGGGGTACCACAGGGATCAGTGCTGGGACCCCAGCTATTCACAATATATATTAATTTGGATGACGGAACAAAATGTAACAGCTCAAAGTTTTCAGATGATACCAAGTTAAGTGGGAGGGTGAATTGTGACAAGGATGCAGGGATCCTACTGCAAGATCTGGACAGGTTGGCGAGTGGACAAATCAATGGCAGATGCAGTATAATTCGGATAAGTGTGAGGTTATTTACTTTGAAAGCACAAACAGGAAGGCAGATTACTACCTGAATGGTTGTAAATTGGAAGAGGGGAGTGTGCAGCGGGACCTGGGTGTCCTTATGCATCATTTGCTGAAGGTAAGCATGCAGGTGCAGCAGGCAGTAAAGAAGGTTAATGGAATGTTGGCCATCATTGCGAGAAGTTTCGAGTATAGAAGCAGGGATGTGTTGCTGCAATTGTACAGGGCATTGGTGAGGCCACACTTGGAGTATTGTGTGCAGTTTTCGTCTCCTTCTCTGAGGAAGGATGTTCTTGCTCTCGAGGGAGTGCAGCGAAGATTTACCAGACTGATTCCAAGGATGGCGGGACTGTCATATGAGGAGAGATTGACTAGGTTGGGATTGTTCTCGCTGGAGTTCAGAAGAATGAGGGGGGATCTCATAGAGACTTATAAAATTCTTACAGGTCTAGACAGGGTAGATGCAGGGAAGATGTCACCATTGACGGGTGTCTCCAGAACCTTTCACAGTCACAGGGGTGACAGTCTGAGGATTCAGGGTAAACCATTTCGGACAGAGATAAGGATACATTTCTTCACACAAAGAGGGGTGAGCCTATGGAATTCATTACCACAGGAAGTAGTTGATGCTAAAACTTTGAATATATTCAAGAGGCGGCTGGATGTAGCACTTGGGGAGAATGGGATCAAAGGCTATGAGGAGAAAAAACAGGATTACGCTATTGAGTTGGATGACCAGCCATGATCGTGATGAATGGCAGAGCATGCTCAAAGGGTCAAAAGGCCTCCTCCTGCTACTATCTTCTATGTATCTATGTATCTATGTAACATGTGTTCCAGTCTGACCTTTTGGAATTTTAGAGTCAGAGTATCATCCCTTATAGGTTGAATAATGTTTGACAATCGAACATCCTTGTTTATGTTTGTTACTATTCTAGGGATAAATGATGAAACAAAAGATGGAACTAGCAATTTAGGTGTACTTATTTTTGGGTGCACAGCAACTTATAGAGTATATTGGTGACCCCAGTCAATCTTCCCTGATATCAAACAATGGTCTTATCTGCTTGATGTCGGCGAACAAAAAAGAGTGAAATGTAGTTCATTTGGCAAAGTGTGTTTTCAGAGCAGGCTAACATTGATCAGATTAGACTGCTAACACTGCAGAAAGGAAGAACTCGCACTTAACCTTTCATGATCCCAGGATGTCCCAAGATGCTCCACAACATTGGAAGTGCGATTTTCAAAATATGGTCAGCGTTGTAATGAAGAAAATGTGGCAGCCAATTTGTGCACAGCAAGCTCACATGAATAGCAATGCTATAAATGAGATGCGCATCTGCATGTCGAACTTGGTTGAGGATTAAATGTTCGCCAGTGCACTGCAGGCTCATAAGGAGTGTGTATGTTTTCTGCCAGTTAGGACCAGGTGAATTACTTGCTCATGATCTTTGAACAAAAAGTGGAATAAGGGAATGGTAACACGACCTGATAACAAAGGTGCCGAGGCATCATAACCAGAGAAAGACACAAATATCCCATGGTCATTATTGAACAAAGACAAGGGCAACACGGTGATACAGTGATTAGCACTGCTGCCTCACAGCACCAAGGTCCCAGGTTTGATCCCGGCTCTGGGTCACTGTCCATGTGGAGTTTGCACATTCTCCCTGTGTTTGCGTGGGTTTCGCCTCCACAACCCCAAGATGTGCAGGGAAGGTGGATTGGCCATGCAAAATTGCCCCTTAATTAGAAAAAATGAATTGGGTCTCTAAATTTATTTTAAAAATTTAAAAATTATTGAACAAGGACAGTTCATTCGTGAATAATTCACATATAAATACCTGTACTACACTCAGAGCTTGTTAGAATAGACTTAAGGACACAGCGCACTGAAGAAGTGTGATGGTTATGCTGTTGAACCTAGACTAATAATCTAGGGAGCCTGAATTCAAGTCCCCCATGGAATTTGAGAATTGAATTCAACGTCTATTTGCATTTATATAGCACCTTAAGTATAACAAAATGTCCAAAAGTGTTTCACAGAATTCTTATAAAACAAGATTTAATACGAGCCACATTAGAAGGTATTAGGGAAAATTACTAACAGGTCACAATGGTAGGTTTTAAGGAGTGTCTTAAAAGAGAAAAAAGAGAGGTAGACTGGCAGAGAAGTTTAGGGAGGGGAATTCCTGAGTTTAGGGCCTTGGTATAGCCGAATGCATCGTGATTAACAGTGCAGCAATTAAATCAGGGATGCTGAAGAGCTCGGAATTAGAGAACCTGGAGATGTTATCGTAGAATCATAGAATTTACAGTGCAGAAGGAGGCCATTCGGCCTATCGAGTCTACACCGGCCCACTTAAGCTCACCCAATCCCCGTAACCCAGTAACCCCACCTAACCTTTTTGGACACTAAGGACAATTTATCATGGCCAGTCCACCTAACCTGCACATCTTTGGACTGCGGGAGGAAACCGGAGCACCCGGAGGAAACCCACGCAGACATGGGGAGAACGTGCAGACTCTACACAGACAGTGACCCAAGCCGGGAATCGAACCTTGGACCCTGGAGCTGTGAAGCAACTGTGCTAATCACTGTGCTATGGTGCTGCATATTCATGGCCTTCCTTTGGATTCCCCAAAAGTGGACGCATCTCCTCCACGTATAACCCATCAAACCCCTTTCAGCTGCACTGCCCATGTCCTAACTCACACCAAGTCCCATTCACCCTGACCTACATTCACTCCCAGTTAAGCAACGCCTCAATTCAAAAATTCTTATTCGGTTTTAAAATCTCCCACCATCCTATCTCTGAGATCTAAATTGCCATGTTCGTGTCCAAAAAAGGTTAGCTGGGTTAGGGGATAGGGTGAAGGTGTGGGCTTAAGTAGGGTGCTCTTTCCAAGAGCCGGTGCAGACTCGATGGGCAGAATTACCTCCTTCTGCACTGTAAATGCTATGTAAATGCTGTAAGATCACCATAGATCATCATTAATAAATCTAATAATGAATTGGGGAGAGATTTCTTAACTTAGAGAATGTGGAGTGTAAAAACAGGCATAAATCTGTTGGGACCGAATTATGTACTTCTGTGCTGCTAACACTGTGTAACTTAAATCTATGCTGAAAACTTTTGAGAAAGTTTTAAAAGGGGAGGGAAAAGTGGAAAGTTTTGAGGATGAACTTCCTGACACTAGGGCCGTGGTGGTTCAAAATCTGCCACATATAGCAGGTGAAAGAAGGGAGATGACTGAAAGATGATGAGTGACGTAAATGTGAATGAGGTTGCAGATACAGGCTGGGATAAAATCACGAAGGGATTTGAAAATGAGGACAATGATTGGGCATTTAATGGGAAGAACTTCGATCCAACACAGTGAGAATAGTGATAATGGACAAATGGGAACTAGTGCTCTCTAGAATATGCACATGTGAGTTTTGGATCAGTTGGACTTTGTGGAGGGTTCAGAATGGGTGGCTGGTGAACAGGACATTAAAGAAATCAATTCTACAGTTAATAAAACTGTGAATAGTGAAGGACTGAGGTAAAATTTTGAGAATGTTATGGAGGTGGAAATATACAGTGCTGAATAAGATGTGAAGCTTAGCGCAGCCTGGTTGAACCTAATCCAATCTTAGATTCTGACAAAACTAGTTAAATGTAGACAGCCTGAAAGTGCTGCAATGTTCAATATGGTCGCTCTGCGACATTTTTGGCAAATATTGTCCCTGTATTCGAGAAAAATGCCAAGTTGAAAACTTTCCAATAAGGCAGCATTTGTGAACTAATTTATCAGTATAAAGTATATTTTATCTACAATGATACAACTAAATTGCAAAAATGAATATGGCATTTGTTAATAGAAATTATCTCTGCCATTTCGTCCAAGAATTTTATTCATCACATGAAATAAAAGTCGTCACAGTCCCCAAGGACAATAGGCTGATCCCCGCTTTTGAGAGAGAGCAGGCTGGTGGTGATTTAACCTGAGGGTCACACAACCTCAGGCGAGGGGGCAGGTTGAGAAGGCGGGACCTACATAGGTAACCTCAGCCGATACGGAAATTGAACCCACGCTGTTTACTTCGCTCCACATCACAAACTAGCCGTCCAGCCACCTGAGCTAACCAACCATAAGTGGCTCATAGGGCACGATTTAGCCCTCGTTCTGCCCAACTTGGTGTCGGGGCAAGGCCATTGAATCTCAGGAGTGGCCTCTCATGAGATTTGTAACCTTCGAAGCGTCTCGCCAGATTTAACGGAATCACATGAGACGTCACAATCTGGATCTCATCCTCACATGGCATGATCCAGAACTGCTTATTTAAATGAGCCCCAATATATGTCCGTTGGATTCTCCTGGAGGACGGGATCCAACAACCGTACCTGGGAGACCTCGCCAAGACGTCGTTTTGTCCTGGTTTCCACAAACATGGATCAGTTGTAACGGCAACTGGGGTCATCTCCCAGGCTATTGGAGACTCCCAGTTGGTTGGGGACAGGGCAAGGTGGTACCCTGGCAGTCCCTACGGCACCCAGGCACAATCATCCTGGCAGGGTGGCTCTACCAGGCTGCCATGGGCACTGTCAGGGTGCCAGACTGGCATTGCCAAGGTGCCAGGTTGCCAGGTTGGCACTGACGGGGAACGGGCCCGGGGGGGCCTTACCATGTGGAGGGGGGGGGGGGGGGCGGGTGATGGGGTATTCCTGGGGACAATCCCGAGGCTGGGGGGGGAAGGGGGAACCAAAACTGCGGGGTGGCGCCTGAAAGGAAGTGGTGGAAAGATCAGGGAAGGCAGACAAAATGGTGCCCCGATCTCGAGGAGCCTTTCCTGCTGTGCTCGCCAGCAGGAAATGACTCAAGTGTAGCCTCAGCGGAGAGAAAGTTTCAGCGGCCAAAGAAAATGGCAAAGTGCCATTGAATAGCGGGGTGATTCTCTGCATAGCAGCCGCTGGGAAACACCCTGCTAAACCCACCCAAAACCAGACACAGATGTTTTTCCCAGTTGAATTGCGCCAATAAGCTTTATCGCAAGAACAAACCTGAAGAGAGATAATTGAGGTAGTGTTACAGTGGTTCAATTATACTCCTTATATAATGTGTCCAACAGTGTTCACTGAGAATGCAGCCACAGAAATGTACTGGATAAGATTAAATCAACAGTTGCCATGGATAAAAATCAAATTGTCAGTATTACAATTCACTCTAACACAATGTCCTTATTCCAGCCAGAAAAGGGGCAGATAAAGGTCACAATGGGATGCAATATTACAATTGAGTGGATGGCTTGTAAGGCTCAAGTATTTTACCATAGAATCATCATAGAATCATAGACTATACCGTGAGATCTCTAATTTAAAATACTGTTTACATTTTCCATTTGGAATTTTAAGACCGTCAGATCATCAGATTTATGTTTCACTTCTTCCTGGTCGAATATCAACTTGTCCACCTCACAAACACTATACAATCCTGTCATTTGTGAAAACGGTGAAGCAAAGCCATGATTTGAAGATTTTCACACAAAGCACCAATTTTAACCCCGTCCGATCAATGCAAACAGGGCAACTGAGTAGCTAACAGGACGATCGAGGGGTTTACACCACATAGAACCATAGAAAAGTTACAGCACAGAAAGAGGCCATTCAGTCCATCTTGTGGGAGTGTAGTGATTCACTTATCTTGAATCTATGTCCTTTGCTTCTATGGAGGTCTATGATTTGCCAGTGGATCTCAAAGTCACCATAGCCTTCAACGTCTTCCCCACTGGCTCTTTGCAGTCTGTGACAGGGACGACTCCCTCACTCTGCAATGCACAGCTGCATTAAACATGCCCTATCGGCCATGGCTAGCCAACACATCACTTTCTTCACGAACCTCAGCAGTCAGCAGGATAGAGCTCATATAATTTCAGTAATGGTCGACTAGCCTCCCCTCCACACTCCCATCAGGAAAGGCTCCTCGAGATCGGGGCATCATTTTGTCTGGCTGCCCTGATCTTTCCCCCCACTTCTTTTCAGGCCCCACCCCCCCCTCCGATTTGGTTCCCCCCCCCCCCCCCCCTCCCACACCCAGCCTCGGGGTTGTCACCGGGAATACCCCTCACCCCCCCTCCACCTGATAAGGCTCCCCGGGCCCGCTCCCTGTCAGTGCCAACCTGGCACCCTGGCATCTTGACAATGCCAGCCTGGCACCCTGGCAGTGCCCATGTCAGCCTGGCAGGTGCCCTTTCTAATCTCACCGTCTTGCACCCAGTCCAGACCCCAGTAGCTTACAGCACTTACGGTGCAGATCGAGATACTTTTAAAAGAGTTTAGGGTCTCTACCTCCACCACACACTCAGGCAGCAAATTCCAGACTCCCGATACCCTCTGCGTAAAAGGTTCTTCCTCATGTCCCCTCTACACCTTCTGCCACATATCTTGAATCTATGTCCCCTGGTTCTATGGAGGTCTATGATTTGCCAGTGAATCTCAAAGTCACCATAGCCTACAACTTCTTCCCTACTGGCTCTTTGCAGTCTATGACAGTGACGTCGCCCTCACTCTGCAATGCACAGCTGCATTAAACATGCCCTATTGGTCAGGGCTAGCCAACACATCACTTTCCTCACTAACCTCAGTAGTCAGCAGGTTAGAGCTCAGGCAATTTCAGCAATGGTCAACTAGCCTCCTCACCACACTCCCATGTACAGTGTGTCAATGAATGCATGCATGTTGGCATCACAATACCATATCATCAACCAGCAGTATTCACCAATAGAAAGTGATACCACCCTATCAATATTAAGTAAGTGGCTGCTCACAACAGGTTTCCTGCACAGTACCCAGACAGCTTTCACATTGCATTTATCCTGAGACACTCTACCATCAACCCAGTACTGAAAGCTGTGGGGAACATGGTACGCTGGGGAATAAAGGGCACCTCCAAATTGGACGTATCTCACGATACTTTTCCACAGACCCATCACTCCTGCCCATATAACCGAAGTGATGGAGTCAGTGTTACAATTTAATATGCTACAGGAATGCTGAAAATGAGGTTCAAGTGTCTCCTCAGATCAGTAAGCGATCCCCCGTGGTCCTTGTGAGGATTCACAGATGAAAACGGATTGGAGGTGGTACAGAGGAGGTTTACGAGATTGATACCTGGAATGAGCAGGTTGTCTTATGAGGAAAGATTAGACAGGCGAGACTTTTTTCTACTGGAATTCAGTAGAATGAGGGGTGACTAGATTAAAGTATATAAGGTGCTGAATGTTCTTGACAAGGAAGACATGGAAAGGATGTTTCCACTTGTGGGTGTATCCAGAACTAGGGGACACTGTTTTAAAATTAGAGGGCGCCCTTTTATGACAGAGATGAGGAGAATTTTTTCTTGCAGGTGGTTGTACGACATTGGAACTCTGCCTCAGGAGGTGATATTCTTAAGGCAGAGTTAGATTCTTGTTAGGCAAGAGAATCAAAGGTTATTGGGGATAAATGGGAATGGAGAACTTCAAACACAAACGGATCAGCCATGATTTTACCAAATGGCGGAGCAGGGCTCCTGTTCCTATGTTGTATGTTTTTATGTTCCTACCCTTCCTATGTTGTATGTTGTGTGTTCTTCAGTCTTTAAAGAATCCACTGCAGGCCACCACCGAAAACTTACATTTTAACAATACCTGCTTGCATGTCAAGCTGGGAGTAAGGTACTGGGCTCCAATCCTCACAATTGATATCGGCTCCTGTGTCATTCTCCACCCCTATTGTCTTCCTTACCTTTCCAGCTCCCACAGCCCACACCACCCTGGCGCTGAGTATCTCACTTTTGGCCTGAATTTATCTCTTTCAGAACATTTTAGTTCATGGCAATTCAAAAAAATGAATAAATGTTAATCAACAGCTTCAGAAAATGTGACACAGTTCCCAAAGGAATTGCAGATGCAATATTCCTTCAGGGAAATCTCAACCAAGGCACCAAGTTGATGTTGCACTTCTAGAGAGTGCGGCCTGGAGGGATTCATCCATGAAACCTTTGAAGTTTTACATTAAATATTATACATTTATGTTGTTACGTACCACATAAATAATGGATTTGAACTCAAAATAGTTAAATTCATACATTTACATTTTCATCAGACCAACTAGAGCATCACCTTCCTCAGTAGTTAGTAGTCTCAGTCGTCTGAGCCATTAACTCTAACCTCTCCATTTCACAAAGGCATTTTAGTCCCTCTGAATTCAAGTTACATGACAGTGGGGGTTAAATTGCATAGAGTGAGGGAGAAGGTGCAGGACCTCGAGAACCGTTCCAGGAAGCAGAATCTTCGGAACATGGGGCTGCCTGAAGGGATCGAGAGAATGCAGGCCGCAAAGTATGTGGCAAAGATGTTTGAGAAGTTGGTGGGGTTTGGTAAACCACTGTGTTGCATTGTGTTGTGTTGTACATGCCTGAGCTTGTCCCAGCTGGCTCCGCCTGTGACTCCTCCCCTCGGGTTCATGTATAAAGGTGGCTAGTCTCCGCCTCCGCCCCAGTTCGGGACCAGAGGCCAGGAGGCTTGCTGTTTAGTGTATTAAAGCCTCAGTTACATTCATCACTCGTCGTGTGCTTATTGAAGGCCTATCAATTTAATA
This sequence comes from Scyliorhinus torazame, assembly GCF_047496885.1. Lineage (NCBI taxonomy): Eukaryota > Metazoa > Chordata > Chondrichthyes > Carcharhiniformes > Scyliorhinidae > Scyliorhinus > Scyliorhinus torazame. The sequence continues at coordinate 147,254,319 of NC_092723.1, read as the reverse complement.
CACTAAACTTTACGATGAACTAATCACTCAAGCCTGATCGCCTGGAGCTGAACCCACAGGCAGCTGATGCCACAGAAACATTTGAGCACTGGCTAAGCTGCTTCGAAGCGTACCTCGCATCCTTCACTGAAGACTTCACAGACTTCCAGAAGAAACAGATCCTCCACGCTCGGGTGAGCCCAAGAGTCTTTCTTCTCATCAGGGACGCCCCCTCGTATGCGGAGGCAATAAAGCTGCTGAAGGGACAATACGTGAAGTCCGTTAACGAGGTGTATGCTAGGTACCTCCTTGCCACGAGACGGCAATGTCCGGGGGAATCATTTGCAGAATTCCTGCGTGCTTTGCGTGTACTCTGCTTGAACTGTGATTGCCGGGCCAGATCGGCTACCCAGCACGCGGAGCTGCTGATCAGGGACGCGGGCAGAAATCTAATTATATCCGCCAGAGATTACTAGAAGGGGGTACACTCGGCCTCCCAGAGACAATGCAACTCTCCAACTCGCTGGAGGTGGCCTCCCAGAACATGGAGGCCTATACCTCTGACCACCCTGCACTCTCGTGGGCGCAGCCATCATCCGACCCGGGTGCGTCGCAAGCCTGTGCCGTGCAGCGGCCCGCCAATGCCGGAGGCCCGAGGTGCTACTTTTGTGGCCAGGGCAGCCACCCCAGACAACGCTGCCCTGCACGGAATGCAACTTGCAACAGCTGTGGGAAGAAGGTCCACTTTGCAAAAGCCTGCCAGACTCGATCTCCCACTAAACCTTCTAGGCCCAGCAGCGCTGCCTGCTGCCTGTCGGGGCCGCCCCCAGCTGCCGCGCCACCTGCCATGTGCGAACCGTGGGCACTGCCATCTTCAATTTCGGCAGCCACGTGCGACCCATGGGCGCTACCATTTTTAACGCATCCTCGGCCTCCATCTTGGATGCCATCACCGCTGCCACCCACCATGCGCGATCCATGGAGGCCGCCATCTTGGACACCGTCGCCGATGCCTCCCGCCACACGCGACTCATGGGGGCCGCCATCTTGCGACCACTCCGCTGCCTCCCAGGAGCCTGGCTCACTCAACCGTACGCTGGCCGCCGCTACCTCCAACCGGCCTACCGACCGCCTTCCGAAGCTCGCATCCATCACACTTGACCAGTCCCGGCCACACCACCTCGCGAAGTCTACGATGACCATCCGGATCAACGGGCACGAGACGGCCTGTCTTTTCGACTCCTGGAGCACAGACAACTTCATTCACCCAGATACGGTAAGGCGCTGCTCCCTCCCAATCTTACCCGCGACCCAGAAAATCTCCCTGGCTTCCGGATCCCATGCAGTATAAATCCGGGGGTACTGTGTTGCGACCTTTACTGTACAAGGCGTAAAGTACGCTAACTTTAAACTCTACGCCCTTCCCCATCTCTGCACTGCTCTATTACTGGGGCTCGACTTCCAGTGCCACCACCAGAGCCTTACTTTAAAGTTCAGTGGACCCCTACCCCCCCTCACCGTCTGGAGCCTTGCAACACTTAAGGTCGACCCACCCTCGCTCTTCGCAAACCTCACCCCGGACTGTAAGCCCGTCGCTACCAGGAGCAGATGATACAGTGCCCGGGACAGGGCCTTTATCAGGTCGGAGGTCCAGCGACTCCGCGAGTGGGGATCATTGAGGCTAGTATCAGCCCCTGGAGAGCCCAAGTGGTGGTCGTCAAGACTGGGGAGAAGCACCAGATGGTCATCGATTACATTCAGACCATCAACCGGTATATGCAGCTCGATGCGTACCCCTTCCCCCGCATATGTGACATGGTCAACCAGATTGCGCAGTATCGAGTCTTCTCCACAGGTGACTTAAAGTCCGCGTACCACCAGCTCCCTATCCGCCTGGAGGACTGCCAATACATTGCCTTCGAGTCAGATGGCTACCCCTACCACTTCCTCAGGGTCCCCTTCGGCGTCACCAATGGGGTCTAGGTCTTCCAAAGAGAAATGGACCGAATGGTTGACCAGTACGGGCTGCGGGACACTTTCCCGCACTTAGACAATGTCACCATCTGCGGCCATGACCAGCAGGACCATAATGAAAACCTCCTCCACACCGCTAAACTCCTGAAACTCACCTATAATGAAGAAAAATGCGTTTTCCGCACAACCCACCTAGCCATCCTTGGCTACGTCGTGGGACACGGTGTCCTAGGGCCCGACCCCGACCGCATGCGCCCCCTCATGGAACTCCTCCTCCCCCACTGCCCTAAGGCCCTGAAGAAATGCCTGGAGTTCTTCTCGTACTATGCCCAGTGGGCCCCCAATTATGCGGACAAGGCCCGTCCACTTATTAAACCCACCATTTTTCCCCTGACGGCTGAGGCCTGCCTGGCCTTCAACTGCATCAAGGCAGATAATACCAAAGCCGCGATGCACGCTGTGTACGAGTCCGTTCCATTCCAGGTGGAGAGCGATGCGTCAGACTTTGCTCTGGCCGCTACCCTCAACCATGAGGGCAGGCCCATGGCTTTCTTCTCCCGTACCCTCCATGCCTCCGAAATCTGACACTCATCCGTCGAAAAGGAAGCCCAGGCCATTGTGGAAGCTGTGCGACATTGGAGGCATTACCTGGCCGGCAGGCGATTCAGCCTCCTCACTGACCAATGGTCGGTTGCCTTCATGTTCAATGACACACAGCAGGGCAAGATTAAGAACGACAAGATACTGAAGTGGAGGATCGAGCTCTCCACCTACAACTACGATATCTTGTATCGATCTGGGAAACTCAATGAGCCCCCAGATGCCCTATCCCGCGGTACATGTGCCAGCGCACAAGTAGACCGACTCCGGGCCCTCCACAATGACCTCTGTCACCCGGGGTCACCTGGTTTTTTCACTTTATCAAGGCTCGCAACCTGCCTTACTCCATTGAGGAGGTCAAGACCATAACCAGGGACTGCCAGGTCTGCGCGGAGTGCAAACCGCACTTCTATCGGCCAGACAGAGCACATCTGGTAAAGGCCTCTCGCCCCTTTGAGCGTGTCAGCATCGACTTCAATGGGCCCCTTCCCTCCACTGACCGTAACGTGTACTTCCACAACATTGTTGACGAGTACTCAAGATTCCCCTTCGTCATCCCATGACCTGACATGACCTCTGCCACCGTCACCAAGGCCCTGCACAGTCTTTTCACCCTGTTCGGGTTCCCCGGCTACATCCATAAAGATCGGGGATCCTCCTTCATGAGCGACGCGTTGCGTCAGTTCCTGCTCAGCAAGGGCATCGCCTCCAGCAGGACGACCATGCTATAACCCCCGGGGAAACGGACAGGTAGAGAGGGAGAGCGCGACGGTCTGGAAGGCCGTCCTCCTGGCCCTACTGTCTAGGAGCATCGCAGTCTGGTTTAGCACACTGGGCTAAATCGCTGGCTTTGGAAGCAGACCAAGGCAGGCCAGCAGCACCGTTCAATTCCCGTACCAGCCTCCCCGAACAGGTGCCGGAATGTGGCGACTAGGGTTTTTTCACAGTAACTTCATTTGAAGCCTACTTGTGACAATAAGCGGTTTTCATTCATTTTCATTTTCAGTCTCCCGCTGGCAGGAGGTCCTCTCCGATGCGCTCCACTCCATCCGGTCGCTCCTGTGGACAGCCACCAACGAGAGCTCCTCACGAGCGTATGTTTGCTTTCCCCAGGAAATCCACCTCCTGGGTCTCGCTCCCATCCTGGCTGGCAGTCCCAGGGCCCGTCCTCCTCAGGAAGCATGCGAGGAGCCATAAATCCGACCTCCTCATTGAGAAAGTCCTGCTCCTCCATGCCAATCCACAATATGCCTACGTGGCATACCAGGACGGGCAACAGGACACAGTCTCCCTTTGGGATTTGGCGCCAGCAGGCTCCCCAGCGACCATCACCATCACCCCCGACCCGACACCGTCTTTCCCCACCCCTGCCCACCTACCTCACAAACTATCACCCGCAGGCCCACCGGTGACCATTACCACCACCCCCGCCCATACACCGCCCCACCCCCCTTCACCGACTCAACAACTGGGTGAAGAAGAGGACAACACGCTCCCGGATGCGCAGGTCTCGACGCCGGTGCCCACACCACAGCCGGGACTGAGGAGATCACGGCGGAATGTCACGGCCCCCGACAGACTTGACCTTTAAGACCACTTCACCCCCGCCGGACTCTTTTTTAAACAGGGGGTGAATGTGGTAAACCACTGTTACATTGTGTTGAGTTGTACCTGCCTGGGCTTGTCCCAACTGGCTCTGCCTATGGCTCATCCCCTCGGGCTCATGTATAAAGGTGGCTAGTCTCTGCTTGCGCCCCAGTTCTGGACCAGAGGCCAGGAGGCTAGCTGTTTAGTGTATTAAAGCCTCAGTTACATTCATCACTTGTCGTGTGCTTATTGAAGGCATATCATGGGAGGGGGACTTTGACCGTCCCCCTGAGATAGATCAGGGCATTGAGGGAGCCACCGAGGACGATGGTGGTGTGGCTGCATTGTTTTCTCGATAGGGAGAAGATGTTGAAGTGGGTGAAGCAAATGAAAAAGTGCACCTGGGAAGGAAACATGCTAAGGATCTACCAGGACTTGGGTGTGGAGTTGGCCAAGCGGAGGTCCGGTTAAAATCGGATCAAGCTGCCCTCTTCAAGGAAGGGGTGAAGTTTGGGGTGTTGCATTCTGCTCATCTATGGGTCATGCACCAGTTTTATTTTGATATACCGGAGGAGGCAAGCAAATTTATGAGACCGTGAACAGGAAGGTATGTGAGGATATTGAACTTTGGTGATGCCAAAGTGGGGAAAGTGGATTTACACAATAGACAGTTGGTTGTATTTAATGAATATTGGTGTCGAAAGGAGTTATGGCTGATCGGCAAGTGGGGTAGGGGGGAGCCCCACAATCCGGTTGATTATGTGGAACGTTTGGGGTTCAAACGGCCCGGTCAAATGGTTGTGCGTTTTCACACAATTAAGGAGTGTGAAGGCGGGTGTTATGTTTCTTCAGGAGACGCACCTGAAGCTGGGGGACCAGACGAGGCTGAGGAAGGGCTGAGTGGGGCAAGTGTTCCACTGGGGCTGGATATGAAGGTGAGGGGTGTCGTGGTGCTGATCAACAAGCGGGTGGCCTTTGAGGTTGGCAGTATTGTAACTGACCCAGGGGGTAGGTTTGTGATGGTTAGCAGGAAGCTAGAGGGGATGACAATGGTGCTAGTGAATGTATATGCCCCAAATTGGGATGATGTAGATTTTATGAGGCGTCCTTTAGTAAAGAATCCAGACCTGGACATGCACTGGCTGATTATGGAGCAGGATTTTAATACGGTTCTGGACTCCGGGCTGGATCTGCTATGCCCTAGGTCCCTGCGGTTTCAGCTACGGCAAAGGAATTGTTGGGGTTTATGGAGTGTATGGGCAAGGCGGACCCATGGCAGTTTGAGAGGCCGAGGGCGAAGGAGTTTTTGTATTTCTTGCGCGTGGACCGGGTGCACTCCTGGATTGATTTCTGTGTTTTAGGCAAGGCGTTGGTGGCCGGGGTGGTAGGGTCAGTATGTTTGGCGATTATGGTCTCTGATCACACGCCGCATTGGGTAGATTTGCGGGTGGTGCAGGTAGAGGCTCAGTGGCTGCAGTGGAGGTTGGATGTGGGGCTATTGGCGGACAAGTGGATTTGCGAGAGGATGAAGGCAGCTGCCCATCCGGATTTATGTGGAGCTGAGCAATACGGGAGAGGTTTCTGCTGTGGGAGGCACTGAAAGCAGTGGTAAGGGGGAATTTATATTGATTCGGGTGCATGGAGAGAGCAGGGCGGGCTGAGAGGCTGAGGTTGGTGCAGGACATTCTGAGGGCGGACTGGAGATATTACGTGGTGCCTGAGGAGGCCTCAGATGGAGTTTGAGCTGGTGTCCAAGGGAAAGGTGGTGGGGCAACGGGGAGTGATATAGGAGTACAGGGAGAAAGTCAGCAGGGTGATTGCACACCAGTGAGGAAGTAGGCAGTGGTGAGAGAGATTGGAAGGGTGAGAGACAAGAGGGACACAGTGGTATCGGAGTCGGAGGGGGTGAACGGGGTTTTTGAGCGCTTTTATCGGAGGCTGTATAACTTGGAGCCTCTGGTGGGGGATGAAGGGCTGAGGCATTCTTTGGACGAATTGGAGTTCCTAAGGGTTGAGGAGGTAAAGGTGCAGGGACTGGGGAGCCCAATTGGACTGAGGGAGGTGATGGATTGTGTGGGGTCGCTGCAGGCGGGGAAGGCCCCGGGACCAGATGGGTTCCCAATTGAGATTTACAAGAAATTTGGGTTGGAGCTGGGGCCCCTGCTAGTCGAAATGTACAATGAATCAATCGTGAGGGGGGGGAGCTTCCTCGCTCAGGCCTCGATACCACTGATTTTAAAGATCGTCAAAGACCCGGAGCAGCGTAGATCATGCCACCCGACCTCGCTGTTGAATGTAGATGCAAAGTTGTTGCCGAAGGTGCTACCGCGCAGAAAGTGGACTGCATGCCTGGGGTGATAGGAGAGGATCAGGGGTGCAGGCTGTGAGCGAATGTACAGAGTCTGCTTAATGTTATTATGATGCCCTCGGAAGGCCGAGAAGTGGGAGTGGAGGGGCAGTGGATGCAGAGAAGACGTTCAATCAGGTCGAATGGACGCATCTGTTCTTGGTGTTGGGTCGGTTCGGATTTGGGCTGGGGTTTGTGGAATGGGTTCGGTTACTGTATAAGGGGCCTAAGGCGAGTGTTCGGAAGAACAAGGTCAGCTTGGATTACTTTGAGTTACACCAGGGGACAAGGCAGGGTTGCCCGTTCTTTCTGCCACTCTTTACCCTGGCGATCGAGCCGCTGACAATGGTGCTTAGGGGAATTGAGGGTGGGATGTGGCGGTGTAAAGCACTGAGTTTCTTTGTATGCAAATGACCTCCTGTTGTATATTTCAGACCCAGTTGGGAGCTTCGATAGGATCATGGGGAGTGGTGAAGTTTGGCCATTTTCCGGGTTACAAGTTGAATATGGGGAAAAGCTACGGTTGGCGGGGGTGAGCTTTCGCTACCTTGGGATACAGGTGGCGCTGAGTTGGGCCCAGCTACAGAAACTGAACTTGGCGCAGCTGGTGGAAGGAGTGAAGGTGGATTTGTCTTTGGTGGGTTGGGTACAGACGGTGAAGATGACGGTGCTGCTGAAGTTTTTGTTTGTATTCCAGAACCTCCCGATTTTTGTTCGTAAGTCCTTCTTTAGGAAGGTTAATGGGATGATTTTGAGGTTTGCGTGTGCGAGGCAGGCTCCGCGGGTGAGGAGGATGTTCTTGGAGTGGGATCGCGGGGGGGTGGGGGGAGCGTTGCCGAGCTTATTGAATTACTCCTGCGTGGTAAATATTGGAATGGCTAAGAAATGGGTGGTGGAGGAGCGGTCGATTTTGGGGGGTTGGGGGGGGGGGGGTGGAGGCGGCCTCACGTAAGGGGACCAGCTTGAGGGCACTGTTGTTGGCACCACTGCCCTTCTCACTGGTCAGTTGCTCCATGAGTTCAGTGGTAGTATCAGCACTGACGGTTTGAAACCAGTGTTGGCAGCACATTGGATTGGAAGGCATGTCTTTGTGGGCACCGATTTGCGATAATCATAGGTTTGTGCCGGCAGGGTTGGATACGAGATTCTGGGGTGGCAGCAGGTGGGGATAGAGTGTTTTAGGGATTTCTTCGTCCAAGAGAAGTTTGTAGACCTGGAGGAGTTGGAGGGGATGTACCAATTACCGTAGGAGAATAGGTTCAGGTATCTGCAGATCAGAGACTTTATTAGTTTTGAGGGCCACGAAGAATCCAGCACGAGTTTTAAGGATACAAAGTAATAACATTTATTTACAATAACATATATATATATATATATAACAGCAGCAGCAACTTCCCTTGCTGCACACTCCTTCCTGCTGGTTCCAAACTGGCCAGCTTTATTTATACTTGGACTTTACTAATGATTTCTCCGCCCCCTTCATTGGGGAAGCTCATACTCCCACAGGATTGTGGGATTGTCATTGGTCCCCAGCCAATGGCAAGCAGGCAGGTTATAACATCCCTCCCCCCCCAAAGTCCAAGGAAACCACCGAAGACCCTGGCGAAGGAGGGCGTCGGACTCGTTTTGCCGCAGGCCGGACACAATTTGCACGCGGCGCTGGATTAGGCGGCATGTAACGAGACGGAGAGCGGCGCTTCCGTGATGAACGGCATAACGGTTGTACATCCATGGCCCGTGGACCCGAGGATTCCCCCTCTGATGCGTCCTGTGTCTCGATCTCGGAGTCAGAGTCTGCTGCCTCCGTCATGTCAGCGTCTCTATCTCCATTCAGTTCTGTAACGACCTGCGCAGGCTTCGAGTGAGGCACCAGTGGAAGATTGTGAGGACTACCTTCCCTTGTCTCTGGTCTCTGCGGCTGTAGAAATGAGCTCCGGGGGCGGGGAATCTTTTGAGGGTATAGTCCTCTGGACCGAACGTGGTCTACATGTTTGTGCTGGAGACGACCCTGGGCTTGCACCTGGTAAGATATAGGGCCCGTTTGGCGAAAGATTACGCCAGGAACCCACGGGCACCACCAGCAAAATTCCGAACGAACACTGGGTCACCGGGCGCAAACTGCTGAATCGGCCGATGCCGAGAAAATCCCTGTTCCTGCCGTTCTTGTGTGCGGCGTACTTTTGCGCCAATGTCCGGGAAAACCATATTAAGGCGGGTGCGAAGTCTCCGGCCCATTAGGAATTCTGCGGGAGCTACCCCAGTCACCGCATGGGGGGTGGTCCTGTACGTAAACAAAAAGCGAGCCAGTCTCGTGTCCATTGATCCGGAAGACTGCTTCTTTAGGCCTCTTTTGAATGTCTGCACTGCGCGCTCTGCCAACCCATTTGAAGCCGAGTGGTAAGGGGCAGTGCGGATATGGCGTATGCCATTCACCTTTATGAACCTCGCAAACTCCTCACTCATGAATGGGGTGCCGTTATCCGTAACCAGCACCTCGGGCAGGCCATGCGTACTAAAAGACAAACGCATCTTTTTAATTATTGCGCAGGACGTTGTCCCCTGCATCTTATGCACCTCTAGCCATTTAGACTGGGCGTCGATTGATAGAAGGAACATGGATCCTTGAAAAGGGCCTGCGAAATCTGCATGCAAGCGCGCCCAAGGCCGCCCTGGCCATTCCCAGTGATGTAGGGGCGCGGCCAGCGGGAGCTTCTGGTGCTCCTGGCAAATGGAGCAGTTTTGGGCCACGTTCCCAATGTCGGTGTCGAGGCCTGGCCACCAGACATAGCTCCGGGCCAACATTTTCATTTTGGTCACACCTGGATGCCCATTGTGCAAGTCTCTTAGTATCAGCTCCTGGCCTTTTTCCGGGACAATCACACCCGTCCCCCACAAGAGGATGCCGTCTTCCACGCTGAATTCTGACAGCTTGGAGGAAAATGCCCGCAACTCGCCTGGGAGCTGTCTATGCTGCCCACCATACAGGACTATGTGCCGAACCTTTGACAGGACTGGCTCAGTCTGGGTCCACTCACGGATCTGTGATGCCGTGACACGCAAGGTGTCCATAACATTTAGGGTTGCAACCACCTCACCGGTCGTGGGGGTCGACATGGGGCCGGTCGATAAAGGCAATCGGCTCAGTGCGTCGGCATTTGCTATCTGCGTACCTGGTTTGTGCTCCAGAGAATACTCGTATGCAGCAAGTAACAAAGCCCAGCGCTGGATCCGTGCGGAAGCAATGGGCGGTATTGGCTTATCCTCTCTGAAAAGTCCCAGCAGAGGCTTATGATCAGTCACGATAGTGAAGTGGCGGCCATACACATACTGGTGGAAGCGTTTCACCGCAAAAACCACTGCCAGGCCCTCCTTCTCGATCTGCGCGTACTTTTTCTCCGCTTCAGTCAATGTGCGGGAGGCGAAAGCTATCGGTCGCTCGGCCCCGTTCTCCATCTTGTGGGACAGGACGGCCCCAATTCCATACGGGGATGCATCACATGTGACGATCAAAGGCTTTCCAGGATCATAGTGGGTTAGTAACCCAGACGACGACAATTGTTGCTTTACCCGCTAGAAAGCGGTTTCTTGCGGCTGACCCCAAACCCAGGTGTGATGTTTCTTTAGTAGAAGGTGCAAAGGGGCCAGCGTAGTTGCCAGATTGGGGAGGAACTTCCTGTAATAGTTTACAAGACCGAGAAAAGAACGAAGATGCGAAGTGTCAGTCGGGGCGGGGGCCTGTTGAATTGCACGCACCTTCTCTGCGACAGGGTGCAAACCTTCGCGGTCCACCCGATAACCTAGGTAGACTACTTCCTTAGCCTGAAATACGCACTTTGTGCAACATAAATGGACTTCAGCCTCCGAAAAGCGTCTAAGGACAGCCTCCAGATTTTCCAAATGTTTCTGCTCCGCCGTCCCTGTAATCAAAACGTCATCTAAGTAGACAGCAACACGTGGTAAACCTCTCAAAATGCCCTCCATAACACGTTGAAAAATAGCGCAGCCAGAGGATACTCCAAAGGGCAACCGTGTATATTCATACAGGCCCCGGTGTGTATTAATCGTTACATATGGTCGGGAGGCAGGGTCCAGCTCCAACTGCAGGTAGACGTGACTCATATCTAATTTTGTGAACGAGAGTCCACCTGCAAGCTTCGCCTAGAGATCCTCTATGCGAGGCATTGGATATCGGTCGAGTCGGGAAGCCGTATTCACTGTAAGTTTATAGTCGCCACACAAGCGAACTGTGGCATCTGGCTTCATTACAGGTACAATTGGTGCTGCCCAGTCAGCAAAACGGACGGGCCTGATAATACCCAAACTCTCCAAACAAGTGAGCTCCCCTTCTACCTTCTCGAGCAAGGCGTAAGGCACTGGGCGCGCCCGGAAATAGCGCGGCGTGGCTCCTGGTTCGACTTGGATACGGGCTACGGCCCCTTTTATTTTCCCCAAACCAGGCTGGAATACATCTGGGTATCGTCCTAGCACCTCAGTCAACCCTTCAGAAACTGTTTGGAGGATGTGCTGCCATTGCAACCGCAAATGGCGCAACCAGTCCCGACCCAACAGGCTGGACCCATGGCCGCGCACCATGATGAGTGGGAAACGCCCCTCCTGGCATCCATAAACAACAGGGGTCATTGTAGTTCCTGCAATGTCCAGTGGTTCCCCCCGCGTAGGTGGCCAACCTGGCCTGTGAGTCGGTTAATGTAAGGGTCTGTATAACCTGCTTGATGCGGTCGAATGTCCTCTGGGCGATCACGGAGACCACTGCGCCAGTGTCTAACTCCATCTCAAGCGGGTGACCATTGACCCCTTAATGGGGGCCACACGGGGAGCTGCCACACAATGCAGCTGCAGGCAGTCGTCCTCCATCTCCACGTCCTCAGGAGTAGTCGCCGCAGGTTCATGCACATGGAAGGTACGGCCCCTGGGCTGGTCCCAGTTTCGGTCGGAACGACGGCGCGCCCCCAGGACCGGCCATCGCGACGGGGTCGGCGCCTACAAGTCTGACACGGACATGGCTCCTCATCCATTGGTTCTGGAGAAGGCTCCCTTCGGGGTGGAATGTCCAACGGCCACTGGCGTCGGTCCGGACGTCGCATCGCCCAAGGTACCGCAGGAGTGCGGGGGGACGTTTTCGGACGGAAGGGGTTGCGCCCCAAGGCATGCACCTCCATTCCCTGTAGCTCCTGCACTCCTCGTTCTGCGCTCTCTCGGGACAATACTATTTGAATGGCCTGTTGAAAAGTCAATGTTGGCTCAGCTAACAACTGTCTCTGGGTGGCCGCATTGTTAATACCGCAAACCAAACGGTCGCGTAACATTTCTAACAAGGTCTCACCATAGTCACAGTACTCCGCAATCCTGCGTAGCCTGGATAGAAAGTCGGCAAGGGATTCTCCTGGGGTCCTCTCAGCGGTATTAAACCGGTAACGCTGGACTATCGTGGACGGGGTTGGGTGAAAATGTTGCCCCACTATATTCACAAGTTCATCAAACGTTTTGGTGTCCGGCGCAGCTGGGTACGTAAGGCTCCTAATCACCACAAACGTATGCGGGCCGCAGGCGGTGAGCAATATGACCACCTGGCGCTCGTTTTCGGTGATATTGTTTGCCCGGAAATAGTAACGCATCCGTTGTGCGTACTGGTTCCAGCTTTCCAGCGCAGCATCAAAAACATCCAAACGTCCGTACAGAGGCATGGTATAATAGAAAACAGCTTCCAACCTGTATCCAACAAAAATCCAGGGAGGTGGCTTCAGCAGTGTAGACAGCTATTCACTTTAACCCTCATCGCCAGTTTTGTGAGGGCCACGAAGAATCCAGCACGAGTTTTAAGGATACAAAGTAATAACATTTATTTACAATAACATATATATATAACAGCAGCAGCAACTTCCCTTGCTGCACACTCCTTCCTGCTGGTTCCAAACTGGCCAGCTTTATTTATACTTGGAGTTTATTAATGATTTCTCCGCCCCCCTCATTGGGGAAGCTCATATTCCCACAGGATTGTGGGATTGTCATTAGTCCCCAGCCAATGGTAAGCAGGCAGGTTATAACAATTAGGAAGGAGGTGCCATAGTTTGCGATGGTGCTGCCCCCGGTGCTACCAAATAGATTTCTGTCCAAGAATGAAATTGGGGTTGCGAACATGTGTGGGCAGCTGATGAAGAGGGAGAGTGCTCCCCTGGAGGAGGTCAGGCTCAAGTGGGAGGAGGAGATGGGAGTCGGAGAATAGAGAAAATCTCTGAGGAGGGAGAATGCGTCCATGTCGTGTGACAGACTAAGTCTTATTCAATTCCAGGGGTGGAGGATAGGTGGGGCGGTGTGCGGGGGACGGGGGGGGGAGGCTGGTAAACCATGTACATATGTTTTGGACGTGTCCGAGGTTGAGGGGGTTTTGGAAGGGTTTTTCAGATTCAATGTTAAAGATTTTGGTGGTAGAGACAGCTTTTGTGTCCAGAGGTGGCGATATTTAGGCGTTGGAGGATCCGGGAATACAGGTGGGGAGGGAGGCCTTAAAATTCCTTCAATAAAATGCTTTTTTTAAAATAACTGTTTTGCCTGCTGATTTTAACGACTATTGTGTGTAACCAGTGCCATTCCCTGATTGACAGAATGGAAAAGAACAGAGTCTAATATTGGAGATTACAGCATTATTTAAAAGGCAACCAACATCTCTTGAAGTAGAGATGCACTGTGACTGAAAATGTATTAGAGGATATTTCTTTGTTGAGTAATGTCAGAACTTGCCAGTGTGCACCAATGTGTTTGGATGCTGCAATGGATATGCAGGAGGTACAATGGACAAGGAAGCCCTTCAAACAACTGAAGGGACTGGCAGGAAGTTGCTGATGAGTTGAGGAGGCGATGGCACTATGGTATTGTCACTGGATTAGCAATCCAGAGACTGAGTGTAATGCTCTGAGGACCTGGGTTCAAATCCCACCATGGGAGATGGTGAAATTTAAATTCAACAAAGTTCTGGAATTAAAAGTGTAATGATGATCATGAATCGATTGTTGTAAAAACCCATCTGGTACATTAATGTCCTTTTGGGGAAAGAAATCTTGCATCCTAACCTGGTCTGGCTTATATGTAACTCCAGATCCACAGAAATGTGGTTGACTCTTAAATTCCTTCTGAAATGGACTAGCAAGCCATTGAGTTGTCGGGCAATTAGGGATGGGGCATTAAATGTTGGTCCGGCCAGCGACACTCATATCCCATGAAGTCATAGAGTCTTGCAGTACAAAAAGAGGCCCTTCGGCCCATCGTGTCTGCACCAGCCATTAAGCACCTATCTATTCTAATTCCATTTTCCAGCACTTGGTTCTGTCTGCAATAGTGCTTCAAGTGCTCATCTGAATGTTTATTCAGTGCCTCCAGCTCAGAAAAATATGGTGCAGCAGGATTGGAAGAGGTCAGAGTGCCTGTAGCCCAATGAGTTATTTGTTTGTGAATGGATTTAACATTGATTTCGTGAACCTACATGTTCGGCCCCTTAAGGAGCATGACTCTCACTGGGGTACGGGTCTCACACACACACTGACTCTCACTGGGGTACGGGTCCTACACACACTGACTCTCACTGGGGTATGGGTTCCACACACACTGACTCTCTCATTACATTAGAAACAGGCAAGGAGTCTTGAGTTATTCACCGAAGGTTAAAATGTGAAGATGATAAGAGGCTTTGACAGAGTAGGTAGAGAAAAACTGTTCCCTTGGGTGAGTGGGTCAATAACTAAGGCCACAGGTCATTCGCAAAGGATTTAACGGGGAGACAAGAAGAAATTTTTCACCCGCAGGTGTCGTGACCTGCGTGAGAATGTGGTGGAATCTAATTTCACAAATAACTGTGAAGGCAAGTTGGACAGGTACTTGATAAAGAGGAGCTTACAGGGTGACAGACAAAAGGGGAGTGAGGATGTGGGACTAAACATGATTGTTCTTTCGAACAACCAGCATAAGCATGACATGCCAAATAAACAGCTTCTGTGCTGTAAATTGCTATGATACTGTGAAAGTTGAGTAACCAGTGGACACAGATAATTAGCAAAAGAGCCAAAAAACTTAAAAAGAATTTGTTTTACACAGCAAATTGTTATGTTTTGGAATACACTGTCTCTAAGCTTAGTGAAAGCAGATGTGTAATAGCTTTCAAAGGGATTGGGTAAGTATGAAAGAGTATAGGGAAAGGTTGCAGAAATGGGGTGAATTAAATAGCTTTTTTAAAGAGCTCACACAAGCACAATGGCCTAAAAGGCCTCCCTCTGGAATTAGATTCCACCACCTTTTCAGGCAGGATGTTCCAGATCACGACACCTCTGAGTGGAAAACTTCTTGGGCTGGATTCTCCGCCAGCGGATTCTCTGTTGTGTCAGCAGTAGACACATGCCTGCGGGTTTGCCAGCGGAGTGGGGTGGCCACAAAGGGAAATCCCATTGGAAGGTGGAAGGAACAGAGCATCCCACTGCCGGCGAGGGTGCGAGACCCAGAAAAACTGGCAGTCCAGAGAATTCCGCGCCTTGTCTCCCTGTTGGATCCTTTGCTAATGGCCTGTGGCCTTTAGTTATTGGCAGACTCAACTCGACAATTCTAAATAGACAACATCTATGTAACATCCTTTTCTACCTTATTAGTTACATCTTCAAAACATTCAACTTGATTAGTCAGACAGAAGTTACCCTGAGCAAAGCCATGTACTTTTATTATTAGCAGAAGACCCAAATCAATAATCTACTATTTACCAAAAACATTTTTGTTGGGCACTAACTATGTATGAAGAAATATTTGATAGAATTACACACATTGCCATTGGTAATCTGTGGGATTCTTCTCAACGCGTCAGGCCAGCCAATGACAAGGAAGTTAGCTGACTGCACAAAATCAACTGTGAACAGCAATTAGAAGGACACAGGCAACTGAAAGCACATCATTCATTTACTCCACAAAATTGCTGTGGAATTGGATGATGTCTCATAATGAAATACAATTTTATAAGCTGGAAGCTGCAAACTCTTCAGAGAAGTAGGTATTGACTTGCTTAATTTTGTCCTAATGGGCACAAACCACGTTAACAATGAGATTGAAAACAATTTGCTTTTGAGTCATATATCTTGCACACCATTGCACCCACTTGCATATCAGAGACCTGAACAGCACCAAGGTTGTATACAATGATCTCTCATACGCAACTGCTGGATCGTGAGCAGTTAGTAAAGTGCTGACCGATTGTAAAACAGCTTTTGATATTACAATATAGATATCATAAGAGGAAGGAAAGAAATCACGCAGACGGTAAATTAGGACATGGGCTTGTCATAATAACCTATGGTTTTATCAGAATGCACAAAGCAAAGTTTGAAGAATCATGAATTTAAAGTTACTGAATATAAATAATAAAGATGCAAATTTCTTTGGTGGTAAACCTTTGGTACATTTTTCAGCATTATGTGGTCTATTATATATGAGATATACCTTGAATTTTAAAATAAAAGTGATTGCAGGGACTTTAAAACAACTTTACAGGGCTCTTTATTTACATCTAGCCCTACATGCATCATGCTAATTTCAGAAATGTTTATCTTTACAGAACAGGCCTAAATTAATCTCGGCCATTGACACATTCTACCATTTTTGGACAAACTCCAGGTCCACATTACTTTCTCTGAGTTACAAAGCCAGGGCTCAGAGTGTGGTCAGGGCGAACCCCTAATCCAGCTCCTTGCCTGCTCCAAAAAACAACTCAAATGCAAATTGAATCCAATTCATGGTCCCCACAAGAGAGACATACCAGATCTGAGCCAAAAGGCTCCTACTACACTTGATCTTAGCCAAAAGGTGGTTGTCTCTTGATAGCTTAACAAGCCATTTGGTTGTATCAAATGTCTATCATTGATTGGAAGAAAGATCCACCACCACCTTTTTCGAGGAACCAGGAATGGCAAATAAATGTGTTAAAATTACCTATTCCATTTGAACCCACAGCAGGGAAACATTGTGAGTTGCCTGGATTAAATAATTTAAATGTGCATTTTCTAAATACAAAAATAAGCAGGTTTTAGAGGAATACCATCAAAATGCATTGCTATCAAAACAAAAGTTTACAACTGGGCTTTAATAAAGGGACAGGCCAAGCTTTAATCTTTTTTTTTAGATGACCATGCTTTTCAAACTATTAATGTTTTAAAAATTAAAAACACAAGGCAATTAACACTGTTGGACGTTAATAACAACAAGTACATAATGCAAGTTTCATCTCTCTGCCTGCTATTTAAATCGTTGCCCTCTTGAAATGAATGACTTACCTTAAGATTTTTCTGCATTCAATAACAGAGAGAGAGTTAACATCGGATTGATTTACCCTGACAGCCAACAGTCCCACTCCACTTGTCCAATTTGTTGTCAGTCTTCAATCTCATTGCGAAACTGGATTTTCTTCCTTTGGGACAGATTAACGGGCTGATAGAAGGGTTGAAAATCTGAACACATGGACGGGATGATGTTGGTTGTCTGGCATAGATTCTGAGCAAGCCAGCAGTTCCATGGAATTGTGAGCCACTCTCATTGACCAATAAATGAAATGCTGAAACAATTGGCCGAGAAATTAGGCCACATCGTGCCTTTAATAAGGACTCAGGGAGACCACACCGGGTAAAAAAAAGAACTTTGATCTATTTACAAATACGGTAGATACACTTCCCGGTAGGTCCCTACCGGGTCTCTCTCGAATTGCTGCCTTACTGGCCGACATTTTATGCTAGATGGAGTTCCACCAGTGGGGGAGCACGTACTCCACGAGAGCCACGGAACGATATTCATTCCCACTCCGTAACTCCCATGCTAGATATTACAGTGCCCATCATTATTTAACCACCCCAAGATCCAAGAAACATGTGTACATTTCAACAGGAAGTACAGTCCATTTTGGAGTAGAAATGAGAACTCATAAAAATATTGCAAGGTTCTAGATTCAGGAGATAGGAATAATCAACTGGCCAAGTGCGCAATGCTGTTTAGCCACGTGTTTACCACTCGCAGCGCCAGGAAACACACTATAAAACGGCACGCGCTTTAATTAGGCGGCCTCGGGAAGGAACGTAGGCCACACATAGCCCCATTTTATGCACTGAGGACCTCCGCTCACCGGAATTCCTCAAATGTTGCGATAGATTGGGATGCCATCTGGAGCCCTGGAAGCGACCCCACCAAGCCCCAATGCACAATGGTCGGGTCCCAGGACCTCACACATCCCCCAACACCCACGCAGGGCATCCCAGCCCGATTGCCACCGTGCACAAAATGCCAGTTTGGCACCCTGGCAGTGCCCCTGACAGCTAGCAGTGCCAGGCCAGCACCCAGGTGGCACCAGGCTAGCAGTGCCAGGGTACCACACTGCTAAAAGGACATGCACCTGGGTGCCGTGATCACTGGGAGTTGCCCATGAGTGCCATTCAGTCTAGTCCCCGTTTGTGGGAACCAGTACTGAACGGTGCTCGCCAGAGGTCTCCGAGGCAAAGGGCATTGATTCCAAAGCCTCGGGTGCCTCGGGAAACAACATATTAGAGTGAGACTAGCTGTCTTGCTAATATGCAGATTTGTCAAAATGTGATCCCGCCCACAATTGGTGCAATTTACATCGCAACATCTCGGAAGAGCGCATTAGCTCTCACAAGCTGTCAGGCAGCACGTTGGTGTAGTGGTTAGCACTGTTGCCTCACGGAGCTGAGGACCCAGGTTCGATCACGGCTCCAGGTTACTGTCCATTTGGAGTCTGCACGTTGTCCTTGTGTCTGCGTGGGTCTCATTCCTACAACCCAAAAGGATGTGCAGGGTGGTGAATTGGCCATGCTAAATTGCCCCTTAATTGGAAAAGAAAGAATTGGATACTTTAAATTATATATTTTTTAAATCTCAGGAGGTGTTGGAAGCCGGGTAGATCCAGGGAGCGGTGTCTCCCAGCTTCTGTCAGCCGCTCTGCACTGCGGCAAGCTGCTTTTCAGTAGCTCCACGCCAGCATATTTGCAGAACGCGGCACACACACAGCTCTGCTGCTCACATTGTCAAGCATTCTATCCATGTGCCAAGTTTAAATAAATGAACCCACAATGTGTTTACACAGTCCTGTATGAGTGATTGGTGCTTTTATATCATTATAAAAACATGACAATAACCTCTACACATTGCTCAAATTGTCACTTTTTCATAATTGAGCCCTGGATGATGTAAACCACTTCTCAATTCCTAATAAATGGGCAGAGCTTAAAAGAAATGCTATTTTTTAGGTACTAACTAAACTACTAAGGCTCTAATATTGTGGATCGGAAGCAGAGCCAGGGTACCATCCTGCCCGAAGGAAATGCAACCTGGGGGCCTCTGATCCCCTGGGAGACCCCCAAGAGTGCCATTCCGTCTGGTCCCCGTTTGTAGCCAGAAGTGGCCTACCCATCAGCTAGGACCAGGATAAACATGGTGCACCCTTTAGGCACTCCTGAAATAGGCATTACTTCTTTGTATATTCAGACAAAATGCTGCATGGGACCTTCTTTCCAACATTAATTTGCTTTGGGGCAGCCAGCAGTATCACAGGCTGCACTCACAAAAAGCAATCCTGGGGATCACCTGAAACATCGGAGGCATGTACACATCCCTGTTTCTCCCAATGCCACTTCCAATACTCCACTACCCTCCCTATCATTGCCACCACTTCCGAATGTCAATGGGAGATTGCTCTCTTTCAGGCAAAAAAGTTAAAAGGGGAGATTTTATAAAGGTGTTCAAAATTCTAAATGGTTTTATTATCGTAAGTATGGAGAAACTACACCCATTGGCCGGTAGGTCAGTAACCAGAGGGCACAGATTGAGAAGCATTTGTTTTATGCAGCTGGATGTTATGATATGGAACGTCCTGTCTGAAAAATATGGGGCTGTTTAGCACAGGGCTAAATTGCTGGCTTTGAAAGCAGACCAAGGCAGGCCAGCAGCATGGTTTGATTCCCGTAACAGCCTCCCCGAACAGGCGCTGGAATGTGGCGACTAGGGGCTTTTCACAGTAACTTCATTTGAAGCCTACTTGTGACAATAAGTGATTTTTATTTCATTTCATTTCAAAGGATGGTGAAAGTTAGTTTAATAATAACTTTCAAAAGAGAACTGGATATGTACTTGAAGGGGTAGGTTTTACAGGCAAATTGGAAAGAGTATGGACTGGAATTAATTGCGCAATCTTTCAAAGAGCCAGGTCAGGAACAATGGGTTGAATGGCCTCCTTCTGCCTTGGCTAATTCTATGGTTCTCAGGATGATGTATGCTTCCCTCGTGGGATGCAGTGGAGTTCTCAGAGGAGCTCTTGGGTCTCATGTTCTGGTACAAACTCACTGACAAGTAGGTTATCATATAAACTATCTCACATGACTGCATCCAGAGTTCCTTACTGGAATCACTATTTACCTTTAAAATTATCTTAAAATTAAGCTTGAAAGAAAGATAGGACATAACATTTTCCCTCCTTTGTCATTCTTGCCTTTTTGACCAACACAACGCTCCTCATTCAACCAGGATTAGTCTCTTGGCATGAATGGTAATGGTAGAACGAGGGATGTAACACAACCATGAGGGTACGGATTGTAATTGAACACAGTTCTGCTGCTAATGTTTCACCTCGCCTCACAATGCTTGGTGTTGAGCTGCTAGACCTGTTCTGAGTGTCTCCCATTTAGCACGGTGGTCGTGCCACACAAGGTGATGCAGAGTGTCCTCAGTTTGACCATGGAACTTTGCCCCCACAAGAGCTGTGCAGTGGTCACTCCTCACATCAATGTCATAGACAGATGCATCTGCAACAAGTAGATTGGTAAAGATGAGGTCAAGTAGGTTTTTCCCTCCTGTTGGTTTATTTGCCTCCTGTCGCAGGCCCAGATTGTCAGATGGGCCAGCCAACCCAATCAGTAGTGGGAGTACATTGAGGTCCCCCACAGTCTGTACCTTACTACCCTCATTGATAAGAGAGAAACTAATGTCTTCAGCTGCCACAACAAACACCATTACCTAGTCATTGATTGCATCATCCTCCGTGGCCATTGTCGCAGGCCGTACCAGGCATCCTCTTTCAGCCAAAGTTGAACTTCCAATCCCAAATTCTCTCCATCCCCAAGATCACTTACTTCCACCTCCATAATGCTGCCGGTCTCCCTCACCAGCCCATCTGCTGCTGAACCCCTCATCCATGCTTTTGATATTACAGATTGACTATTCCAGTGTTTTTTTAGATAACTTTCCATTACCCACCCTCCAAAATCTTGGGATCACACAAGATTCTACACCCATATCCAAGTTTGTGCCAAGTCCCATTCACCCATCAGCCCTCTGCTCACAGACCTGCATTGGATCCTGACCATTGATACATCAGTTTTAAAATTCTCATCCTTGTGCACCAACCACCAATGGCCTCACCTTTCCATATCTTTGTGACTCCCTCCAGCCCCACAACATTCCCAGAGATCTGCATTCTTCCTATTTACTGTATTCAGAACTCTTGCTTTGCTCTATTACTGGTGATCCTAAACCCTAGAATCTCTTCCTAAAAAACGGTACTTATCCATCTTTTTATATGTCCTTGATGTGGCCGTCACTGGCAAAACCAATATTTGTTGCCCATTCCTAATGTCCTTGAGAAGGTGGTGGTGAGCCGCCTTCTTGAACTCCTGAAGTCCAGATGGTATAGGTACATAGGGAGTTTTAAAACCTGGATTAAGAAGCATCCAGACTGTATGACTGCCAAAACGATGATTATGGTGTTGTCAAAGTGACATAATCATTGATTTACAGGTGAAGTGTTCTGCTGATAGATCTTGAGAACCATTTACTTGCTCGCAGACAGCTAGTTAATGGAAAACTGTTTAGGTTTGAAGGACCCCTGGGGTGTAGATAATTTATGAGGGGTATTATGTTTGCTCCTGGCTAAACATGCCAAGGGATATCTTGTAAGAAGAGACCAAAGAATGCCATATTCTTTGTGTACAGATGATGTAGGTAATGGATGGAGCCAGATCTATCTGAAAAGTCAATAGATTGGATTGGATTGGATTTGTTTATTGGTCACATGTAACGAGGTACAGTGAAAGTATTGTTCAGCGTACAGTCCAGACAGATCATTCCATGCATGAGAAAAAAAATAGGGCAAACATAAATACACAATGTAAATACATAGACACAGGCACAGGTTCTAGAACCCTCATCTGAACAGAAGTGTTTCAGTTTGGTTCGCTCTCTGAAGATTCGGCACAGAGAAAAGCAACCCTGGTTATTAACTTTATTCATGAATGGTATTTAATATGTATTAGTTTGCTTAATTGGAAGATAGCGGCAGGTTTAGGAAGTAAATTAAGGTCTCTTCTTTTACTTAAGAATGGGTTTAACCCCAACTGTAAAATGGGTGGCACGTGGCAAAGTGGTTAGCACTGCTGCCTCACAGCTCCAAAAACCCGAATTCAATTCCAGTTGACCATCTGTGTAGAGTTTACACTTTCTCCCCGTGTCTGCGCCGGTTTCCTCACACAGTCCAAAGATGCGCAGGTTAGGTGGATTGGCCATACTAAATGCCCCCTTAGTGTCCAAAAGGTTAGGTGGGGTTACTGGGTTACGGGGATAGGATGGAGTCGTGGGCTTAGGTAGGGTGCTCTTTCCAAAGGCCGGTGCAAACTCAATGGGCCAAATGGCCTTCTTCTGCACTCTGCACTGTAAATTCTATGAGCTATTTCTTTGTTGATAATGTGATAATTCTGAGTTTGTTTTAACATAAAATATATTGGTCAGTGTTATCACTCCTGGGTGCAGTAACATTACCTCACAGTTTTACAATTTGAATATAGTTAGGTTCTCATTCAGGATCCCAGCATTAGTTCCATGTCAGGATTGTTTGTGACTTGGAGGGGAACTTGCTGATAGTGTTGATACCACACATGTTCTGTCCTTGTCCTACTAGAGGGTAGAGGTTTGGATGGTACTGTTGAAGGGGTTTTGGCGAGTTGTTGCAGGGCACCTTGTTTATGGGACAGATTTCTGCCACTGTGGGCTCATTGTTAATTATTTTTTCTGATTACACCCTTGTGAAATGCCTTGGAACATTTTATTATGTTGAAGATACTATGAAAATGCAATTTGCTGTTGTTGATACTGAAAACCACATGCAGCGGCCTAAACGTAAAGTCTTCTTCACAGGCAAGTTGGCCATGCCTCCCACTGATACAAAAATGAGTCCCAATATTTGGAGAGCATCAAGACTCAACAGTTAAGATTGGGCTGGGGGTGATCTGAACTACTTATATGCCAAGAAGTGGTTGCAGCCCAATTTCTAGGCTTGATTCTTTATAGGAAACTACAAAACCATTGAAAGAAAACACGTTAAAAAAGACATACCCCACTTCAAAGATGATGAGACTCCAAATAAATCTGTGAAGTCACTCACCATCCTGACTTGGAAATATACTGGCTGTTCCTTCACTGTTGCTGGGTCAAAACCTGGGACATTGCTCCCTAACAGCACAGCGGGTGTACTTACACCACATGGAATGCAGCAGTTCAAGAAGGCAGCTCACCACCACCTTCAGAAGGGCAACTAGAGATGGTCTATAAATGCTGGCCTAGCCAGCGACGCCCACATCCCGTAAATTAATTTTTAAAAAAGGATATCTCTTCTCTTCAATTTTAAACATATCTTGACAGAAAATGCACAGAAGAAAAGAGGAACTGTGGTGTATACTTGTTCCGGTCGTTATTTTGGGGAGAGAAACACATTTTCATAATATTTTATTATTTAAACAAATAAAAGGCAAAGATGAATTACGAGTTCATGTTCACTGCATCAACATTTATCTTCAACTGATCTATGAATATATTCAACACCGATCATTACTTTTTTGCGGTTGTAGTGCAAAACTTTAATTAGTCACAATTTAAATGAGTGCTTTGATATGGTTGATGGAGGACTTGTCTTCATTCCAAACACCTATTGATTTCCAAGTTAACTTTCACCATCCATAGATTAAAGATAAATTAAAACACATCCTGCAGGCCAGTTAGATGCCATTTAGTTAGGAGCATTAGGAGGTTGAAAATTAAATTGGTATGTAATAACTAAATGTTAGAATATGGGTTTTTCCTGTTAGTGAAGATGAAAGGATTAGATTCATTTCTGCAACTCAGTCAAAGTCTATAGTCGTCAATTGCATCAAGCTCTATTTGTCATCTCTTTCTTTTTATTTCAATAGATTAATTATTTTCAAACCTTCTTCAATTTTTTAATAAACGCGGCAATAATTAGCTGTTTTAAAATTACTTCTGAAATAATAGCCATAATAGAAAATAGTTCTAAAAAATTACCTATGAATTGTTTGACATTAAGTTGACGTTATCATTGTAATACAGCGACAAGTTAGTCATTAATATTTCATGATAATTCATAAATCACCAACAAAGACATTTATTAGTCTTCTGTGCTTCACTGCATCATGCATCAAACAAGTGAATAAAAATAGAAATGGAAATAATTAAATGTTGGATTATAATAACTGGTCTTGCAGATTTACGTACAGATGATTTGTATCAATTAATGAAAGTTAAGTCATCATTGCTGTTCCTTCAAATGCATATATAGATACATCTTCAATACGATATTCTTTCACACTCTGAAAGTTCATAAGAGTTCTACAAGTTGCCTATTATATTCTGAGTGGAAGACCAGAGGAATCCCTGGAAAATAGTGGAGACCAGATTATGCTCGGAGTTTCCTCAGCATATTTTTTTTTTAATTTTTCCAATTAAGGAGCAATTTAGCAAGACCAGTCCACCTACCTTGCACATCTTTGGGTTGTGGGGGTGAGACCCACGCAGACACAGGGAGAACGTGCAAACTCCACAAGGTCAGTGACCTGGGGTCGGGATCGAACCCGGGTCCTCAGTGCCATGAGGCAGCAGTGCTAACCACTGCACCCCCGGGCCACCCTCCTCACAGCATGTTAATAGGAGCAAACCTTCATCAGCCAGTTACAAAGTAAATTACAGGCAGGCAAGGGGCATGAACTAATTCTCCCTCTTACCTCTGTGAGGATTTGTCATTGTAGTGGTTACTGAAATTGCAAGTACTTGGGTCATACAGGTGTCCATGGTACAGTGACAGAGCAGGTTGCTTGTCCGACGTGGAATCAGGCCTATTTTCTATCCGTTGTTTTAAATGGAATGTAAATTGAGTAAATTTTACAACGAGTGTATGTTCCCCCCCCACTACCCAAGCTGTGAGGGTGAAATTCACTCTCCGACGGAAATGAGGTGGTGGGGGAGAAGGCCAAGAGGCGGGCCGGGGGGGAAGGGGGAAAGCGGGGGGGGGGTTCTGCGACGCGGCTGGGGGTGGGAGATGACATGATCAAGGGTGAAGAAAGGGGCCATCTGGGATGGGCTAGGTACAGAGTGGAATTAAAGGGGCAGGAGATAAGTGGGGAAGATGACGGACGGTAGAGGGGATTGGAGGCGCAAGCCTCCGGTAAGGTTGGTAACGTGGAACATCCGGGGACTGAATGGGCCGGTTAAAAGGTCGCGGGTGTTCGTGCACCTCAGGAGCTTGAAAGCGGGGGTTGTCCTTTTGCAGGAGACACACCTCCGTGTGAAGGACCAGGCTAGGTTAAGGAAGGGGTGGGTCGGGCAGGTTTTTCACTCGGGGTTTGATTTGAAATCGAGTGGTGTGGCGATTTTAATAAGCAAAAAAATGCAATGTGAAAGTGCGAAGGAGGTGAGGGATCCAGGTGGGAGATATGTGATTGTGAGTGGGGTATTGGAAGGGGCACCGGTAGTGTTGGTAAATGTGTATGCCCCAAATTGGGATGATGTGGGTTTTATGAGGGGGTTGCTGGCAGCAATCCCGGATTTGGCCACGTACCAGTTGATCATGGGAGGAGATTTTAACTGTGTCCTGGAGCCGAGGGTGGATAGATCGAGCCCCAGGTCGATGGGTAGGGTACGAATGGCAAGGGAGCTGGAGGGGTTTATGGAGAGGATGGGTATGGTGGATCCATGGCGCTTTCAGACCATAGGGGGAAGGGAGTATTCCTTCTTTTCACACGTCTATAAAGTGTACTTGAGGATTGATTACTTTGTAGTGAGTCGGGAGATTTTGGTTGGGGAGGAGGGGGCAAAGTATGGAGGGATAGTTATCTCGGACCATGCACCCCACTGGGGGGATATTCGGTTCAGTACGGGACGAGAGCAGAGGCCGGGGTGGAGGTTTGACTTGGGGTTCTTGGCAGATGGAGGTTTTTGTGATAAGGTGCTGTTGGTGATTAGGGATTATGTGGAGTTCAATCAGAATGGGGAGGTGTCGGCGGGCGTTTTTTGGGAAGCACTGAAGGCAGTGGCCCGGGGAGAAAATATCTCATTTACGGTTCGTGCGAATAAGGAAAGGAGGGCGGAACATGACCGTCTAGTGAGCGAGATAGTGGAGGTGGACAGGGAATATTCGAGGGTGCCCAGCATGGAGGGATTGGCGCGGAGGAAAAAGTTGCAGGGGCAATTTGACAGGCTGACAACGGGGAGGCGGGAGGGCAACTGCGTAGGACAAGAGGGGTGCAATATGAGTGTTTGGAGAAGGCGAGCCACATGCTGACACACCAGCTGCGGAGGCAGGCTGCGTCCAGGGAAATATTGAAGATCCGGACTGAGGCTGGGGATGTGGTTATTTCCCCTCTGTCCAACATCTGCTTCAAACTTGCGATGTCTATCCGTAACCTCTTTTCATTGACACTTTTTGCAGAGTGCACATTTTCCCACAGGGATTTATTGTCAATGTGACAGTCAATAGATATATTACCCAAATCCCCTAATCCCCAAATTTCTGTCAATATCATACTTATATAA
Organism: Scyliorhinus torazame; assembly: GCF_047496885.1. NCBI lineage: Eukaryota > Metazoa > Chordata > Chondrichthyes > Carcharhiniformes > Scyliorhinidae > Scyliorhinus > Scyliorhinus torazame. The sequence continues at coordinate 147,227,918 of NC_092723.1, read as the reverse complement.
AAGGCCAGATCCACCGCCTCTACAAGGCTTAACGTCTCAGCAGCCAAAGTGCTTTTTACCACTCTCCTTATTTTCTTTGTTTCCCACACAAGCGGGCAACATGGGCAGCACGGTAGCATTGTGGATAGCACAAATGCTTCACAGCTCCAGGATCCCAGGTTCGATTCCTGCTTGGGTCACTGTCTGTGCGGAGTCTGCACATCCTGCTTGTGTGTGCGTGGGTTTCCTCCGGGTGCTCCGGTTTCCTCCCACAGTCCAAAGATGTGCGGGTTAGGTGGATTGGCCATGCTAAATTGCCCATAGTGTCCAAAATTGCCCTTAGTGTTGGGTGGGGTTACTGGGTTATGGGGATATGGTGGAGGTGTGGACCTTGGGTAGGGTGCTCTTTCCAAGAGCCGGTGCAGACTCAATGGGCCGAATGGCCTCCTTCTGCACTGTAAATTCTATGATTCTATGATTCTACCATTGTTCCCCAAAAGGAAAATTATAAAACCTCCAGCGCTTGAAACTCCATCACATAAATTTGCGTAGGACGCATCACTATAAACTATGAGTTTCAAGTGCCTAAGGTCACCTAAAACCGGGAACTTCAAAACAAACCCCTGCATTTTTAGTTTGGCCAACGCTTTATTTGATCTTATTATGTCTTCCACTTTTGGATCATTCATTTTTGTACTCAACTCTAAGACATCAAAACTCACATCCGGTCTTGTCTGTCTACCTAACCAGTTCAGTTGCCCAATTAAACTTTGCAGTTGCTCCTTTTCTATCTTTGAAACTCGCCCACGACTAATTGCTATTGGGCTGATGCTTTCCAAATAAGATTGCTGACGTAAAGTTGCCCCTAACATAGTCTGTCCGATTTCCAGTCCAATGTATTTAAATGCACCGGAAGCCTGACTTCCAACCCTGAATTCTTTCCTCAAACTAGAGATTACAATAGCTTCAAAATCACTAGTCCCACCCCATAAAAAATCATCGACATGCATCATAAAAATGCCAGAAAGATTTCCTTTATAGTGCCAGTAAAACATTGCAGGATCTGCTTTCAACTGGCAACAGCCTAACTTTAACAAAACTGACCTTACCGAAAAATACCAGACTCTAGATGCATCATTTAATCCATATAAACATTTGTTCAACTTCCAGAGTACCCCTTCTGTGTTAGCTGCTTCTTTAGGAGGACGGAGAAAAATGTCTCTCTGGAGGTGATGGACCTGCAAAAAGGCAGCTTTTATATCTATAGATTTGCATTCCCATGCCTTTGTGGCTAATAGAGCCAAGAAGATCTTTAAAATAACCTTTCCTGCTGTAGGTGAATCTACTCTTAAATCCTGATCTTCTAAGTTTTCTTCAAATCCCCTTGCCACAAGCCTGGCCTTTGCCTTATAAGTTCCATCCGGAAGAACCTTCTCCGTGCAAATCCATCTGTGGGATAGAGCTCTTTGTTCCCTATCCGGTACTTCCGTGTATACCCCAAATTCACTCGAACTATGCAATTCTTGCTGTTTAGCTTCTTTGATAACTTTTTCATCTGATTTATTTGAAGCCACCAAAATCTCACGTGCATGTGGGCTTCTACTCCTATTAGTATTCGTAGTCTTACTCATGTTCCGAGATCTTGATAAACTATGTCCCCTCTCCCGCCTGGTATCTCGTTCTGTACTGCTACTGCTTGATCTTTCCCTTCTGCTGTGGGATGTCCTTTCAATAGTTCTCGACCTTTTCCTGCGGACCTGGTCACTATCCGATGTACTATCTGAACTGGCACTGCGTTTCTGTGCTCTCCATTTTTGAACTTTGTTTTCCCAATCCATTGTCTTGACTGCTTCCCCTGAATGCTGTACATTCAACCAATGTTTATACTTTCCAGCGGCCTTCCCTGCTCTACTAATAACAGTTGCATCCTTCCATTGACTAGACCCTTCAGGCAAGTATGTCACTTTTGTACCAACTTTTGGCAGTTGCCCTTTCGGAAAAATGGTTTGTTCTAATTCATCAGAAGTGTTGTGTTCCTCCACAGAAACCCTGTCTATATCAGTTAATTGGTCCTCATAATTCTGTAACACATGCGTACCAGATGACTCTGGTTCCTCGTCATGTCTGTCTGCTCTGTCTAAATTTGAAAATTTGTAATCTGTACCCATTATCCTTGATGAATGTACCCTAACAGTTTGATTAGCATGTTGCAAAATAATTGTTTTGCCATCTATGCCTATGATCTTCCCTCAGCCTTTCCATTCATTAGAATTGTCTCTCTTATAGTATACCATGCCTCCTTGCTGAAAAAACGGCATATGATGGCCGTACGTTATGTCTTAAGGCTCTGCGAATTCTTTCAGAGACTTCTGCTTCCAAAAAAGCTTTTCTACTGTGATGTAATGCATTTAAATGTTCAGCAAAGGCAGAGCTAATTGTAGTCCCCTCCCAAGCTGGAGGCTGGTCATCCAAAATGGACGGAATTTTAGGATTTCTGCCAAACACTAATTGATAAGGACTAAAGCCCCCAACCATCTGCAATGAATTCTTTGCATGTACTGCCCATGCTAAAACTGAATTTAGCCTGCAATTTGGTCGATCTGCCAAAATTTTCCGAAGCATGTCATCGATGACAGCATGATTTCTTTCACAGACACCATTACTAAATGGGCTTTCTGCAAACGTATTCATAACTCTGATACTCATGTTTTCACACATATCCCTAAACTCATCATCAGCAAATTCTCCCCCATTGTCCGTAAGGAATTTTGCCGGTGGACCCATTCCTGTCCCTATCCATTTTTCCACGATTTGATCCAGAATTACTCTCTTTTCTTTACTTCGTACAATCGTTGATTGACTAAATCTGGTTGCTAAATCTACAAAATGCAAAATAAATATATTATTTGCTTTATCCCGGATCTTAAGGTCCATGGCCACAATGTCGTTAAAATCCCTGGCCAAAGATAGGGTTACTATCGGTCGTGCTGGTGTCCTTCTGTACTTCCTACAATCTTCACAGCGGTCACTAACCTGTTCTATCAGTTTAGTATAGTCATCATCCCTTACCCCTGCATCCTTTAATAAACCTTTCAGCCTCCGAGGAGACGGATGTGCAAATTGCCGATGCAGTTTTAATCCCACAAGCTTTTTATCAGCTAAAGTCCCATTTTCAACTGCCATTAACACATCCTTAACCACTCTACTTGAAATATTATTTGTCAGTAATGGAATACAATAGTGTCCCAACTGTGTAAATTCTAAGTCCACCGTCTTTCCAAAAACTGTTGCCTTATCCTGTTCCATATCCAGTATCATGTGTGCTTTCTTCATCGACGGTCTGCTCAGAAGCAATGGTATCTCACTTGATACAACATCCGTGTTAATGAAATGATTCACTCCGGCAATATTGCAAGGGATCACCACTCTTTTCAGTGACTTCAGAGTATTATCATCCCCAAACCTGAAACTTGTGGAACTTTCAAATTCCTTAACCTTGTTACGATTTTCAGCATTCCAAGAGTCCAGGTAACATTTTAACCAGTCAATTCCACACACAGTAGATGTGCAGCCACTGTCCAATACAGCACAGTTGAAGGAGTCTGCAACCAACACCCTCATTACCGGCATAAAATGCTTGTCAATAGGACAATGCCTTCTTTCTGGTCACTATCTTTTTCCACTTCTGACTCTTCCGTGTCATGTGTCGCTTCAAACACTCTATCATAACGAGTTGGACAGTTGAAAGCATAATGGTATTGAGAGTCACATCGAAAACATCGATTTATCATGCCCCGTGTATTTCTGGGGTTCATCTTCCTATTGTAGGTTCTAACTGGGTTTCTGTCTTCATAATTTCCTTGTCTCGGTCTCCTTCGATAGTCTTGAGCCCTGTTCGTAGCCATACAATTTCGCTATCCTGTTAGTAGTGTATCTTCCATATTCTGCCTTATTGCAGGCTGACCTATTTGGGTCATCAGAGCCATCGGAATCGAATGTTTCCCCAGAAACCTTTGTAAAGCTTTTGTCATCTGTTCGAAGAAGGTATCCTTATCAGTAAACTGAACTCCTGTCAAAACCAGGAGCCTAGCCATGTTGCTCACTCTAGCACAGTCAAGTAATTTAAAGGCCAACACAGACTGTGGAAATTCCAGGTTGTGTTTCTGCAGTCTTTTATATAATCTGCCAAATTCCATTATATAGTCTTCCATGGAGATATCCTCCATTTTCCGGAACTTATCAAAATCCGACCATGCTTCATACGCACTTAACAAGTCATCTTTCTTATAAATCTTATCCATATAATGTAATAAAGTTTCCAGACCTTCTTCTGAGTATACCTCTTCCAATTCCAGCTCAGAAAGCACTTTGTTTCGGATTTTACTGCCATATGGTAGAGAAAGAGCCAATGCCGTACCTTGTTTTCTCTTTCCCAAAGCAGTTACCTTAGTCCACATAACTACTGCACTTCTCCATTGGTCGTACGATTCCCTTTCAGAAAATAAGGGAGGATAGTCATATCCAGCCATCTTTATCAGCCATATATCCCTTTTTTTCACTCACTCCTTGGTTTGATCTGGAAAAGTTGTATCTTTCAACCCTTCACATTGACACAGCAACCATCCTCTGCAACCAATTGTTTGACGTTTTAGTTGCTGTGATATGAAGAGTCTAAAGTTCTGTTCCTTTTTCACAAACACACATTTTATTCCAACAGCCTTTGCACAAAACTCTAACTATACATCACCTGACAGAGGCCACCTGAAGCCCCTTTACATATCAGTGTCAATTCATGGATACTTAACATAAATGAGACAACTAATTGCAATGTCTCTTAACCCATTACTTAACACTCTAGACCATGTGCTAGGGTGTGATGTTGCTGTATATCTACCCTGTCTTGCTCTCTAGGCTTCTGCCGGTGGAAGAGGCAGAGCCTGTGTGCCTTGTCCTTTTGTAGTGGTCGTGCAGTGCCCCCTTGTGGTAATGCTACCTCTGGGTGTCCTGATTACCCATTGGTTGTGTCCTGTTCTGATGACCCATTGGTTTTGTGTCTGCATATCATGACAACCGTGTTTGAGGAGCTGTTCGTCGCAGGGGTGTGGGTGATGGGGAGGGGGGGGAGGGGGGAGGGGGGAGGGGGCGGTGAAAAAGGAGACAAATCTGTATAAACTGTTTAGTTGATTGTTGGGAAGAATGTTTCCCAGGGGGTTTATTTGCTGTAACCTACTTTGATACAAGTTTGAATAAAATGCGTTTAAAAAAAAAGAAAATCACTCTCTGCACTCACAGCAGTGAGATCGGGTTGCCAACCAGCCAGGATAGTGCTGGAGTCTCCGGAAAGTGAAGATCAATCTCCAGGACACTGCTCTATGCAGACCTGGAGAAACATCAGATAGTTTTTTTTATATTTACTTTGAACGTTTTTCTTAAATTGGCGTAGGAAGGCAGTGTGTCACAAGGATGGATGTGTTGGCAGACCTGTGCCTGTAGCATGGGGGCAAGTATTTTGACGAAATCATCAGGAGTACAGTTAATCACAGCTGGCAGACCTACGAGTGAGGTCAAGTGAGTAGCCTGGATGCCCGAATAATTCCTGTTTTAAAATTAAGGTACAGATAAAAGCTTGAAAGGGGAAACTACTACCAGGGCCACAAGAAATCCACAATTTCTGCAGCATATAGCCCTACCATTGGGTAGAATCTTCTGCCCTCCTCTCTGGCACGTTGGTGGCGGGGAGGCATTTAAAGAGATGCGCAATTAATGCATTAATGCCCACTTAAGGGCTTCATCCCACCATTGGTGGCATTAACCCAGTAGTGAGTGAGTGACAGGGCAGTGAGGGTGCACGACAAACAAACCCTGCCAGGCCCATTCATAGAAACATAGAAAATGATTTTTTTATGCAGGAGGAGGCCATTCGGCCCCTCGACCCTGCTGCTCCACCATTCGTTTTGATCATGATTGATCATCCAACTCAATAGCCTAATCCCACCTTCCCCCTAAATCCCTTCACCCCAAGTTCTATATCTAATTGCTTCTTGAAAATATACAATGTATTGGCCTCAACTACTTCCTGCGGTAACAAATGCCAAAGGTTCACCACTCTCTTGATGAAGAAATTTCTAATTTCTGTCCTAAATGGTCGACGCTGTATCCTCAGACTGTTACCCCTGGTTCTGGGCACCCTAACCATCGGGACATCCTTCTTGCATCTACCCTGTCCAGTCCTGTTAGAATTTTAGAGGTTTCTGTGAGATCCTCCCTCATTCTTTTGAACTCCAGCGAATACAATCCTAACCGACTCAATCTCTCCTCATACGCCTGTCCTGCCATCCCAGGAATCAGTCTGGTAAACCTTTGCTGTACTCCCTCTATAGCAAGAACATCCTTCCTCAGACAAGGAGACCAAAGTTGCACACAATATTTCAGGTGTGGCCTCACCATGGCTCTGTATGATGGCAGTAAGGCATCCCTGCTCTTGTACTTGAATCCTCTCGCTCTGAAGGCCAACATACCATTTACTTTCTTTACCGCCTGCTGCACCTGCATGCTTACCTTCAGAGTCTGGTGTATGAGGACACCCAGATCTTGTTGCACATTCCCCTCTCCTAATTTATGGCCATTCTGATAATAGTCTGCCTTCCTGTTTTTGGTACCAAAGTAGCTAACCTCACATTTATCCAAATTCATAAGAATTAATTCCTGATTGAGGCACCTGGGTATCAGAAAGGGTAGGAAGGGGGAGGGGGGGAGGGGGGGGGGGGGGGTCCGCTGAGTGCTGCCACCCTACCCTTGCTGCCGACCCCCCTCACCCGCTCCCCCTGGCCCCCACCACTTGAGCCCCCTCCTGTCATCACTTACATCTGGCCTGGGACCCAGCACCGATCATAGGCCACGGGTGGGTGTCATACCGGCAGCAGCAACCAGCCGATGGTGCTGCCATTCAACAGAGCTGCCAGCCTCTGATTGAGGTGGATGGGAATTCCACCGACAGAGTCATTGATTTCTGAGCGGAACAAGATGTGTCGGGCCTGCCCTAAAAGTGATGAAGCAGGGTTCCTGCCGGCGGCCAACACACCATCATCTTCACAAGATTCCAATTTTGGACATTGTCTCCAAAAACTGTGACAGATTCATTGTTGAAGTGTGCCCCCTCATGACCATTAGAACTGCCACCCACAAAGTTGTAGCAAATAATCTAATTTATTTAATCAACGCTGATGTTATGCTCGCTTTCGTGAATGAAGTGTGAGCATTTAATGTTGCCATCACGCTCACATTGACGAAGTTATGCAAATTCTATGTGTATCCAAGCGTGAATCCACCACCCCAATGTAAATGCTGGTTGGTAGAATTAGAGCTATTTCTGGGCATGCGGTGACATTGCAGAAACCATGGTTGTGGATCATTGAGTCCAGCTGTTATGCTACATGTTCAAAGATCGACAGTGACCTTGCACATTTTTACAATCCCATTAACTAGTTATTAATCTTTAGAATCCTGAACTCCCCAGATGACCTTACTCTCTTACCATTTAGCCAAGAATGCTGAATAGCGGAACATCTGGTATCGTCGAGTGCTCTTAACATTTCACATTCTTACAAGTGAAAGCAACTAAAATGCTATAACAGTTCTGCTAAATCTTGGTGAAATTCAAAGGCACCTTATTAGAACCTCCACACCAATTTATACTCTATCAGCATAAATCTCACACCAAGTACATTTGCAAGGGCAAATCTAACTAACAAAATTTGAGAGGCCTGTAGAATTCAGTTTAGAGGGATTAATGGTTTGGAGCACTTTCATGTGTAATATTTACTCAAATAAACTTTTTTAAATGCACATAATCCAATAAAAGAGTCCACCAACACCCTTGGAACATGTTCTTGACACTGGAAGCACAGTGGCCAACTTAGTAGCGATGGTGGGCCACAGGAAACAGCAGTTCAGCAATCTCTATGATGGCAGGAAAAAACAAATGTATTAACCTAAATGAGAGGCTGAAAAATGGCAAGGGCAGAATAAAATCGTAACCTCATTTCGACGAATTTACCCTGTAGATTTTGGCCAGCCACTCCATCGAGTTGACAGGCACGTGACCAACCTGTATCTCCAGGCCACAACCTCTTATTATTACTATTTCTTTCATTTCAAAATCTGCACACGCATTCAAGCCTTCTGTCATTTGGAAGATGAGTGTTTTGTGGTCAAAGACTGCAGAGCTTCTCAGTGAGAGTCTTTACTGAACTAATCCAAAATGGCAGCTTACACAGAGGCTACATCATGGCAGAGATTATATGACTACGGCAGGCCAGATAGGACATGTAGCACTGTTGCATGTCAAAACTCGAACAGTGGGCAAGCCACACAATACTATGGCATGTTTTGTTTTGTGAAACGTGCTTAAGGAATGTTTCACTGATCGCAATAAATGTTATTTTTCCATTGGGACGGCTAACAACTAACAACTCCCGTGATCTGTGGGACCATCAAATGTCCATTCTGCTAGAGTAAGATGCAGTGGTAAGGTCGGGTAGAGAGTGGTGCAATAAATTTAAGGCAGAGGCATAGAAGAGCAAAGAGAGGTGACAGAAAAGGATCAAAAAAAGGTTGGATAAAATGTGCCAGTTTCAAGCTAACCGTAAATGCTAAATTCCAATAGCTGCTGCCAATGAGTACTTCTTTCTGAGAGTGTATAAAGCACTTTGCAAGGTGGGGCTCCTTACCTATATCTGTGCAGTAGTTGTTAGGAAAACCAAGGTATATTTGCATTGGTAAACATTAGAAATCAGGTATAGTTTTAAGTGTGTTGTTACAGCACCCTGGGCTAATGCATGGTCAATTCCAGCCCCACTTGACCCGGAGTCACAACACAACTGAAATCAGCAGATTAATTCTTAGAAAAGTCTTTGGCCTCTGGCTACCCAGTAACTACAGTCACCAGGTTTGTAAATGTAAACATAATTAATTTTTAATCCGAACAATAACAATGAGTAAATAGGCAGCAACTGGTTAACTATTATCTAATTCCTAACCCCCCTCTGTTTAAATAACCCAACCCTCTACACACACACAAGACAGACAAACACAGAGGAGAAAGAGGTGTGTGAAGAAAAATTAAAAGGACAAAAGTCTCTGTTTCAGGTCCGTATCTATGTGGATTCTGATACTCACTCCCGGTACTTTAGGGTGAGGCCTGTTCTCTATGCATTGCTGGCCAAGGATGACAAGGAGCTTCGGCGCCTGAAGGATCTGAGGATTATATTCCCTGTACAATTTGCGGAATGGGCCGCCCCCGTGGTGCCGGTAACGAAGCCCGACAAATCTGTCTGTCTCTGCAGAGATTTTAAGCTCACAGTAAACAGAGCTTCACATCTGGACTGGTACCTGATGCTTAGAGTGAAAGATTTATATGCAAATCATGCAGGAGGTTGTTCTCCAGAAAATTTAAAACCATAAACACCCACAGAGAGTTATTTGAATACAACCACCTCCCATTTGGAGTTTTATCTGCCCCGGCGATTTTCCAACATGTAATGGAAAATATCTTCCAAGGGATGCCAAAGGCGGCCGTCTATCTAGAGGATGTGCTAACGGACACCACAGAGAAGGAGCATATGGACAACCTGCAAAAGTACTCAGCCGGTTTTCCCAAGTGGACGCCTGACTAAAGAAGAGTAATTGTGTATTCTGAGCTGGTGCGGTGACTTCCTTAAGATACAGGGTGGACAGGATGGTCAACACCCAGTGGAAGATAAGGTTCGGGCCATCGAAGGGGCCCCGGCCCCGAAGAACACCACAGAACTCAGGTCATTCCTAGGTCTGGTAAATTATCATGGAAAGTTCATTGCAAACCTAGCCACCTTATTGGCTCCACTCCACATATTGTGAAGAAGGACCAGAAGTGGCTCTGGGGTCCTCACAAAGCATTCACTGAAGTCAAAGAGCACCTGTCGTCCACAGAGATCCTCATTCAGTATGATCCAGCTTGGCCACTAATCCTAACATGCAATGCCTCCCCCTACGGCATTGAGGAGGTGCTGGCCCACAGATGGGATGACGCCACGGAACGCCCCATCGTTTTCGCATCAAGGACCCTGACAGACACTGAGCGACGATACACTCAAGTCAAGAAGGTGGGGTTGGCAGTAATATTTGGAGTCAAGAAATTCCACCAATATGTTTATGGGAGGCACTTCTCCATTGTGACTAACCACTAGCCCCTGCTAGGCCTTTTTAGGGAGGATAATGGAATCCCACCCATCGCATTGGCTAGAATTCAGCATTGGATCCTTCCACTCATTGCGTCTAAATATTAATTTCAACATCGTCCGGGTACGAAGATTGCCCATGCTGATGCTCCCAGTCCTCTACCATTGCCCACAAGTTCCCCTTCCCCATCAGTGGCGGAAAAAGTTGTTGCAACGTTCAACTTTATGGATGCCTTGGTGGTGACGGCTACTCAGATGCGGACATGGATGCAGCGGGATCTGAGATTGGCGAAACTCTGCCACGCATGCTTTTCAGCAGCCCAACGCAGGGGACCCTTCCTGTAGCCATACAGCCCTTTGCCCAGAAGTTTGTGGAGCTCAGTGTGGAGGACGGTGTCAAATTGTGGGGATCCCACGTAGAAATCCCGCCACCGGGTCCCTGCTGAGGAACCTACACAATGGGCACCCCGGCGCCTCTAAGATGACGATGTTGGCTCGGAGTTATGTTTGACAGCCTGGTATCAATGGATACCGTGCGCAGCTGCCCAGCATGAGAGGATCATACACAGCTGCCCGGCTTGAGAGGATCATACGCAGCTGCCCGGCTGAAGTTGCCAGACATGTACAAGATGGGCTCGACAATGTTCCAGGGCCAAGAAAAGTTCCGGTGTTTGTTCAGCAACTATGGAATCTCTGAGTTCCTGATAATGGATAATGGTACACGCTTCACGAGTGAAGAGTTTGCCACGTTTCCAAAATGGAATGGCATCCAGCATATTTGTGCCACCCCATACCATCTCTCATCCAACGGCTTGGCGGAACGAGCGATCCAGACTTTTAAAAACAAACCACGGGCTCCATGGACACATAACAGCCGTGGTTCCTTTTTACCGACCGCACAACGCCACAACGACGTGAGACGGTTGAGTCTCATATTTCAAAACTTCGGTGAGAAAGTGGAGGTGCAGCAGGAGATTTGAGGATGCCAGGGTTGCAGTTTCGCTTAGGGGACACGATCTATGCCCTCAACTTTGGAGATGGGCCCTTTGGCTCTCAGGTATCGTGCTGGAGAGAACAAGACCAGTCTCCTTCAAAATTAGGATTCAGCAGAGAGTTCAGTGGAAGCATTTAGAGCACCTCAAGAAGTGGCAGCCCACACTACACGACACCGAAGCAGAGGCATTGACATCCCCCAGCCACCCCCCCCCCCCCCCCCCCACACACCCATGCCAGGGACCCAGCTCCTCAGCCGGGGACCCAGCCATCCACATCCCAGTGCCAGGACCAGCAGGAGGAGAATGACTCTGGCTCGTAAATGGACACAGAAGTATCCATGCAGACAGACGACGTCCTGTCCGGGAATGAGGTCCCAGTAATAACACTTTAGAGGTCCGCCAGAAAAAGGCGATCGATGAACCGATATACACTGGCTGACCCAGAGCCACTACAAGCTGAAGCACAGCCTCGGGCGTAGCGGCGCAGAAGCCCTCCACTGCGACTAAAGGGGAACGTTCGGACTTAGAGGGTGTTATAACGCCCATGAGGACTATGGGAAACCATTGTCGATCTTCCCCTGGAACTGATGGAGTATGAGCTTCCCAGGTAGGTAGCAGAGGCCACGCAGCTGGAACCCGTTAAAGACTACATAGAAAAGCCAGCCCAAGCAGGACCCAATGTGGTTGGTTCTCCCAGCAAGACTGGTTTGGGAGAGAATTACTGCCATGGGCAGAATATTGTGTATAGTTCAACAAATTCTTGTTCCACTACTGCTGCCTTCCTCAAGTTACTAAAAGTGTGAAGAGCGAATAAAGGCATAGACAGGGTTAAGTCTTTGCCCTTTGTGTCCAAAATTGCCCTTAGTGTGGGGGGGGGGAGGTTAAAGGGTTATGGGGATAGGGTGGAGGCTTGGGTACGGTGCTCTTTCCAAGAGCCAGTGCAGACGTGATGGGCCAAACGGCCTCCTTCTGCACTGTAAATTCTATGATTTGATGATTCGATGATAACTGGGGCCTTGTGAGGTAGAGACGCTCTGAAGTTTTACTTTAGCTAATTTGATTTCAGTAGGAGATAGATGGTGAGAGAGAAGGCAGCTCTCAAAGTTCTGCTAGAAGACTAGAAAGGGAACATCTGTCTCAGCTTTGCTAGAAGGAAAGCCATAGAGTAATGGTTAAGAAATCAAGCACAGAGATCTGAAGAGGAGCTAGTTAAGGAAAGAGAAATGAAGAGAAGTTTCCAAGAAGTCTGAGTTTCAAGGTACTATAACAGAGAACTGTTCATTTAAGGCAGACCGAGCTGAGAAAAAGGCTGAGATGCCAGAAAGATATCTGACATAAGGTTCAGGTTTGTCAGATTTAAGATAGCCTGTAGAACGCGAGTTGAAATTGATGGCTGAATCTCGGAGTTTGTGTAAAAAAGGTAAGGCAAAGGTCATCTAAAAGGGGGTTGTGTAAAATCTTGGACTAGATTCGCTGTTAAAATTGGAGCGGAAGCTTGGGTTAAAAGGGTAATTTGTAAAACCAGGGCTGAATTTCAGAAGGCAAACAGCTAAGGGAAAACATTATTATGAGAGAAGATTTTAAAGGGTGCCTTTGGGAGTGAAGTTTGGAAATTCTGATGTGATGATCACCTGGGTGGGGGTTCTGAGGAGAAATCCATAGACACTAACTTGGGTTCAGAGTGAAGTGTATGTATTTGACCACAGTCATCTCTTGTGCTTAAGATGGACTTTGTGTTCATGAGATCATTGTAGATTAAGATGTACTTTGCAATAGTTGTTAATCCTAAAATCTGTGTGTAATTGTTAAACTAAGGGAGGAGTAAAGGTGTATTGTATCATAATCCAGGAGCGCACCTCACTCCGTTCCGACAGCATCAGCGCGTCGCTTTGAGGCCATCCCCCGATGCTTCGCCCCTAATGGGCCCGGTTCACAACCGAGCGGGTTGCGTGTGGTCTGAGTTTTCGTAAACCCGGCGTGGTGGCTGTGGACTGTGTCCAGCGCTGCCACAGTCGGGTGGGAGCCGTGTTGCTGGCAGGGGTGGGCTTCGGTGAGGGCTGGGGGGACTGGTGGAAGGTGCCCAAGGGGACACTATTTGGCCGGCTGGGTCCGCGCACGGCCGGCGCCATGTTGTAAGGCACGACCGCTGCAGGTCGTCGCATGCGCGGCCACGGACCTGGCAATTCACCGGCTGTTTATGTTGGGAACGCCAGGAGTTTTACCCGCCGCTAGCCCCCCACTGGACGGAGCATTGGTGCGGGGGCGGCGCCGACTTTTACATCGTAAAACTAGACACTTACTCCAGACATAGTCTCAAAATCAGAGAATCCAGACCTAAGTGTGACACCAAGGGAGAATCCGTGGACTTTTACAACAGAAAAACCGGCGCCGCACCTGGACCAATTCCGCTACTGTTGAGGGGAGAGCACCGGTGCCGCGTAGAACACAATTGATTCCAATGAATGATGCGGGATTCACCGGGTCCGTGATCGACACTCTGGAGGCTGACAAGCTGCAGCCACACATGCACATTACACTCCCCACACACACTTATCCCAGCCAAAAAGACAGCATTGGTTGCGCTGGAGCGTGCTCATACAGCTGATGGGTTGGCTGGGGCCAGAGGGCACTCAGGGGGGTGCCCTGGGAGGTCACCTGTACGACCCAAGGCACCAGTTTCAAAGTGGGCTGTTAGCGGTGTGCGCAGCTGCATGGCTGCCAGAGCACTGGTGCTCTGTGCACGTCCAGCCGACCCCACTGCTCATCTCCCACTACTCCCCCCAGCCCTGGCAGAAGGCCCCCGGCCAGCGGCACAACTGTCAGAAAACTATGGCGATGTTGGACACCTTCCGTACCCCCTCTCTCTCCCTCAACAGCCGCCACGCCGGTTTCGTGATTTTTAAAAGCACCTGTGAACCTTGCCGTCGGAAACTTGACCCATTGAAGGCAAAGAATCGCGGAGGCCCTGGAGAGTACTGGGTCGGGTCCGTCAATGACATGCAAACGGTGCTTACTGTAGTGCGGAGTGAAACGCATTGACTCCGTTTTTTGAGATGGCGGAGAATTGCACTTTGGCGTCAGATTGGCTCCTGCCGCGATTTTGGCGTCGGAAGCTATTCTCCGCCCAATCGCAGTTCCTGATTTCGGCGTCGGCTAATGGAGATCCCTTCCATGGTCTTTTGAGCTAGGGTTCCATTCCAGTACCTTCCCATCCAGTTATTAGCAGCACGGTAGCATAGCGGTTAGCACAATTGCTTCACAGCTCCAGGGTCCCAGGTTCGATTCCCAGCTTGGGTCACTGTCTGTGCGGAGTCTGCACGTTCTCCCCGTGTGTGCGTGGGTTTCCTCCGGGTGCTCCGGTTTCCTCCCACAGTCCAAAGATGTGCAGGTTAGGTGGATTGGCCATGATAAATTGCCCTTAGTGTCCAAAATTGCCCTTAGTGTTGGATGGGGTTACTGGGTTATGGGGATAGGGCTTCGGTAGGGTGCTCTTTCCAAGAGCCGGTGCAGACTGGGATCGTAACATAGCGTATGATTATTTTACTGATGTCCAGTCTGGAGAATACAGCATCTCAAAATCACTTGCAGTGGGAACTCCCTGAACAAAAGCCCTAAACACAGCTGCAGTTTTTCTCATGAAGACCATCTCTGCCCGGATTCAACATGCCAGAAAATTTAAAACGTAATATTCCTCTGTGATGTCACTTTGGCCGCATTTTCCATCACTTTTCCTTTATTCATTCATGGGATGTCGCTGACTAGACCATCATTTATTGCCCATTTTTAAAAAAAATTTAGAATACCCAATTCATTTTTTCCAATTACGGGGCAATTTAGGGTGGCCTATCCACAGAACATAGAACAGTACAGCACAGTACAGGCCCTTCAATGCACAATGTTGTGCCGACCATCTATCTTAATCTAAGATCAACCTAGCCTACGCCCCTTCTATTTACTGCTGTGCATGTGCCTGTCTAAGAGTCGCTTAAATGTTCCGAATGACTCTGACTCCACCACCTCTGCTGGCAGTGCATTCCACACACCCACCACTCTCTGTGTAAAGAACGTACCTCTGACATCTCCCCTACACCTTCCTCCAATCATTTTAAGTCCCCTTGTGACAGCCATTTCCACCCTGGGGAAAGTCTCTGGCTATCCACTCCATCCATGCCTCTCATCACCTTGTACACCTCTATCAAGTCACCTCTCTGCCTTCTTCGCTCCGGTGAGAAAAGCCCTAGCTCACTCAACCTTTCTTCATAAGACATGCCCTCCAGTCCAGGTAGCATCCTGGTAAATCTCCTCTGTACCCTCTCCAAAGCATCCACATCCTTCCTCTAATGGGGCGACCAGAACTCAATATTCCAATATGGACACAATATTCCAAGTGTGGTCTAACTAGAGTTTTATAAAGCTGCAGCAAAACCTCGCGGCTCTTAAACTCAATCCCCCTGTTAATGAAAGCCAATGCACATTACTGTGCATATCTTTTGGGTTGTCGGGGCGAAACCCAGGCAAATACGGGGAGAATGTGCAAACTCCATAAGGCCAGTGACCCAGAACCGGGATCGAACCTGGGACCTCGCCGCTGTGAGGCAGCAGTGCTAACCCCTGCACCACCGTGCTGCCCTCCTGAGGGCATTTTAAGAGTCAACCACATTGCTGTGGATCTGGAGTCACATGTAGGCCAGACCAGGTAAGGACAGCAGATTTCTTTCCCTGAAGGACCAGATGGGTTTTTATAACAATCGGCAATGGTTTCATGGTCACCTTTAGGCCTCTAATTCCACAATTTTATTGAGTTGAAATTTCACCATCTGCCATGGCAGGATTCGAGTGCAGCTCCCCAGACCATGACTCTGGGTCTCTGGATTGATATTCCTGCAACAATACCACTACGCCACGGTCTCCCTCAGATACTCAGAATGGCAGAACATGGTGAGAGAGTGAGAGAGAATAAATGGCAGAGTTGAAGAAACACAGATAATACTGCTGGCTTTCAAGATGACTCTCTGTTCATTGCATCCGGCTACCTGCAAAGAAACTACCCTGAAATGGCACCAAACGTATACTGGCCCACACAGCTACCAGAAGGATATAGAGAGTCACCACAGTTTCTAGAAGCTGTTGAGGACATTTAACTGTGGGTCAGCTGTGTGCTGTCTCTCACAAGTTCAATATCCAGAAGGTACACATATAGGTCGAACAAACACATCCTCCGGCCGTTCACGCTGGCGGGATTCTCTGGTCCCACCGGCAATGCACCCCCTCCTGGGGGTTTCCTGGCAGTGTGGGGGTGGTTACAATGAGAATTCCCACTGACAGCAGCGGAGAGCAGAGAATCTCGCTACCAGTGAACAGAGTGCAAGAAACACCCGGCTGGGAGGTCGGAGAATCCCGCCCTTGTCACTGATGGGAAATGCCCAAGTAAACACCACTGGAAACACACCATACACTATTGGAGAAATAAATGATAGTAATTGGACTTTAATTTTGTAGGAGTGGAGTGGATTTGCATGTTTAGTGTCTGAGGCAAAGTCCAGAATAAGAATATTAATGTGGGGTTTTGATGCATGATTGCTTGTTTAGTGTTGCTTGGGCTGCGTTGCCTATTTTCTAATTGAAATAGAGGTATGTTGGATGTTGGTGGTTCGTCTTGCTTGATATAGCCCGAGTTCAGTTAACAGCTTTTCAACCTTTGCGTCATTGTCTCCAACTTCTCCTAACCCCCTTTAAACCCAGTTTCTGCTGCATGGTGACATTTCCTCTAATGGTATAATGTGAAACATGCAACATATACTATTGCTTTTAAGACTGTGTCTGCCCTGTACTGCAGGAGATAATCAAAAGCAATCCAAAGAAAGTATTTTAATGCACCTCTTGAATGCTTTATGTGTACCCTTGTTGAACCATGGTTTACAATACATGTTCTCTCTGTAACTTTTGGATTTGCACTGTGCTGTCACCTGCCGCTGCTGTTTATTTTGAAGTAATGTTTGGACTGTAGACTAGTGGACAATAAATGCGTTGTGGCGCCTAAGGGTATCCATCTGTGAGAAGTTGATGTGAGAATTTCATTCAAATGGAATGTTGATACAGAAAAAAGCATCGCTATTCATAAATGTGATGCCACTGGTGACAAGAGTTAGCATAGCCACACGAGTTTGATCAATAGGGCCCCAAATTCTTCACAACCCATTAATTCTGAAAAAGTAAAAGTGCCTTCTCTGGCTGCCAGGCACATAGGAAAAGTGATTAATTCTTTAGTCCTGATATATGCCTTGGTGCACTGCAGATTTGCTGACTTGATTTTGTCCTCTGGGCCAGCTTGAAAAAAGCTTGTGGCGTTGAAGTTGAGCAAAGTTGTAATTTTTCACTGGCGGTGACAGAGTGTTCCCCAGATATTTGGAGGTCTTGCTGTTGGGAACAGTGATGTTCTGAAGCATCTCCCTGGCTAAATGGAGGCAGCAAGAATAGAATTCCTTGGGCATGTCCAGGAATAGTGTCATCATTTGCACACCGGGTCACTTGAGTAGGCTTGGGCCCACTGTGTTCTCCTCAGAACTACCCCTGCCTTGCTCATGTCTGCAAAGCTCATTCTGCCCTCACTTTTAGTCAGGTCAAATGAAGATTCATAGAGGGAATCCCCGTGAGTCCAAATGCTCAAAATAGAGGATGCAGACACAGAAAAATTAACATTAAAAGCCAGAATTAGCCTAAAAGTCAATGATAAGTACAGGAAGCATAGAAAGGTAACAAGAACAATAGATGCAGTATAGACACAGTCACTATCACTTTTGACTAATCTCCAAGCAGTTCAAGTGTGGCAGATTAGTAAAGGCACATAACAAGGAATTCAAGCTATTGGAGCAAATCAATGGAAATATGGGGCAATGAAGATCATGGGTGGAATCTTCTGCTCCCTCTGGTGGCGAGCTTTGAGGCTGGGAGGACATTTAATTGGCAGGATGATGGTGTACCTGTTTGGTGATTCCAAACAAACCTGTTGGACTTGAACCTGGTGTTTTAAGACTTCTTACTGTGCCAGAATTAAGTTATGCGTGGTTATTCGCCCCACCGCGAATTGAGGTCCTTAATTGGACAACCCTCCCAGAATGGCCAATTGCCTCCTGGAATCTGCATCAGCCACCCGGTGGCGTTTGAAACCAAACTGGGAGATTTTGGAACATTATTTTAAGCAAATAAATGAATGTGCTGTAAATTGGTACCAATGTGGATCTTGCATGAGAACTGCACTCAACCGCGTAGCCTGTTGTCTTTTTCCCGCCGAGAAGGCTAAAGGTCCAGTTGCAGAGAAGAGCATGCATTAGTCATGATGGCCAGCATGTCTCTGGGGACTGTTCAGCACCGCCCCTGACCCGTGAGCATTTGGGGGGGGGGGGGGCGGTAAGAATCAGCACTCATGTGAATCATAGTTCCAGGGATAGAGTGTGCACAGGCAGCTCGCTCCACCTGAGAGTGGGACTTGAACCTACAACCTTCTAACTCAGAGACGAGAGTGACACCCACAACTGAGCCATCGTTGACACTGCGATAAACTCTTTTTAAAGTAAATTTCGAGTACCCAACTCTTTTTTTCCAATTAAGGGGCATGTATTGTGGCCAATCCACTTACACTGCACATTTTTGGGTTGTGGGGGTGAGCCCCACGCCGACACGGGGAGAAGGTGCAAATTCCATATGGACAATGACCTGGGGCCGGGATCGAACCCCGGTCCTCGGCGCTATGAGGCAGCAGTGCTAACCACTGCACCAGCATGCCGCCCACTGGCACTACGATAAACTCAACCATGGCTTTCAAATGCAAATTCTTGCCCAGCACACGAGAGCATGTTTAGACTGCAACATTCATATTACAGGAAATTGGATTCTACTTTGAAGTGCGTACTCGAGCAGAAGGATTACATTTGGAGTCAAGCAGGGTTCAGACTGGATGGATCCTAATACTGCAGTCTGAATACACTAAAGATTGGCTAATGGTAGTGAGTTCAACTACAATTACAAATGAAACTTTCCAAATATGTTTCTTTAGAAGACAACTGAGAGAAGAAATCTTTTATTTGGTTGCTTTTGAATGCAGGTTACAGACATAGACGTCCAGTGTTAACAGAAACTATATCAGCTATCCCCAATCAGCCTTTTTATTCAAATTGCTTGTCATAGAAGCCCTTCTAATCTGAGAGGCCTTTACAGAGATCACCAATTAATCATATCTCTTCTTCCAAGGTTTGGTGGCTTTCTTTTCCTCTCTGTTTCAATTATTTCTTCAGCACAAAATACAGAAATTCAGGACAAAAATCATTGGACCTGAGGGCTTTCTTTCACTGAAACACCTTGCAATTAACCTGCATTTGAAATCCACTAAGTGGGTTGCCATTACAATCCAGGACAGCGGTTTGAATACAAGTTTGACAGAGGCTAATTTTGCACTTCACCCACACTAGATCAGCAATGGAATGCTTCACCGTAGCGAGATCACCAAGCTATTGAATATTTCTCTTTCTTTCAGATGCCCTCAGCAAATACTGGTGCTCGCGATTGCTAGGATCCCATCTTATTTAAACCACCCGATTTAGTCAACTGAAGGACGATGGAATCGCCGTGCAAATAGGCAAAGTTGTACTAAAACTGAGTTAACTCTAAGGGAAGCAGATATTGATTGGCAATGGCCTTCTCCTTCCCTGATGGTTGTCCAGATTAGGGTAACTTTTTACTGGTATAAAACAGAATTTGACAGGTGAGAAGTGACTTTAGCTGTTAGATTTGGTCATTAATTCATTCCTGCTGCTGAATGACAGGAAGTGCTGTTGCTTTTATCTTTTAATCCATGTGAACATGGGCGATTTCTTGACTGAAAATCTATTTGAAACAAACCGATGTATTTCGGAATATCATTCATCAATTCAAGGGCTGATCATGTCGAATCAGCCTGAAGTAACATAAGTATTGTTATATTTTGATATTTCATAAAATCCACTGTCTTAACTGTTGCTGAAAGAAACCTGGGAAACAACAATGTCATATTTGATGACATAATAACAGGCAACTGATCAATATGTATTCATGATAGAAAAGTGGGGGAGAATTTTAACTCCCTCTGCCTAGCTGGAGCAGTAATTGAAACATCTGCCACCATTTGCCACTGCTGAGTTGCACCTTTAATGTTGTTGGTCTGAATCCGATGGATGCCTCGTTGCTACGTTGCAAAGGGGCCTGTATCACTCAGGCAGCTCCCCCAGACAATTTTAGCAGACCACAGGACAGATCAGCCTCCAACCCAGTCACTTCACTGGTTGTGAAACTTGCCAAAACAAAAGCTGACTCACTCAGAAGATGAGTAAAAATCATTTCTTGCGAGTCGAGGTGGAGCAGGAATGCTCCTCTAAGACTCCCAATCAAAGTCTGAGTCTCCGTTGTCCCGGGTTACCCTCCTACCTGCGAGATACTGCCGAGCCGCCTTCCCGACCCCTACATTGCAACTTACCTTGAGCGCTGGTGACAGCCTCTGGGAAGTCTGATCTTCATCTGCCAGCAGCCAACAGCTATGTTTGTTCGTCCACTGCGGCAGCTGGTTGGCGAGACATTAATGAGGCCCAGCTGGTAAAATCGGCAGCCCACCAACAGAAACCTCCAGGCAGAAAGCTGGCTTTCCACACCAGAGTTAAAATTCACACAGAATAATTTATTCATATCCTGAACACACGACATGAAGATGCTATTTTTGTTGTGTGAATAAACAACAATCAAAAGCTCTCTGCAACAGATGTTGTTGCAATCTCTACACGCGTCCAAAGTACGATCTTATTGTCAGGATAATGTTCTCTGAGCTTGGTAACAGGCTTGTAATGGAAGTTCCTCAATGCTTCAGAGTGCTCCTGCCTCAATATTTTAGGTTTAGCACGACTGTTTGCGCCTCATTCTATTGAATGAGGGATTTTTTATTTTTCTTCCTTTTTTTCACAGAATCGCAGAAGGAGGCCATTCTGCCCATCGAGTCTGCACCGGCTCTTTGGAAAGAGCACCCCACTTACGCCCACTCCTCCACCCTACCCCGTAACCCAGTAACCCCACCTAACCTTTTTTGGACACGAAGGGCAATTTGGCACGGCCAATCCACCTAACCTGCACGTTTGGACTGTGAGAGGAAATCGGAGCACCCGGAGGAAACATACACAGAATCCGCACAGGAAATGACTCAAGCCGAGAATCGAACTTGGGACCCTGGAGCTGTGAAGCCGCTGTGCTAACCACTATGCTACCATGCTTTCCTTTGATATTTAAGCATGAACACAAGACAAAGCTCTGACCGGGGATTTTACTTCTTCCTCATCTTCAATTGAAGAACCTGCAGCGGGATTCTCCGACCCCCCGCCGGGCGGGAGAATCCCTGGGGGTGGCGCGAATCCCGCCGCCCTGACGCCGGCTGCCGAATTCTCCGGCGCGGATTTTCGGGTGGGGCGGGGTTCACGCCATGCCAGTCGGGGGCCGTTGGGAGCGGCCCCCCCCCGGCAATTCTCCGGGCCACGATGGGTCGAGCAGCCGTCCATTTCTGGCCAGTCCCACCAGTGTGGATTAGAAATGGTCCCACATGGTGGGACCTGGCAGGTAAGTCGGCTGGTGCAGTCTTCGGCGGGTAGCGGGGGATCCGACCGCTGGGGTGGGGGCCCCCACGGTGGCCTGGCCCTCGATCAGGGCCCACCGATCCGTGGGCGGGCCTGTGCCATGGGGGCACTCCTTCCTTCCGCGCCGGCCCCTGTAGGGCTCTGCCATGGCCGCCACGGAGACGACAACCCCCTGCACTTGCAGCAGAATACGCCGGCCGGTCTGCGCATGCGTGGAACCACGCTGGCAATTCTGCGCATGCGCGAGATCACGCCCGCCCTTTGGCACATGCGCTAACTCGCGCAGTCCCTTCGGCGCTGGCTGGTGCAGCGCCAACCTCTCCGCCGTCCTCGTAGCCCCCGGAATGAGGAGGATTCTGCACGTTCAGGGACTGTTGACGCCGGAGTGGTCCACGCCAGTTTTCCTGTAAGAGAGAATCCCGCCCCTGATATTGTACCAAATCTTAAGCACTTCCTGCATTCTAAAAAAAATGCAATTCAATAGTCATCAAAGTTAAGTCTGCCCTACGGGTGCATCACAGAATATCCCCAAATCCCTGCAAAAATGTAGAGTCTCCCTTCTGAGGAATAGTTCCTTGGTTTTGCACAGCAGAATTTCAATGATGGTGGTTGTGTCTTTATTCTTTTGGTGACACAGAACAGTTGTTATCGATTTGAAAAGGGTATTTGGATTTTTTTCATTCGTAGGCAGACTTTTGGATCATTACTTTTATTTTTAAGACAATGTACAGGGTTTAGAAAGTTTCACTTATTAATCATTCAAAAATGATCCAAGTGAAACATAATCCAATATGCCTCACAATGTCTCCAACCTACCTGATAAATGCTAAAATATTAAATGTTACAAACATACATCGATCTCAAAGAATCTACAGCACAAATATCGAGCAATGGCCTGCCTTGGCATTTTTGCTCCACACAAGCCACCACTCACATCTCTTAATCAAACCTTAATGACATATCCTTCTATTAATAATTGCTTATTGTCACAAGTAGGCTTCAATTAAGTTACTGTGAAAAGCCCCTAGTCGCCACATTCCGGCGCCTGTTCGGGGAGGCCGGTACGGGAATTGAGCCCACGCTGCTGGTCTTGTTCTGCATTACAAGCCAGCTGTTTAGCCCACTAACCAGACCCTAATTTCTCCCTGTGTACATAACTTGCGTCTTCAATGCAGCTATGCCATTTACCTCAACTCCTCCTTGCAAATGATATGGATAATGTTAAATGACGTTGATGCTTTATGTTGCCTCTCTCATGGAAGCACGTAACAAAAACGTTTAAAAAAATATTCATTCTCACATTGGAGGGGGAATCTGTGTCCTCTAGTTACAGGTCCTCCTGCCAATGGAATCAGTTTCTCCCCATCTGTTTATAGCGTCATCAATTTACCTTGCCACCTTCAAAGGTTTGTGGGTGTGAAAATCCCACCACCCTGCCCCATGCTCTATTTTGAAAATGTTACCATTTAATTTAAATTGCCAATTAATTTCTTCAGATGATCAGATCTCGGCGCAACCCCTGAATGTAGCCACCAGCTGTTTCCAGACTGTATAATTAGTTACTTGTATAATTTACAGAATCACCTTCAAATTTTCCTTTGCACAAGTGGAATGTAGCTTAAAAATATTCCCAACAGAAAGGAGCTGGAACTCTGTCCCCTTCACCTGAATAAATCATTCATGGAATATTGGAAAACATGTCTGCCCTTAAGAATCTGATGTTCATCAATGTGTCCCTTGACATTACCTAAAGTCTATACTTTTTACAAAACTTTTTTTAGTTCCTGTCAATATCTAAAGTACAATTTACAGCCAACGTTTCCCCTTTCCACTGATTTTGCAAGATATCAACATTGGACAATTTTACCTATTTAATGTTTAGGCTGGTCTTTTTAAATGGGTGTATAATCCATTAATTAAGTTCACACTTTCCTTTGTACACAGCAGGTACATTTGTGGCTAACTTCTGTAATTAACATAAGGGTGCATTACTGAATATCCTGTTATTGCTAGGGAAACAGGAAGGATAAAAAGAGCGCTGTCAGACAATGAGATCATTAGAAAAGACCACTTAACATTCTCATAGAATTTACAGTGTAGAAGGAGGCCATTTGGCCCATCGAGTCTGCACTGGCCCCTGGAAAGAGAAGCCTCCCTGAGCCGACACCCCCACCCTACCCCCGTAACCCAATAACCCCACCCCTTTTTGGACACTGAGGGCAATTTAACATGGCCAATCCACCTAACCTGAACACCTTTGGACTGTGGGAGGAAACCGGAGCACCCGGAGGAAACCCACGCAGACACGGGGAGAACGTGCAGACTCCACACAGACAGTGACTCAAGGCGGGAATCGAACCTGGGACTCGAAGCAATACTCTATTCTGCTGTGTCTTTTATTTTAATGTTTTATTTTCATACTTTTATTAGAATTGCTAAGTTAAATTTTGTGCAGCTACATATAGTAGATAAGGAACAAAATGTTTCATATTTATTTCAACGCCAGTTACACGCAGGGTGACCAACCGTCCCAGAGAGTGCGCAGCACGGTGGCAGTGTTTTGCACTGCTACCTCACAGCACCAGGGACCCGGATTCGATTCCGACCTCTGGTGAGTGTCTGTGTGGAGTTTCACGTTCTCCCAGTGTCTGCTTGGGTTTCCTCCCACAGTCCAAAGATGTGCAGGTTAGACGGATTGGCCATGTTAAATTGCCCCTTGGTGTCAAAAAGATTAGGTGGGGTTACGAAAGGGCAGAGGTGGAGCCCAGGTAGGGTTCTCTTTCTGAGGGTCGGTGCAGACTTGATGGACCGAAAGGCTTCCTTCTGCACTGACGGGACGCTATGCTATGATGAGATTGTCCCATAATTGAGCCAATTACCCTGGGTTTTTTTTAATGACTAGGAAGCCAGCAGTAGGAATGACAAAGGATTTATTTAACGTAACATAAAGTCTGTCCATGGCAATAACTATGTACACATCACAGCCAATGTTGGGGCAACCAACATGTCGGTCCCTGCTCGGGCCGGCTTTTATGCTCAGTCTTACGAGCCCCGGCTGAGTGGGCCCCCACCCACTACCGGTGAAGCTCATACTCCATGACCCCACAGGTAGATCAATTACAGTTCCCTGTGGGCCTCATGGGGATCATTATAGTTGTATGTTGCTGAGATGTAATTGGTCCCATATTTCAGACCATACAATTTCACAAATGTGCAGAAAGCATCTTACATTCGGGAGCAACCCCTGCTCCCCATGCTGTCCCCACCCCAAAGTGTCTCTTAATTATTTACCCTGCAATGTCATCACCCTGGTTACACAGGAGATTAAAGGTGTGAGTTAACGGAAATGAAACAGAGTCCCGTGTCGGGTGCGTTTAGTCGGGTATTTCTGGCAATACCGAGAACGACCCCGGTATTAAACGGGACACGGCTTCATTTCCGGGCCTTGGCGAGGAACACCCCTCCGAGGCAGCACTTAGTCCTATTTTCTGCACTAACAGGCTCTGCTCGCCAGTGCAGGAAGAGATCGGGGTGTCGTTTTTTAAAAGCGCCTGATCTCTGAACATCCCCAACACAGCCTCCGGATCGCCCCAATACCCCAACTTACCAATGAGGGGGTCCTCAGGATTCCGCAGCAAACACCTCATAGGGCACTAGCCTGGCACCTTGGCGGTGCCCCCTGCCAGCCTGGCAGTGCCACCTGGGCACCCTGGCACGTCAATAATCAAGTGCGCATTCATTTTGTGTTCTTATTGACAGCCTTCCATTTCATGAGATGATGGTTTGCACTGCGCTAGTCAATTCTGTTCTGTCCTCAAGTATAAATTAAGATTTTTTTCATAGTGAAACCTTAAGCTTTATTGCTGCCCAGAATTACATTACTGCAATCCCATTGTAAAGATGATGTGTGAGGATGCATAACAGAGTAGAGAATTGCTAAGAGTGTGTTACGTGATCCTTTCTATTGATCTCATTATCTGACAGCACTCTTTTATCCTTTCCCCTTTCCAAGCAGTATCAAGATAATCAGTAAGGCACCCTGTCTTAATTACAGGAGTTAGGTACAATAGTAAATGTTGGCTGAAGGACATGGCTGACACTATTAAGGAGATGGCTATTATCTTTATTAATTTTGATAACTTCAACATAACTTTACAACTTCCTCCCTCGATCATATTTTAGGTCGAGGTGTAAGTGCACGGATTACTTGATTCAGTGAGAAGATACTTCAAAAGGCTTTGGCCAAAATTCTATCTTTTTTGCACCAAGTGCTGGTTTGGGTGAGTAAACCATCGTGAAGGTCACCGACTGCACAGCCGGCTTTTCTCACCAGATAATCCAGCATGTGGGGCAAGATGAAATGGAACATGGGCTACTCCACCACGTTGGCAGGGGGGGACCGGAAAACGTCGGCAACACAGGGAATCCCGAGATTGGGGCACCGTTTTTAAAAGATAACCTAATCTCCGGTAAACAAAAGTGAACCCCCACCACCACCCCAGCCCCACCCTTGCCCCATTGATTCTTATCGTTGAATCATAGAATCCCCACAGTGCAGAAGGAGGTAATTCAGCCCATCAAGTCTGCATGACCCTCTGCAGGAGCACCCTACCTAGGCCCAATCCCCCACCCTATCCCCGTAACCCCACCTAGGGGCCAGTTAGCATGGCCAATCCACTTAACTTGCACATCTTTGGACTGTGGGAGGAAACCCGAGCCCCCGGATAAAACCCACGCAAACACGGGGAGGATGTGCACCCAAGGTCGGAATCGAACTCTGGTCTCTGGTGCTATGAGGCAGCGTTGCTAACCATTGTGCCAACGTGCCACCCTAATCTATGGGCACTTTGGTAATGGTGCTGCTATGATGACCATTATGCTCAAATAGCCTACTGAATTCATCAAGGATTACAGAAAATTAGTGACCCACTTGGGCAAAGTACAGGAGAACCCAAACTGTATTCATTGTGAGGTTTATACCCTTCAAGGGAGCAAGAGAGAGGAGAGTATTGGTGAAAGAAAAAAAAAGTACTGTTGGCCTTTGGGAAGATTTTCATATTGCTAAAGGAAACATCATGAAAACATAAGAAGGAATAAACCATTTAGCCCCTCGGGCCTGCACCGCCATTTAACTAGATCATGGCTAATCTTCTACTTCAACACCATCTTCCCGCATTATCCCCAGTTCCCTCGATGACATTGATATCTAGAAATGTATCGACTTCTGCCTCAAACATACATAGTTGAATTGTCACTCTCTACTTGATTGACCTTGTGTTATACGACTGGACTGACAATGCCCATACAGATTAATCACAGCAAGAATCCGCACCTTCAGAAGATAAAGAGAATTTGAGCAGAGAAAATGTTTCATTTCAGATCTGAGCAAATTGCTAACATAACAATGAGGGATTCGGAGAGGAGGATGAATCAGAAAAAGTGGGTGTGTGACAGATGTCGGTTTGATAATACAAGGAAGAATCTGGCTGAATATAAAACACACTGAAGTGAAAAGGGAGCTAAATGAGACAAAGAGGCAGCAGAAGATTGGCAGCTCATATTAAAGGGAACTCAGAGATCTTCCGTCAGTATATTAACAGTAGAAAGGTTGTCAGAGGAGTGGTGAGGTCAATTAGGGACTAAAATGGAGAACTAATGGTGGAGTCAGAAAGCCTGACGTACTAATTGAGAACTTTTCATCGGAAGGATCACGGAACAAGACTTTGTGAAAGGTATTTGTAAATGAGTCGTTTGCCAACATATTGGGTGAGATAAAAATAGATAAAGTACAAGAAAGGCTGGTGGTAGCTAGGTGCACAGTCCAGGTGAATGGTGCCCTACACTACAGAGAGAAATAAGGGTAAAAATTAAAGAGATACTGGCCACAACTTTCCAAACCTTCTGGGAGTGGTGCTAAAGGACTGGAGTTTCAAAAAGGGGGATAAGGATAAACCTGGCAATAACAAACCCATTCGTTTAACATCGATGGTGGGGGATCTTTTTGAAACAATATTCATGGAGAAAGCTAACAGTCATTTGGACGAGTGTGGACAAATAAACGAGTCAGCACAGATTTGATAAGAGAAAATCGTGACTGGTTTGATTGAGTTTTTGATGGGGTAGCAAAGTGGGTGGATGAGGACAGTGCAGTTGATGTGCATATGGCCTTTCAAAAGACATTTGATAAATTACCACATATTAGGCTTATGAGTGAAATCGAGACCGATGGGACAAAAGGGACCTAGCAGCGTGAATGCAAAACTGGCTGTTGTTCAGACTGGAGGAAGTGTACAGTGGCACGTTTAGTACTTGGACCACTGACATGATTGCTACATATTAATGACTGAACTTGGGGACAGAGAGCACGATTTCACATGTGCAGTTGACACAAACCTTGGAAGCGAGGAAGATAATGATGAACTTCAAAGGGACATGAACATGCTGGTGACAGTGGCATAAACAGGCAGATGAAATTCAATGCAGAGAAGTACGATGTGACACATTTTCATAGGAAGAAGGAGAAGAGTTCATACATAATAAATGATAGAATTTTAAAGGGAATACAAGAAAAGATAATTCCGGAGGTGCTCGTGCACAAAACTTTGTAGATGGTATGACAGGTGAACAAAGCAGCTGATAAAAATGAGGAGATCCAGCACTTTATAAAGAGAAGCATAGAGTACAAAAGCCAGAGAGTTAAGATGAACCTTTGGAAAAGCATTAATCCAAACCCAGCTGTAGTACTATGGGCGGCAAGGTAGCACAGTGGTTAGCACTGTTGCTTCACAGCACCAGGGTTCCATGTTCGTTTCCCAGCTTGAGTCACTGTCTGTGCGGAGTCTGCACGTTCTCCCCGTGTCTGCGTGAGTTTACCCCAGGTGCTCTGGTTTCATCCCACAAGTCCCGAAAGATGTGCTTGTTAGGTGAATTGGACATTCTGAATTCTCCCTCAGTGTACCCGAACAGGCGCTGGAGGGTGGCAGCTAGGGGATTTTCACAGTAACTTCATTGCAGTGTTAATGTAAGCCAATTGTGACAATAATACAGATTATTATAGATTTTTATTATTATTATTGACGAATTGTGAGCACCACACTTTAAGAAAGGCATGAAGGCCTTTGAGGTGGTATAGAAGAGATTTACTGGAATGATTCCAGGGATGAGGGATTATAGTTACATGGATGCACTGGAGAAGTTGGGGTTGTTCTCTTTAGAGCAGACAAGGTTGAGTGGGGACTTGATGAAGTTGTTTAAAATCACAGTTTCAATCGAGCAAATGGAGACAAACAGTTTTCGATGTTTGAAGTGTTGATAATAAGAAGGCACAAATCTTACTGATTGGCAAAAGAGCTAGGGGTAATATGAAGATAAATGCTGGTGGTTAGCATTTAGAATGCATTTCCTGACTAGGTTAGTGAATATACATTCAATAGTATCCCTCAAAAAATATTGGTAAGAGAACAAATTGCAGGGTTATGGGGAATAAGCTGTGGAAGTGGGCAAATTGAATTGTTCTTACGTTGCAGGGTCTTATAAGTGACTGTAGGCTAGATTTATTGACTGGCATTCTATTCCCTATTGCGGAACTGGCATTGGGAAGGGAGGTGCTGAAAGGCACCCCCTGCCTTTTCTCTGAACCCTCCAAACCTCTCCTCACCGGAAACCCCTTCTCGTCACCTCCATTGCACCCTCACTCACCTATATCCTGAGATCCAGCATCGATCCTGGAGCTAAGCCGTGGAGCATTGTTGACAGTGGCAATCACACCCAATGGCGCTGCCAGAAATGGAGAGCTGCCAACTTCTGATTGGCAGGATTTGCCCCCTACAGGGGCCTTAACCACATGGGTGGCCCAACAATGAGAAGTGCCGAATGGCGCTTCATTATGTCAGGCCTCTTTCTCAGAAGTGAGACAAGGATCCCACCAATTCTCTAATCAGCATTGGGACAAGTGCCATTGGGACAAAATCCAGCCCTATGTGCCCAAAGCCCAGCTAGAAACAGAAGTGAAACAACTTTGAATTTTTAGAGCGACTGAAGATTGGAAAATCAGAATTATTTGACTTTCCTAGGCCAAAGCACAGAGTGATCCATGTTATAATGGATAATCAACAGGCGCGTACACACACAGATTTTACCTGAATAAAGATTCTAAAATATATCCTTTGACATTTTGTTTGAAATTGTTTTAATTATTAGCTGATATTAGAAACAGCTACAGTTGATAGCAGTGTTTGAAATCCAGAGGGGTCTGGACAGTGAACATGGAGATTTCCATTGGCAGAAGACTTGAGAACTAGAGGACACCAATTTACGGTGATTGGCAAAAGAAGCAACAGTCACATGAAGGTAAAATGTTTTTACACAGCGAGTGATTTGGAGTTGGAATGCACTGCCTGACAGAGTAGGGGAGGTAGATTCAATCGTGGCTTTCAAAAGGGAAATGTATAATTATCCAAAGGGAAACAATTTGCAAGCAGCTACGCGGAAGAGATGGAGAGTGAGACTAAGTAAGTCCTCTCTTCCAGAGAGCAGGCAATAGCACAAGACAAATGACCCCCTTTTGTGCAGTAACAATGCTGTGATTCTCTGCCTGTGTTTGGTTCTTTGAAATTGCGTTCTAATTAGCTCCACTCCCTTGCGCTTTGCCTGTTGCCCTATACACATGCAAATTTGAATTGTTTCATATTATTAAAATTTCAGTCACAAAATAATGCATGGAAAATATTTTCAAAGAACATTTTGAGCACTTTGAAGGAACCCAGTGGCCAAATTACACAAATGCAGATGATACATTCTCACCACAAAATGCCATCTACTGTGTGACATGAAGGGTGATACCTTTATTATTGAAAAGGCTCATTATAGCATGCCCTACGGAAATAACAAGTACACTAATGACCCTTCAATGAATCTCATGCCCCATAATACCACATTTATTATCTGACAAAGAGTTCTTGGCTTAGTCAATCTTAAGAGATACAGATTAATAACCAATGCACCAATTAGAACTTTAAACTTATAGGAATCAATAAAAAATTATGTGTTGGAATTCTGCAGCAGAATCGGACCGTGGCCGTTTATTTCCAGTGTAATGCAAAAAGAAAGGTCTCAACTCTTCAAATTAATTGTTTCAAGTGGTTCAGATGTTCCAGTTGCCATGGCAGCACCAATATTAGAATCTAAACCTAATAGAATTGAACTATCATTTGAAGCAAAAGGATTTGTAACATACCAAGAAATAACATTGATGTGACTAACAAATGTATGTGCAGCTGAATGGAATTGAAGAGATTTATTTTACAAGGTCGCTCGGTCTGTCTATTTTCCCTCTTCTTCCGTCATCACATTCTTCACTTGCTGACCACAGCTGACACAACCAGAATTACCTTCATGACTAAATTCCCCCACTGGATATGTGTAGAATTAAACTACACCATTTTAAAAAAGTCGATTAGGGGGCGGGATTCTCCGTGAATCAGCGCGATGGCCTGAACCCGGCGCCAAAAACGGCGCGAATCACTCCGGCATCGGGCCCCCCGAAACGTCACAAATTCTCCGGCCGGGAATGGGTTAGTAGCGGCGTGATGCCATTCGCGATGGCGTCACCCCGTCACGGATGCGCACGCCGTGTGGCGTCACTGCACAAAAGACACCCCCCCCCCCCGGAGACCCGGCAAAATGGCCGCCCGCCGCGCAGCGCCAAGTGAGCGCCCACTGCCTGCCCCCTTCCCCATCCCCCCTTCCCCCATATCCCCCCTTCACCCATATCCCCCATACCCCCTTCCCCATATCCCCCCTTCCCCCATTTCCCCCTTCCCCATTTCTCCCTTACCCCATATCCCCCTTCCCCATTTCTCCCTTCCCCCATATCCCCCCTTCCCCCATATCCCCCTTCCCTCATATCCCCCTTCCCTCATATCCCCCTTCCCCCATATCCCCCCTTCCCCCATATCCCCCTTCCCCCATATCTCCCCTTCCCCTATATCTCCCTTCCCCCATATCTCCCTTCCACCTAGTGCGAGTGCGGCGACGCCGGCGGGTCACACCCAGCGATGAGGAGGGCAGCCCCAGCAACAGGCCCCCGTCGCAGCCGACCCAGGACACTGACGCACAGGACACTGACGCACAGGACACTGACAAACAGGATCCTAACACACTGGGCCCTAACACACAGGACACTGACACACAGGACACTGACACACAAGACACTGACGCACAGGACACCAACGCCCAGGACCCTAACACACAGGACCCTAACGCACAGGACACCAACGCCCAGGACACTGACGCACAAGACACTGACGCACAGGACACCAACGCCCAGGACCCAACACACAGGACCCTAACACACAGGATACTGACGCACAGGACCCTAACACACAGGACCCTAACACACAGGATACTGACACACAGGACACCGACACACAGGACCCTAACACACAGTACTCTAACGCACAGGACCCTAGCATCCAGGACACCGACGCCCAGGACACTGACGCACATGACACCCACACACAGGGGACGGATGGACAGGAATCACCACTCCAGGGGACCCTGGACTTTGGGTCGGATGAGGAGCACGCCATTATGCCACTGCTATCTCCTACACCCTCCACCAGAGACACGCACCTCGGTTGGGCACTTTAGTGATGAGGCATCTGGGACACTAACTGGTGCGCACAACACAGCCGTCCCGGTACAGTAGGTGGAGGCAGGAGCAGCCGAGGGGCTGGGAGGTCGGAGGGCAGCCCGGCGCAGGCAACCATCTGAAGCCCAGACGGGTCCCGGGTTCCTGGAGTTACCACACCCACCCATAGACCCCCTGCAGTCACGGACCAAGGGACGATCGAAGGGGGTGACGGCCGGCTTGCGGTAGCTGCAGACAAAGGTGGAGGAGTCCACCCGCGTGCAAGAGCAGGTAGTGGTGCCGGTCATGCGGGCCATCCAGGCTGACATCGCATGGGTGGCGTCCGCGGTGGAGGCAATGGGTGCGACGGTGTCAGACATGGGTCGCAGTATGCAAGGTGTGGGGCTTTCCGTGCAGATGGCCCAGGACATGGCTGCCCTCTCACAGTTAGCCATGAGCCGGAGCCAGGAGCAGATCGCAGAGGCACTCAATGCCATGGCCCAGTCTCTGCAGGCCATCGCTGAGGGCATCGGCGCCATTGCAACTTGCAGACCCTTGTTGATACCAGGGCGGGCCTCCAGGACTGGCAGCGGCAGGTGTCGAGGGGGCGTTGGGTGCTCGGTCCGTTTGCATCCCCGACCCATGTAGAGGCCCGGGGGCCATCAGGCACCCCGAGAGAGGAGGTGGTGCTGGGGCCCATTCCGGGTCCACCTGTAGGGGAGGTCCCGGAACACCGCGACACCTCGGACTCCCCCCTTCCGACCCAGGTGCATCTGGTGGGCAGGACAGGCCTACAGCTCGCCATCCCAGTCGCCCGAGCTGCAGCCTGGCCCATCTAGGCCGGGCCGCCCCAGGAAACGGCCACCAAAGGGGTCCCTAGTCACAGGGCAGGAATCACAGGAGTCCACCTCCAGTTCTGCTGCACCATCTGGGGAACCACCTAGACGTAAGACCAAAAAGTTAGACACTGAGTAAGTTGGCATGGGTGCAGGGCACAGATTGGTTCTGGGGCTCGGGCACGTGTATGGACTGTTTGTTATTAAAATCACTTTCACACCTACAGAAGCTGCCTTTGTGCTCTGTCCGATGCATGCGGGGGCGTGGTGTGAGGTGAGCGTCAGTGGGTGTGTGAGAGGTGATAGAACGTCGGCCTCAGGTGAGTGTGCCACCCCCCCTCCCCCGGGTCGCCATCGCCATCCTCCCGGGCAGACGACGAGACCATGCACAGCAGTGTCACGGCCGCATGCAGGGATGGTCCGGGTGGAGGGTGATACTGTGGCCATGGGTCAGATATTGTCCAACGATGTAGAGCCCAGAGCTCATCGCAGGGCGGGTTGTCATCATCCTCCATGGCCTGCAACAGACACACTTCCACCGGCGACTGTGTGAGCCCTGCCCATTGTGCCACAGGTGGATGTGCAATGGCGGGGTGGTATGCATGCAGGTGGGGTGAGGGTGGTTGGTGGTGGGTGAGCAGGGTGAGGATGGTTGGTGTTGGGTGAGTAGGGTGGCGGTGGTTGGTGTTGGGTGGGTGGGGTGCAGGTAGTTGGTGTTGGGTGGGCGGGGTGAGGGTGGTTGGTGTTGGGTGGGCGGAGTGAGGGTGGTTGGTGTTGGGTGGGCGGGGTAAGGATGGTTAGTGTTGGGTGGGTGGGGTGAGGGTCGTTGGTGTTGGGTGGGCGGGGTGAGGGTGGTAGGCTGGTGCCGTGATGTGAAGTCTGTGCCCATACTCATCGATTCCCACGCCCCCCTAGTTCGTGAACCAGGCAGCTATCAGCCTGTCCCGTGCCCGCTGGCCCAGCCGGTAACGGTGGGCAGCCTCCCGTCCATGTCCACCCCGTCTGTCCTGACCATTGCCCCCATCCCCCTCATCTTGGGAGGTCTGCCCCTCGTCTTGCTGCTCCTCCCCTTCCTCCTCCTCTGGAGGGGATAGACGACGTGTCACCATTGCCCATAGAGTCCGTCCCCCCCCCCCACCCCCCCTCCCCGCCCCGCAGCCAGGTGCCATGGGCTGCATGGTCGCGACTGTTACCAGCTGGCACATGGCCAGGTGGAACCCCCCCCCTCACTCCCCGGCAAGCACCGTCCCCAAACCACCCCCCCCCCCCCCTCCTCCCCGGCACGCACCCTCCCAACCCCTCCCCCTCTCCTCCCC
Organism: Scyliorhinus torazame; assembly: GCF_047496885.1. Classification (NCBI taxonomy): domain Eukaryota; kingdom Metazoa; phylum Chordata; class Chondrichthyes; order Carcharhiniformes; family Scyliorhinidae; genus Scyliorhinus; species Scyliorhinus torazame. The sequence continues at coordinate 147,193,305 of NC_092723.1, read as the reverse complement.
GGCACGCACCCTCCCCAACCCCCCCCTCCTCCCCGGCATGCACCCTCCCCAACCCTCCCAAACCCCCCCCCCTCCTCCTCCCCGGCACGCACCCTCCCCAAACCCCCCCCCCCTCCTCCCCGGCACGCACCCTCCCCAACCCCCCCATCCTCCCCGGCACGCACCCCCCCCAAACCCCCCCCCCCAAATCCCCCCCCCAAATCCCCCCCCCCCTCCTCCCCGGCATGCACCCCCCCAACCTCCCCCCTCCTCCTCCCCGGCACGCACCCTCCCCAAACCCCCCCTCTCCTCCCCGACACGCACCCTCTCCATCACGCACCCTCCCCAACCCCCCCTCTCCCCCCAGCCACCCCCTCTCCCCTCAGCTCCCCCCTCCTCCTCCTCCTCTCCCCTCCAGCCCCCCCCCCCCAGCCACCGCTCCCCCCCCCCCAGCCCCTCCCCCCCCAGCCCCTCCCCCAGCCCCAAATCTCAGAATTCACTGTGCTATTGCTTACAATTTCTAGCACTCCACAATTATGTCAGCAAACCTTTTCATATTTATACTGGTTAAGTATCTCGTTAGCTCATCGTGAAGCATGAAAGGATCATCAATACAGAGTTGTCAATGACACCAAATTAGGTGCCACAATAAATAGTGTGGATGGATGCAAAAGGTTGCAATGGGGCATTGATTAACTGAGCAGGAAAAAAACTGTAGCAGATGGAATTAAATGTGGGAAGTGTGACCGAAACAAGATGCATCAGATTATTCCCCAAATGGTGAGAAGCTAGAAACTGGGTCGGAGCACAGATTTAGGGATCCAAGTAGGGAAATCACTAAAAGCTGGTGGGCAGGTACAAAAGTTCATGTAAAAGCTAATGGAATCTTGGGCTTTATCTTCAGGATGTGGGAATACAAAGGGTTGGAATTTATGTTGAAATAGAAAGCTCTTGTTGGTCCCCATTTAGAGTATAACATTCAGATCTGGGCATCAAAATCCATGAAGGAAATAATGCCCTTGGACTTGGTCCAGATTCCGCAGAATGATACTGAGGCTAAAAGGGTTAAATTATAAGAAGAGGTTACATTGAAAATGTTTGTATTCTCTTGAGTATTGGGAGATTAAGAATGATCTAATTAAGTTTGTTTAAAATGAATAAAGAAATTGATAGGATACATAGAGTAAAGATTTTCTGTGGTTGGGTGGTTCAAAAAGAATAGTGGCAGCAGTGTGTCTACAAGGTGCACTGCAGCATCTTAACAAGCCTCCTTTGACAATACCATCCAAAGCAACAGCCTCTACCACCTAGCAGGACAAGGGCAGCGGACATATTAATAATAATCACTTATTGTCACAAGTAGGCTTTAATGAAGTTACTGTGAAAAGCTCCTAGTCGCCACATTCCGGCGCCTGTTCGGGGAGGCCGGTACGGGAATCGAATCCGCGCTGCTGGCCTTGTTCTGCATTACAAGCCAGCTGTTTAGCCCACTGTGCTAAACACTGCTATTGGAGCAGTTCCCTTCCAAGCCTGATTTGGAACTATATCACTATTTCATTTTTTCTTTCATCCTGACTTGGAACTAAATCACAATACCTTCGTTGTCGCTGAATCAAAATCATGAAACCCCTGTCGAACCACACCGTGGATGTAATCCACCAACTGGATTGCAGCCCTTCAAGAAAGCAGCTTCCATCACCTTCTCAGAGGCAATTAAGGATGGGCAGCAAATGCTGCCTTTGCCAGCTATGCCCATAAATTAAGAAATAAAAGGGCTTAATACCTTAAAATTAGAACTAGGCCATTCTAGAGCGATGTCAAGAAGCAGTTGGCCACACAAATGGGTAGTGGAAATGTGGCACTCTTTTCCCCCAAAAGATCCAAAAGATGGTCAAGTAAACATTTAAGAGCTGACTTCGATAGTCAAGGTTATTAAGAATTGCAGAATCAGGACAAATAGATAATACTCCAGATACAGACCCACCATGATCTAATTGAATGGTCTGATCCTCTTCTGATGTTCCTGGACATCATTATTATTTTGTTTCTGCCAATTAGGCTGCATTCTCAGTAAGCACAAGTTCCAAATGTATTTGTTTTGATATCCAAAGGGTTTTTTTCATTATCAAATAATTTGTATCCAAGTTTTTTTTTAAACAGAGTAAGCAAGATCATAAACTGATCTCCTCCACGGTGCTTTATGTAAATGCAGGCAAAACTGAAGATCTTTCTCCATAAAATACATGTTCAGCGGCGTCTTGCAGTGTTCCAGATATCGTTATCAAATAATTTATTTGTGTTTTTCTTCCATGTTTGATCGAAATGAAAATGAAATAGTTGATCAGCAATGTTAATTAGACCAGCATAAGCAGCCCTGATATAACGACGGTCTGGAAAGTGAATAACTGACTGTATTATTGTGTAATTAAAGTTACACGATTTGGCTACATTAAAATAATGTTACAAACTGCTGTTTTTAATTCGATGGTTCTTCTGAACACCTTTGGGGTTGTTCACTGATATATCATATACCTCGCATATCATATAGCTCGTAGAGTAATATGTGTGGACAAAGATCCCACGCAGCTGCTTCCATAAAGAATAATAATTTACAATCTATATGGGCTGACAGATGGAAGGTACCTCGCGCCATCTATAAAAGAGAGTGCAGCAGATCAAAGACGTCGACTGTATTTTGCATTTTGTATTTTTACAGGCTTCCTTCTGATGACCAAAATGCACCGATACGATGGAGGTTGTCAAATGTGATATGTGCTTTCATTCCAGAAACATTTGCTTGGTTATGACGGTGATATTATATTTGAATATAAATGAAAACAACACGAGCTAGAGTATCATAACAATAATAAAACAGCAGAAGCCTTTCCCAAAATGTAAGTTCATTGCAAACAATGAGCCAACTCCATTCCTATTACGAACAAATGGGTCTTCTTGGATTTTACAACAATGATAGCTGTTTGGAATTTTTCATTTAATAGCCGGGCATAAATATGTTATACTGGGTTGTACATAATTTTGTCTCAAAAAGTATGATTACCGTTATGGCTCAAGCTTGATAATGTTTTATTGTCTGGGAAGATGTTCATTTGGCACTTGTAATTAGATTATAAACCCATCATTTATGTTCATGTTTATGTTTTTGTTGCAAGTAAGCAAGTTTTCCTCTGCATATTATGAAACACCAAATTCATGCCAGTTAGATGAACTAGCCATCTAATCAGAGAGATGGCACAATGTGTTGAAGCACTTCATTAACATACTTTTAAAAGTCAAACATAGGATATGATATGCATGCATTGGAGGTAATCTCAACTTCTGTGAAGGGTGGCAAACCCCGTAGCAACCAAACCTGTGACAAATCTCCTCATTGAGGAACCGAGGTTGCAACTTCAACATGAACATAATGGGTGTGTGAGACAATGAGTGCGTTCATCCCATTCATGAGGCAATGTATAGTGCATACAAAAGGCCGATGGCAATATCATCAATGTGCCACTAGATCAGATGAAACTGAGAAAATTTAGTTGAATTTAACAAAATTAGTGCTTTGAAGTGTTAATTTCAATTTAACAAGGAGCCACTGACACGTTGGCAGAATTGAGCTAACCCTGCTTGTCTTTTGCATGCATGAGGCTGGGCTAGGAAATATTAATAAAATTCTATAACAATAATGATGAATAAATCAATCAGCTGATGGATTTCAATATTAACTTATGATAGAACATAGAACATAGAACATTACAGCGCAGTACAGGCCCTTCGGCCCTCGATGTTGCGCCGACCTGTGAAACCACTCTAAAGCCCGTCTACACTATTCCCTTATCGTCCATATGTCTATGGTGGGTGAAAGAGGGTCCAGAGGCTGGGCGGTGGGGGGGGGGGGTTGATTAACAAGTTAACTACAAAGAACAGGGATTCAATGCATGGCGCATGCACTGCTAGATATTGAGGTGGCCTAATGAGTCACAATGAAGAGGCAAGACACTTTGGTAACTATTGTAGTCAACGAGGAGTCCTGAAAAGGTAAGTCAAAAGTAGTTCATTTCCTACTCAAGTTAGGAAATACAGCAACTAAGCATCAGTCCAATTCCTAGCCGGGGGCCATCCTGGGATGCCGGCTCCTTCCGGGGCTGGCTTTTATCTTGGGGAATTAACGAGCCCGCTCTGCTGTTGGGCCTCTGCCCCTCAGCGGGGAGGAGCACGTACTCCATGTGCCCCACGGGAAGGACAATTGGGTCATCCAATTAGAATATATAAATCAGGGCCCCTCACAGATTTAAAATTGACTAAAAGTTCCTCAGGGGTTGCCACCTCCACAAATCAAAAGGATTTCTTAGCAATCATTGTGGGCCAGGGGGGGCAGGAATGCTCACTCCTGTCCCTCAAGGAAGACTTGAACCTCTTTCAGACCTGATTACCAGTCATATCCATGTCCCGACAGCCATAGTGTTAATAAATGTAATAAATGTCTCACCTTGCCGACCGCAGTCTTTCTTTCCCCCTGTTATGGGCCAGGGTTTAGAGAACCCCAAAGTGTATCATGGCGTTCACCTGACCCACAACTTTTAATAGATTGTGGTATGGGGAGCACACGGCCCACTCTACAGGTGTGGTACAGCAGAAATGGAAAAGTATTTTTTAAAGCAAAATAATGTTTATTCTATGAACTCAAGTTAACCTTTTTGAAACATACAGTGAACATCTTAGCAACCAGCAACTCAAATACAACCCCCAAAGAATACAACACTAAGTAATGCTTTAAGCTTTCCTTTTAACATCCATAAGACTTAAAACACCTTTTACCAGAAGCACATCAGGTTAAAGTCACTACTGTTATTAGTTTTAAATCACCAGGATCGATTTACAGTCTTTAGATGACAGAGAGAGATTTATACACCTTCTGGCTGTGACTGCAGCTATCCAGCTCTCTAAAACACACCCTGCAGCAAACAGCCTAAAACGATAGTAAAAAGCTGACAGACAGCCCAGCTCCACCCACTGTCTGACATCTCTGACATCACTGCAGTAGTAAACACCCATTTCTTAAAGGTACACCCACTACAGATATTTATATACACACCCATTTATAAACACCCATTTCTTAAAGGTACTCTCACATGACACCGCCCCCCAAGAAAAAAAATTAACCATCAACTTCAAGATCGTTTCATTTTTCACCTTTTCACTATCCTTTAAGAAATGCACATAGTAAATATACTTTTTTGTTTTAAAAAAACCCACACGCAAACAGGTACAATAATATAGTCCATTTTTGTTCTTCTTCCAATTAAAATCCTTCCTGATTGACAGTCTCTTTGAACAAGAAGGTCTCTGCATGATCCGTCCATTTCTCTACGCCTTGGCATTTCTCTTTAAAGTCAGATACCTTAGTTCAATCTGATCGCAGAGTCACTTGTAATTCTCCAACACAGGAGCATTGGTTATCACAGCTTTCAGGCCATCAAATGCCTGTTGAATGTCCGCTGTCCACTGAAATTTTCGACGTTTCTTCAGCAAGTCCATCAGTGGAGCAATCACGCGACAAAAGTTTTGCACAAATGTTCGATCAAATCCACTCATGCCAAGAACTCGCATTATTTTCCTTCGTCTCGAGGGTATTGAAAACTCCTCAATAACTGTTGGTTTCACATCCTGTGTGACCATTCGACCCAGTCCAATTGTATGGCCAAGGAAAGTGACTTGGGCTTTTCCAAATTCACTTTTAGCGAGGTTTATCACCAAACCCGCCTCCTCAAGTCGATCAAATCACTCCATCAGATGTTTTAAATGTTCTTTCCATGTCTGGCTGAAAATTACCAGATCGTCGATGTATACCGCACAATTGGGTAATCCTGAAACGACTTTGTTAGTTAACCGTTGAAATGTGGCTGGGGCGTTTTTCATGCCAAATGGCATAACTTTGAATTGGTATATACCATCTGGAGTCACAAAAGCTGAAATCTCCTTCGCCCTTTCAGATAAGGGTACCTGCCAGTAACCTTTAAGTAAATCCAGTTTGGAAATAAAAGCTAATTGTCCCACTTTCTCAATGTAATCCTCCAAATGTGGGATAGGATAAGAGTCCGTTCTTGTAACTGCATTAACCTTTCTATAGTCCACACACAACCGTTGGGTACCATCTGGTTTTGGTTCCAACACTATGGGTGAGCTCCATTGGTTGCAACCCACTTCAATTATGCCATTTTTAAGCATACTCTCAATCTCTTTGTTAATCTGTGCCAATTTTAAAGAGTTAAGTCTGTATGGATGTTGTTTGATTGGAACAGCATTTCCCATATCTACATCATGCATAGCCATTTTAGTACTTCCCAATTTATCTCCACAAATATGCCCATGTGATATCAATAATTCTTTCAGGTCAGTCCGTTTTTCCTCTGGAAGGTAACTCAACAATTTATCCCAATTTTTAAGAACATCCTCGTTTTCCAATTTAATTTGAGGTACGTCAAATTCACAGTCATCTGGATTTGGTTCGTCACTTTGAGTTAGAATCATTAAAACCGCCTCCTTTGTCTCTACTTCCTTTCAAAGTACCTTTTTTTTATATATATAAATTTAGAGTACCCAATTCATTTTTTTCCAATTAAAGGGCAATTTAGCATGGCCAATCCACCTAGCCTGCACATCTTTGGGTTGTGGGGGCGAAACCCACGCAAACACGGGAGAATGTGCAAACTCCACACGGACAGTGACCCAGAGCCGGGATCGAACCTGGGACCTCGGCGCTGTGAGACAACAGGGCTAACCCACTGTGCCACCGTGCTGCCCTCGAAGTACCTTTTAAGCATATTCACATGACACACTCGGTGAGTCTTCATCCTATCTGGTGTTTTTACCACATAATTCACCTCACTAAATCTCCTTTCAATCTGATAAGGTCCACAAAACCTAGCTTTTAAAGGTTCACCTACCACTGGTAACAATACTAAAACTTTATCTTCACTGGCAAAACTACGGACTTTGGATTTCTTGTCCGCTACCCGTTTCATCACATTTTGTGCAACTTTCAAATGTTGTCCAGCCAATTCACCTGCTCTATTTAATCGTTCCCTAAAATTTGACACGTAATCCAATAATGTAATTTCCGATTTCTCACTCACCAATTTTTCCTTAATCAATTTAAGTGGTCCTCTTACCTCATGACCAAAAATTAGTTCAAAGGGACTAAATTTGGTTGACTCATTAGGTGCATCCCTAATTGCAAAGAGTATGAATGGAATTCCTTTATCCCAATTCTCTGGATAACCTTGACAATAAACTCTCAACATTGTCTTTAATGTCTGATGCCACCTTTCTAATGCTCCCTGCGATTCTGGATGGTACGCAGTTGATTTAAATTGTTTTATTCCGAAGCTATCCATAACTTCTTTGAATAACCTTGAGGTAAAATTTGATCCTTGATCCGATTGTATTTCTGCGGGTAGTCCATATCTAGCAAAAAATTTAAGTAACTTCTCCACCATCATTTTAGCTGAAATATTACGTACTGGAATGGCCTCTGGAAACCTTGTAGACACATCCATTATTGTCAAAAGATATTGATTCCCACTTTTCATTTTAGGAAGCAGTCCTACACAATCAATTAGGACCCTTGTAAAAAGTTCCTCAATTGCTGGAATGGGTATTAAGGGCGTTGGTTTTATCACTGCTTGAGGTTTCCCTATCACTTGACATGTGTGACATGATTGACAAAATTTAACTACATCTTTATGTAGTCCAGGCCAATAAAAATGTTTTTGGATTTTAGCTTGAGTTTTCCTTATTCCCAAATGACCTCCCACTGGTACCTCATGTGCAACTCGCAACACCTCCTTTCTATACCCCACCAGCAATACTACTTGATAAACTTCTGCCCACTTTTCATCCGCCTGCATATGTAAAGGTTTCCATTTACTCATCAGGACATCACTTTTACGTAATAAAGCTCTGGTATACACGCAGATTCCTCTTCCGTGCATGCTTTCTGATACATCCGTTTTATTTCTACATCTTTTTGATGTAACTCTGCCAATTTTCCTGAACTAAAAATATCCGCCTCATCCTGCACCTGTTCTTGTTCTTTTTCAACCACCTGACCAAAAATCATTTCTGATAATTGGACTTCAACTTCATCTTCACTCTTTGATTTATCCTCTTGTCTTAACCTGTGACTTTGCGACCTTGTTACTACACAATCCGGAAAACCCCCAGGATATTCGCCCTTCAACACTTCAGTTGTTTGATTTTCCACTGGCTTATCAACCACAGTAGGCATCACTCCCACCTGCGACCCAGCTATATCATTACCCAAGATAAACTGCATTCCTGGACAAGATAGCTTCTCTATTACTCCTACTACCACTTCACCATTCTTCACTGGACTTTCCAACCTTACCTTATATAATGGAACACGACTCCTCTCACCCTGAATGCCACATATTACCACCTTTTCTGGCAACATTCTTCCCAAACTACATAACTCCTCATCTCTTACCATTAAGAATTGACTAGCTCCCGTATCTCTTAAAATTGTGAATTCTTTGCCTGCTCCTCCTAATACACATGAGTAAACTTTACCCACACAAATAAATTCTTTAAAGAGATCTGGCACCTTCTTATCAATCACCTCTTGATCAGGCTGTACAATCTTTTGCACCTCCTTCGCTTCACTTGGGCTTTCCTTTCCCACTTTAACAAACCCCACTGTCTTATCCTCTTTTACCACATCAGCCTTCCCAGTGCTTTTCTTCAACCACCAACACTGTGACTTTACATGGCCTAGTTTATTACAGTGAAAACATTTGAAACTTTTCATTTCTTTTCCACCCTCCTGGATTTCTTTTTTAATCTGAGGTACACTCTCATTATCTCCCTTCAGATCACCTTTACCTTTACCACTTGAGTATTTCTCATGTCCGCAGTTTCTATCCCTCACAGGCTGAAACTGATGTCGGAAACCAAGCTTTGATTTATAAACTAATTCATAATCATCTGCCATTTCTGCTGCTAATCTTCTGCTCGTCCACATGAATTCTCACTACATCAGGAATTGAATTTTTTAACTCCTCCAAAAGTATAATTTCCCTGAGAGCTTCCTACGTTTGGTCTATTTTCAAAGCCCTTATCCACCTATCAAAATTACTCTGTTTGAGCCTTTCAAACTCCATGTATGTTTGACCAAAATTCTTTCCTTAAATTTCTAAACATTTGTCATTAAGCTTCAGGCACTAGTTGATATGCACCTAAGTTGGATTTTTTTCACCTCCTCATAATTCCCAGATACCTCCTCCGGTAATGATGCAAATACTTCATTAGCCCTACCTACCAGCTTTGTTTGAATCAGTAATACCCACATGTCCTGTGGCCATTTCATTTGTTTAGCTACCTTCTCAAATGAAATGAAAAATGCGTCTACCTCCTTCTCATCAAACCTTGGTAATGCTTGGACATATTAAAATAGATCCCCACCAAGCCTTGGACTTTGACGCTCTTTCTCACTATCCTCATCACTATCCACCAACTGTACGTTTCCCTTTACGTCTGCCAATTTTAACTGACTGTCATGTTTCATGGCCATTTTCTGAAGTTCAAACTCTCTCTCTTTATCTTTTTCCCTGATCTGTATTGCCCTTTCTTTTTCCTTTTGTTCTGCTAGGGCTATTCGTTCTGTTTTCCTTTCTTCTCTCTCTTTTTCCTCTCTCTCTCTCTCTTCTTCTTTCTTTTTCCTCTCTCTCTCTCTTTCTTTTTCTTCTCTCTCTCTTTCATATTCAAGCTGCAATAATTCTTTCTCATGTTCCATTTGTTTAATTTGCAACTGAATTTTTGCTATTTCCAATGAGTCAAACTGCATCTCAGGTAACTTTAAATGCTTAGCCATGGCCATAATTGCCTCATCTTTTCGCATTCTGTCAGTTAATGTTAACTGCAATGATTTTGCCAACTTCTAACAGTCTGCTTTTAGTCTCTGTCTGTAAGGTACTGCGTGTGACCATCTCCACCCCCAAAAATGTCAGAGCCTCTGAAAGAGCCATTGTCCACAACACACTCCCTACTTAAACTAAAATATCACACCTGCTAAGCAACCACAATATGCTCACCTCTCACTGTCTTTAAGTTCACTAAACCAATCCAATAGATAGACTTTTATCACAGACGAGCCCCCAATTTGTTATGGGCCAGAGTTTAGAGAACCCCAATGTGTATCATGGAGTTCACCTGTCCCACAACTTTTAATAGATTGTGGTATGGGGAGCACACAGCCCACTCTACAGATATGATACAGCAGAAATGGAAAGTATTTTTAAAGCAAAACAATGTTTATTCTATGAACTCAAGTTAACCTTTTTGAAACATACAGTGAACACCTTAGCAACCATCAATTCAAATGCAACCCCCAAAGAATACAACACTAAGTAATGCTTTAAGCTTTCCTTTTAACATCCATAAGACTTAAAACACCTTTTACCAGGAGCACATCAGGTTAAAGTCACTACTGTTATTAGTTTTAAATCACCAGGATCGATTTACAGTCTTTAGATTACAGAGCGAGATTCATACACCTTCTGGCTGTGACTGCAGCTATCCAGCTCTGAAAATGAAACTAAAACACACCCTGCAGCAAACAGCCTAAAATGAAAGTAAAAAGCTGACAGACAGCCCAGCTCCACCCACTCTCTGACATCACTACAGTAGTAAACACCCATTTCTTAACGATATTCTCACTACAGATATTTATATACATACCCATTTATAAACACCCATTTCTTAAAGGTACTCTCACATGACATCACCTCTTCCAATCATGAATCTTACGTTCTCCCATTCGTCCCCTCACTTCTCCTCCCAATGGCAAGCGCTCTCACTCTTCCAGTTCATTGCCTCTTTCCTCCTCACAATTATAGTTACTCTAGAGAGGATCAGACCATTTCACCTTCACATTCAATGGCATTGCCATCACTGAATCCCCCACTATCAACTTCCTAGGAGTTACCATTGACCAGAAAATAATCTGGACCAGCCATATAAATACTGAGTCTACAAGAGCAGGTCAGAGGCTGGAAATTCTGTGGCAAGTAACTCACCTGCTGACTCCCCATAACCTTTCCACCTTCTACAAGACACAAGACAGGAGTGTGATGGAATACGTTTCATTTGCCTGGATGAGTGCAGCTCTAATAACAATCAAGAAGCTCGCGCCATCCAGGACAAAACAGCCCACTTGATCAACACCCCATCCACCACCCTCAACAATCACTTCCTCCATCACCAGCAACCAGTTGCAGTAGTGTAACAATTTGCACCATCTCTCTGATTAGATTGTTTAACATCTTCACATGTAGCTTGTGTAAATTTGATATTTTAACCTACAAGATACATGCAGCAACTCACCAAGTCACCTCCTAAAGCACCATCCAAACCCACAACCTCTACCATCCCAGAAGAACAAAAGCAGCAAATCCACAGGAACACCACAACCTCCAGGTTCCCCTCCAAGTAACACACCATCCTGACGTTTTTCTATCAGTTATTTTGCAGTCGCTGAGTCAAAGCCCTGGAACTCGCTTCCTACACCACACGGACCGGAGGATTCCAGAAGGTAGCTCACCCCCACTCTCCCAAGGGCATTTAGGGATGGGCAATAAATGCTGGCCCTGCTAGCGATGCCCACATCCAATGAATGAATTAGAAACTCTCCCTCATGGTCCTTCCCCTTTTGACTGTTGCCTCTGGCCTCACTTCCCAACTTGATTTTGATTTTGCTGGCCTGAATGGATTCAATGCTTTTGATTTTGAAATCCCTCTACTTGTACATTGTACCTGTGCTGCTGCTGTTTAAGATGATTTATAGAACACTATTATAAATTCTGTTATCACTCATGTGTGCCTTAGCGTAGGTTGTCCTTGATTAGGATCGATATGGACTGCTGGAGACAAGGATGTTGGTCAACTTTACCTTTCATTAAACATTCTTCCAACCACACACAGGACAAGGCTTCACGCAGAATCGTTCCTCAGTCATCTCTGTTGTTATGTACTCTTACCTCATGTAGCTGCCTATTTACATATTTCACATGAACCTGCGGCACGACAGCACAGTGGTTAGCACAGCTGCTTCACAGCTCCAGGATCCCAGGTTCGATTCCCGTCTTGGGTGACTGTCTGTGTGGAGTCTGCACGTTCTCCCCGTGTGCGCGAGGGTTTCCTCCGGGTGCTCTGGTTTCCTCCCACAGTCCAAAGACGTGCAGGTTAGGTGGATTGGCCAGGCTAAATTGCCCTTAGTGTCCAAAAAGGTTAGGTGGGGTTACTGGGTTACGGGGATAGGGTGGGAGGCCTGGGCTTAAGTAGGGTGCTCTTTCCAAGGGCCGGTGCAGACTCGGTTGGCCGAATGGCCTCATTCTGCACTGTAATTTCTATGATTCTATTAATCCTTTATGCCACTGAAATTAACCCTTTTTGTCTATTCTTGCAAGAATTATCTTCAGCTTTACTTGCAAGTTTTTAAACCAATTTTGGATGTTGAATGTAAAGGAAGGTAGCTGTTGATGTTTTTACAATATGAAATGAAAATGATAAAGTTCATCCAATGATAAAGCAGAAATTATTAACGGAAGCGTGGAAGTGTTATTCTGAAGTATCCCTGAAAGTTCAATTCATGGTGTACTGGCAGCTGGAATTGTTAAGGAGCCAGTGGAAATTACATGCTCAAATTTTATCTTCATCATCTGTTCTTAGTATTTTTCTTCTGGTCCTGTGGCAAATAAATTTGTCAGAATTTACTAACAGGAGCGATGAAAGTTGCACAGCTCATGTTGTGTGTATTGACGTTTGGAAGGCCTTTGATAAAGTACCATATAATGGACTTGTTAGCTGAATAGAAGCCCTTGGGATGAAAGACTGTGGCAGTGTAAACAAAATTGGCTGAGACAGAAAGCAGAGAGTGATAGTGAACAGTTGTTTCTGAACCAGGAAGGAAGTTTAGAGTGGTGTCCCCCAGGGGTCAACATTAGAAACACTGCTCTTTCTGATATGTGCGGTTGGAAGCATAGAAAATGGGGGCTAGGACATGGTGGCAAAGTGGTTAGCACTGCTGCCTCACCACACCAGGGACTCAGGTTCAATCCCGGCTTTGGGTGACTGTGTGGAGTTTGCATGTTCTCCCCATGTCTGCGTGGGTTTTTTCCGGGTGCCCCGATTTCCTCCCACAGGCCAATGATGTGCAGGTTAGGTGGGGTTATGAGGATAGGGCGTGGTAGTGGGTCTAGATAGGGTGCTCATTCAAAGGGTAGGTGCAGACTCGATAGGCCGAATGGCCACCTTCTGCACTGTAGGGTCTCAATGGATTCTAGGGCCTTGTTTCACTCCATTCACCACTCTGAAAGCTGTCAGAAGTGGTGCCATCAAACTGTACAGCTCAAGAGCCTTCAGCTTTGGCAGTATGCAATGCATTCTGGGCATCTCATGAAAAGACAGGATCACAAATGCATCACGTGGTGATATGCCTGTAAGCAATATCACAGATGGCAGAGGTGTGACCTCCAACCAGCAGGTGGCGATGCAGACACACCATGCAGCCTCAAAACCATGGTCATGTGACTCGGGACTCCCATATAAGAGGAGACACATCCGGCCATCAGCAGATGGTTGTAGGAGATGGTAGTAAGACATACAGGTGAACAGTCGTGCTAGGTGTAGTCCCAGAGGAGTACAAAGAAACTCCATGATAACTTGCTCCATAGCAGATTGCTATCTTACCACGTGTGATTCAATAAAGATCCTGGTTTGGACAGTCTAGGTGTTTGGTGGATTCCTTTGCAAGATATAGAAGACAAAACACACCACCTCAAACGTCCTCTCAAACACAAATCTCTCAAGAATGTTGGCGCACACCGAGCAGAGCGAACTTCATTGACTTGGACACATTAATACGGTGGAAGACGGTTGCACACTCAAGGATTTTCTGTGTGGCAAGGTAGCCAGAGCAGGAGACTAAGTAGGACTGGTTCAATGATGGTTGCAAGTGCAACATCAAAGCCCTAAACATTGATTTTCACACCTAGGTGACATTGGCCAACAAAGGGAAATGGCGACATTCCCTGTGGGCCGGCATGTGCCACCATGATGATCAGTGGCAACAAAATAACACCTGGTAACCCCTTTATATCCGACACCTGTGGGTGCCTCCCGTGGATTGGTCTCTTCAGCTATCAGCAAAGTGCACCATATGAAGCCAGCCGCATCCTCAGTGGATTTGATTTTCAGCAGTCCATCATCTTACGCAGACAGAAGGAATGATTTTGCAAAATTTGGAAATATAGCTGGCAGTGAGGAGGATAGTAGCAAACTTAAAGAAGGCACAGTGTAGAAAATTACAAACGCATAGCGGATCAAATTTAACGCAGAGGTGTGTATAATGATGCTTTAAGAAGATAAAATGAGGCTAGTCGGTGGGTTGATTTTCCCAGCTCTCCGGAGATGGGCTGCGAGTTGGAGGGACTCAAAATGGAGGCAGGAGGCTAATTAACTCAATTAAGTGGCCACTTAAAGGCTCTGGAGAGAGCTCACCAGAAAGTATGCTCCTATACCAGCACCACTCAAGAGACTAGGAGTGATGACTTCACGGGTCGAGTCAGGAGAAAGGAGCTGCTGGCATCCACCACGCAGCTGTACGAGGTATTTGATATAGACCAAGGTTTCCACGCTGGACTGATTGGTGAACCAGATAGAGAGTAACTTTGAAAGAACCACTCATCATCTGCAGTCTGTTGTCCAACAAAATCTTTGCAGGTAGATGAAGGTTGCAGATACATGGAACCAGAAGACGTGTTGTTCTCCAAGAATCACCGTCCTGCCAACCAATACCGGTAAATGTGCCAGCAAGTTACTGAGGCACAGCACTCTGCAATTGGGCCTTCACCGATCTGAGCATCGAGAGGTGGCCTCAAGGGCTGGTCCACAGGATGAGGGACAGCTTTTTTCCGACAGTATTTCTGAGATCACTACAGGAGAAATAAAAGGAGTAGAAAACTTATTTTAAGAGAAGCATCTGGGTTAACTGAAGGCGATTACTGAGTTTGGTATTAAATTGATCACCTTTAATAAATTTGACAATTTGATCTGCAGGGAGGAAAAAGTCAGTGGAATTTCTGCAGTTTACACAATCTATTCTCAACAACACAGCTGAGTAAAATAATTTTTCATCCGTCCCAGTCAAAGCTGATGTTTCTGGCAAAGTATGGAGAAGTAAAGGCCTTTGTGCCGTAGCACTTCTCGGTTTGACAATCACTTGTATCTCATGTTCTACAGGCTTAAGTTAAGTCAGGCATGATTTGGTGAAAATGGGGAAATTATTAGGATAAGAGTTTTTGTTGTCATTATCCTGCCAATTGCTTACAAGTGCACCATTTTAACGGAGCGTCTATCTTATTCCAGCTTACAATTCCACAGAGCAGGTGCATGCATCACTTACGCCGCAGACTGAAGTTAATACCGAGGAGCCACACCGCTTTGGAACACTAACCCATTCACATTTACTACATTTAAAAATACAAATAGTCCCCAATTCATATATAGAAAGCAAAATGTTCACATTGGCAATGAGACGAAGGTCAGTATTGGTACTTCCCCTCTCCACTTATTGTTATTCAGAATGTGTATAGAATTAAATTATAATTTTATTTGCTGCAGGTTTGCAGGTGATCCGAGCAGAGAAGATTTAAATTTATATTTGCGGTGGCAGAAATTGCAGTACAGCCTCCAGAAAGTCTGCAAAACAAACTAATCAAAATGATTTATGTGAAACTACCAGGCTGAATTCAAAACGACGCAATTAGCTCCTCAATGAATAAGTTAATGGAAAAAGAATCTTCATAAATTTTCACATGAAGACGTCAACGCAGCCAAATGTTTTTGAGAAAAATCGTTACCTTTCCTTGTGGAGCAAACATTCTTGGATTTGCAGGCTATCGGATGTGAGTTGCCATGGGGTTTGCTTTTATATAGAGAAAAGAAATTGATTTTCACAAAACCACAACTCAACTATTATATTGAATAATCCAAAACCTCTGTGTTCCATTGTCCTTGTTTCTTTAAGTGTACTTGGTGCTTTGTCGAAAGTTTCTGGGCGGCTTTTGTATTGTTTTTTTATGGTTGACGAGCCTGAATCTTAATATGGTGACAATAGAGATGAAGATGTTGGTGTTGGTATTTTGAAAGGTATGAATTATATTACAGAAAAGTAATCCATTTTTGGCTAATTGCACCAATATCTTACTTGGCTTGTCAGATGTAACCATCTGAGATGGCCACCTGCAAAGGAGCATGGGAATTATGGCCAACCCAGGACTCAGACAGATACAGAGCTTCTGTGTATTTGATATGCAGGTAGCGAGACCTGGTCGAAACCCCCACTCATTTGCATTCTAATAGCCCATTTCCCCAGAACAATAGGACTGCACTCAAGAAACCGATACAGCCACAGACTGATCGGCGCCACTCCCTTTACTCAAAGAGCCCAACTGCCAAGGTCAATGACCGCTAAGGACCTGCCCAGCCACCAAGGCACCCGCCCCTTTATTGGCCGAAATCAAAGGCAGTGATCGAAGCCCTGTCGAATTATTGGGTCCAAGATCAAGGACCGCCCCAAAGAGCGCAAAACCCTAGAGGGATGAAAGGGGACACAGCCATGTGTTCTGCCTCTTTTGGACCTGGCCTGTGCCTGCCTCCTTTGAATCCGGCCTGTGCCAGCCCAACTGCAGCATAACAACCAGACAGCCAAGTTCAACACCAACGATCGCTACCTGACGGACGAGCCCAGCAGAGACAGAGACACTTCTTCAAACCAGCCACATGAGATCAAGATAAAGGCCTTATTCACTTGCACAGTGCCGGTCACCTGAAGTTAAGTATAGGTTATTGTAGTTGATAGGTGTAGTTTAACTTGTAGCGCATTGTGCTTGCAAATTTAAGTAACCCTTGTGTGTAAATAAACCATCTTTGAACTTGAACTGACTAACTGGTCGTGTGGTCATTTGACCGATATACAGGAAAGCCTTGTGGTTCAATAAGAGAAACATAAACACCCACAGTTTGGCGACACTGTTGGGACATAACATCAT
This sequence comes from Scyliorhinus torazame, assembly GCF_047496885.1. NCBI lineage: Eukaryota > Metazoa > Chordata > Chondrichthyes > Carcharhiniformes > Scyliorhinidae > Scyliorhinus > Scyliorhinus torazame. Next base: position 147,176,191 of record NC_092723.1, on the reverse strand, counting down.
ATCATAAAAAGAGCCTCAGTATCATATTGGCGACTCTAAAGAGCAACATTATTGGTGACGCTCGTGGGATAGCATTCCATTAAATTGGCAACAGCTGTAAGCAGCACAGTCCAACAAACAAGGGTCCCTAAATCCACCATTGCTTGCCACTGTGCTTGTGTGAATTTCAGTTATCACCCCTTACCTTTATGAAACTAACCCACAACTATGACTATGCACCAGCTACAACTATGAATGAGGAAGGCTAATTTTTATCTGTCCCGTCCCAAAGAGTATCCAAAAATGGAGCACTGCAGAGAAAGCTTGAGCATCAATTCTTTATTCCCATTTCCCTGCTGAATAACAAACTTCTGCTATGATTTCTGTTGTGTCTCCTGAATTTGATGCATTGTTGCAAGTTACATGCAAATCAAAATCACTGCACTTTGTACCTAGATTTCTTCTGGAATCCAAAATTCTGCAACCCAAACTTATGAGTTGTTATTGTTAAATAGATTCATCAAACGTAAGAGAAAAGTTGTTTCTATCATGGCAAGAGTTTTCGGGATAGCAAGCGTATCGCGTCCATCATCCTTGGAGACTCTGACAGGTTCATTGGCATTTCATGCTCAATTTAGTTCTGATTGACAGCAGACAGGACTTCTGTCCGCACTTGGATAGAAGTCCAGCCTTGGAGACTGGACACAGGCACAGTGTGGCACAGCTTAGAAGAGGTACTGCAGCGCCATGCCTGAGACTCAGGCCCAGGACCGCATCTCAGGTAACTACTAGGTGTCCTGGCTATGGAAAGATAGAGAATTCCTTGTGGTGTTCGGAGGGGGAATGATCTCTGAGTATAAAGACAGCTGAAAACAAGAACGAAACAGGAGACCACTGCTGAAATACTCGAGGATGTGATACTGTTGCCTTGAAATTCCCATTGCGAGGTCAACAATGACCTTCATGGTAGACTGAGATTCATTGTAAAAATGTTCAGGGGGCCGGGAGAAGGAGATAGGGACGGAGCCCCCCAGTGCTTGAGGGGAGAGACCCCCAACCTGAACTGACTTTCTGATTGAAGTACCCCCTCCCAGTCCGCCTGAGATCGAGATCAGTTTCCCATCTTCAGTCATAAAGCACCCACCAGCCTAAACATTGAGGTGTAAAATGGGGGTGTTGAAACTGTTCATTCTTTTCTTCCATCATCTTTAATAGGAAAAAAATCAGAAGTAGTGTACAAGGGGTGGCTAATTTAATAAAAATCCATTTTACAATATCACCCAAAACTATAAGCGTCCCTCCGACTTTAAATAAAATGTTTATTGTTACCTCAACATTCTGAATATGGAGGAACAAGATAAAAAGTGTGGGTTCAAAAATTGTATGTTTTGGAATAGGAAAGGGTTGATGGTTGCACTATCAGGATTTATTTTATTTGAGGCAAGATCTACTGTTTCATGGTTTGGGAGAAGAATGGGCAGTACAGGACTGCCACCTCAAGAGACTTGAACAAGGGCTGTATCAATGTCTGTTGCACTTTTAAGGCTCCTTCAGGTTTCTGCTCCTACTGTGGTTCTGATTCTTGAATGTCTTCCCCTCGGCTCCTCCTGAAGATTTTCTTCTTACTCATCTTGAGGCTGGATGTGTCTCCCCATGGCCAGATTATAAAGACAACTGAAAACAAGATCGAAGCAGGAGACCACTGCTGAAATACTCGAGGATGTGAAACTGTTGCCTTGAAATTCCCATTGCGAGGTCAACAATGGCCTTCATGGTAGACTGAGATTCATTGTAAAAATGTTCAGCTGCCATTTCATCCTTCCAAGATGGGGAGATGGAGCATCAGTCAGGTCTACCACAAAAACCGATTCTTTACAGTTGAGGAACGCACCACAACATGACAAATAAGCTGTGCACAGACTTGCATTCATCTACACGGTAGCACAAGTGATTAGCACTGTAGCTTCACAGCGCAAGGCCCCAGGTTCGATTCCCCGCTGGGTCACTGTCTGTGCGGAATCTGCATGTTCTCCCCGTGTCTGCGTGGGTTTCCTCCGGGTGCTCCGGTTTCCTCCCACAGTCCAAAGACGTGCAGGTTAGGTGGATTGGCCATGATAAATTGCCCTTCGTGACCAAAAGGTTTAGGAGGGGTTATTGGGTTACGGGGATATGGTGGAAATGAGGGCTTAAGTGGGTCAGTGCAGACTCGATGGGCCGAATGGCCTCCTTCTGCACTGTATGCTCTATGAATCACACAATTGGATGGTGATGGCCACAAGAAATTTTCACACTGACAATATAGAACTCCTTCGTATTCCAAGGAGAGGCACCTCTTCCTGTGTGTTAATTGGATCCCAAGCCAGATGGGGAAGTATGAAACCAGACAGAAATGATTTTCTTGATAATAGATTTATTTACAGATTGTAGTGTTACATTTGTCTGCTGTTTACCTATTACCTCAGTGATCCAGCAGTCTCTCTTTATAAGTCCTCGATGTACTTAATAAATGTCCTTCACCCGTGTATCCCAATAATACAATTAACACGCTATTAACTCTGTGGACCACATTTACTACTCCTTTCACTTTGGGGAATCTTGCTATTCAGTAAAAAAACAGGGGTTCTAAACCCACGTGGACATGGGGAGAACGCGCAGACTCCGCACAGACAGTGACCCAAGCCGGGAATCAAACCTGGGACCCTGGCGCTGGGAAGCCACATTGATAACCACTGTGCTACCGTGTTGCCCATGTGAGGTCATCCACTTTGGTAGCAGAAACGGGAAGGAAAATTATGGTCATAATAATGGTCATAAATTAGCTCAGGGGAATGTGCAACAAGACCTGCATTTCCTCATACACCAGTCACTGAAGGTAAGCATGTAGTTGTAGCAGGCAATAATGAAGGCAAATGGTATGTTGGCCTTCATAGCGAGAGGATTCAAGTGCTGGAGGCCACACCTGGAATATTGTGTGCAGTTTTGGTCTCCTTATCTGAGGAAGGATGTCCTTGTTCTAGAGGAAGTGCAGTGAACATTTACCAGGCTGATTCCTGGGATGAAATGACTGACATATGAGAAGAGATTGAGTTGGTTAGGATTGTATTCACTGGAGTTCAGAAGAATGAAGGAGACCTCATAGAAACCTATAGAATTCTAACAGGACTAGACAGGTTAAATGCAAGAAGGATGTTCCAGATGGTGAGGGTGTTCAGAACCAGGGGTCACAGTCTGAGGCTGTGGGGTAAACCATAGCTGAGAAGAAATTTCTTCACCCAGAAAGTGAAGATAGCCTGTGCAATTTGTTACTGCAGAAAGTAGTTAAGGCCAAACCATTGTATATTTTCAAGAAGGAGTTAGATATAGCACTTGGGGCAATGTAAATCAAAGGATATGGGGGAAGGTGGGATCAGGCTATTGATTGGGATGATCCACCATGATCATAATGAATGGGAGGGAAGGCTCGATGGGCCGAATGGCTTTCTCCTGCTCCTATTTTCTATGTTTCTATCTAGGAATGTGGCTGACTGTCTTTGACAATCACACAGCTCCGTTTTCACTTGTTTGGGAAATTTTAGGTCACATCAATACTGTTTCTGTGGCTGGCTTTTTCTCCATGTTTGTAAAAGGTCTTCTGTGCCTGGCAGAGCTGGAGCACCTGCTTTCCCAGTGGATAGCAGGTCAAACTCCATCTGTAGCTTTTTCCTCTCCGCCAGAAGTTCCACGGTTGGGGTTGAAGAGAAGCGCTGAACTATCTTCAATTTGGAGTCGACCAGTTGTTACCTAGCCGCCCCCTCCTTCCTATCTTTGTACACCTTGTATACAATAGTCTCCCCCCTTATCACCACCTTCAGCACCTCACAGAACGTGGAGGGTGAGACCTCCCTGTTGTGGTTGTTGGTACCATAAGAACATAAGAACTAGGAGCAGGAGTAGGCCATCTGGCCCCTCGAGCCTGCTCCACCATTCAATGAGATCATGGCTGATCTTTTGTGGACTCAGCTCCACTTTCCGGCCCGAACACCATAACCCTTAATCCCTTTATTCTTCAAAAAACTATCTATCTTTATCTTAAAAACACTTAATGAATGAGCCTCTACTGCTTCACTGGGCATGGAATTCCATAGATTCGCAACCCTTTGGGTGAAGAAGTTCCTCCTAAACTCAGTCCTAAATCTACTTCCCCTTATTTTGAGGCTATGCCCCCTAGTTCTGCTTTCACCCGCCAGTGGAAACAACCTGCCCACATCTATCCTATCTATTCCCTTCATAATCTTATATGTTTCTATAAGAACCCCCCTCATCCTTCTAAATTCCAACAAGTACAGTCCCAGTCTACTCAACCTCTCCTCGTAATACAACCCCTTCAGCTCTGGGATTAACCTAGTGAATCTCCTCTGCACACCCTCCAGTGCCAGTACGTCCTTTCTTAAGTAAGGAGACCAAAACGTAACACAATACTCCAGGTGTGACCTCACTAACACCTTATACAATTGCAGCATGGCCTCCCTAGTCTTAAACTCCATCCCTCTAGCAATGAAGAACAAAATTCCATTTGCCTTCTTAATCACCTGTTGCACCTGTAAACCAACTTTGTGCGACTCATGCACTAGCATACCCAGGTCTCTCTGCACAGCAGCATGTTTTTACATTTTATCATTTAAATAATAATCCCTTTTGCTGTTATTCCTGCCAAAATGGATAATCTCACATTTGTCAACATTTTATTCCATCTGCCAGACCCTAGCCTATTCACTTAGCCTATCCAAATCCCTCTGCAGACTTCCAGTATCCTCTGCATTTTTGCTTTACCACTTATCTTAGTGTCGTCTGCAAACTTGGACACATTGCCCTTGGTCCCCAACTCCAAATCATCTATGTAAATTGTGAACAGTTGTGGGCCCAACACTGATCCCTGAGAGAGACCACTAGCTACTGATTGCCAACCAGAGAAACACCCATTAATCCCCACTCTTTGCTTTCTATTAATTAACCAATCCTCTATCCATGCTACTACTTTCCCCTTAATGCCATGCATCTTTATCTTATGCAGTAACCTTTTGTGTGGCACCTTGTCAAAGGTTTTCTGGAAATCCAGATATACCACATCCATTGGCTCCCCGTTATCTACCGCACTGTTAATGTCCTCAAAAAATTCCACGAAATTAGTTAGGCACGACCTGCACTTTATGAACCCATGCTGTGTCTGCCCAATGGGACAAATTCCATCAGGTCCAGGAGACTTGTCTACCTTTAGCCCCATTAGCTTGCCCATCACTACCTCCTTGATGACAACAATCCTCTCAAGGTCCTCACCTGTCATAGCCTCATTTCCATCAGTCACTGGCATGTTATTTGTGTCTTCCACTGTGAAGACCGACCCAAAAAACCTGTTCAGTTCCTCAGCCATTTCCTCATCTCCCATTATTAAATCTCCCTTCTCATCCTCTAAAGGACCAATATTTACCTTAGCCACGCTTTTTTGTTTTATATATTTGTAGAAACTTTTACCATCTGTTTTTATATTCTGAGCAAGTTTACTCTCATAATCTATCTTACTCTTCTTTATAGCTTTTTTAGTAGCTTTCTGTTGCCCCCTAAAGATTTCCCAGTCCTCTAGTCTCCCACTGATCTTTGCTACTTTGTATGTTTTTTCCTTCAATTTGATACTCTCCCTTATTTCCTTAGATATCCACGGTCGATTTTCCCTCTTTTTACCGTCCTTCCTTTTTGTTGGTATAAACCTTTGCTGAGCACTGTGAAAAATCACTTGGAAGGTTCGCCACTGGTCCTCAACTGTTTCACCATAAAGTCTTTGCTCCCAGTCTACCTTAGCTAGTTCTTCTCTCATCCCATTGTAATCTCCTTTGTTTAAGCACAAAACACTAGTGCTTGATTTTACCTTCTCACCCTCCATTTGTATTTTAAATTCCACCATATTGTGATTGCTCCTTCCGAGAGGATCCCTAACTATGGGATCCTGAATCAATCCTGTCTCATTACACAGGACCAGATCTAGGACCGCTTGTTCCCTCGTAGGTTCCATTACATACTGTTCTAGGAAACTATCGCGGATACATTCTATGAACTCCTCCTCAAGGCTGCCTTGACCAGCCTTGACCTGGTTAAACCAATCGACATGTAGATTTAAATCCCCCATGATAACTGCTGTACCATTTCTACATGCATCAGTTATTTCTTTGTTTATTGCCTGCCCCACCATAGTGTTACTATTTGGTGGCCTATAGACTACTCCTATCAGTGACTTTTTTGCCTTACTATTCCTGATTTCCACCCAAATGGATTCAACCTTATCCTCCATAGCACCGATGTCATCCTTTACCGTTGCCCGGATGTCATCCTTAAATAACAGAGCTACACCACCTCCCTTACCATCCACTCTGTACTTCCGAATAGTTTGATACCCTCGGATATTTAACTCCCAGTCGTGACCATCCTTTAACCATGTTTCAGTAATGACCACTAAATCATAGTCATTCACGATGATTTGCGCCATCATCTCATTTACCTTATTCCGAATACTACGAGCATTCAGGTAAAGTACACTTATGTTGGCTTTTTTACCTCTATTCTGAATCTTAACACCTCGATCAGTAACCTCTCCTAAGTTATATTTCCTCTTAACCTTTCTCCTAATTTTCCTTGTCGTTGAACACATATCTTCATGTAACAACCTGCCGCGTCACTTACCATTAATGTTTTCACTTCCTGTTTTATTCCTTTTAGTATTCCTGGTCCTATTCACTGAGCTCCCCTCAGTCACTGTACCTTGTACTGTCACCTTTTTTGATTTTAGACTATGGCTTCTCTGCCTCACACTTTCCCCCTTACTGCCTTTTGTTTCTGTCCCTGTTTTACTACCTTCCAACTTCCTGCATCGGTTCCCATCCCCCTGCCACATTAGTTTAAACTCTCCCCAACAGCTCTAGCAAACACCCCCCCCTAGGACATCGGTTCCAGTCCTGCACAGGTGCAGACCGTCCAGTTTGTACTGGTCCCACCTCCCCCAGAACCAGTTCCAATGTCCCAGGAATTTGAATCCCTCCCTCTTGCACCATCTCTCGAGCCACGCATTCATCCTATCTATCCTGACATTCCTACTCTGACTAGCTCGTGGCACTGGTAGCAATCCTGAGATTACTACCTTTGAGGTCCTACCTTTTAGTTTAACTCCTAACTCCCTAAATTCAGCTTGTAGGACCTCGTCCTGTTTTTAACCTATATCGTTGGTGCCGATGTGCACCATGACAGCTGGCTGTTCACCCTCCCCCCCCCCCCCCCCCAGAATGTCCTGCAACCGCTCCGAGACATCCTTGACCCTTGCACCAGGGAGGCAACATACCATCCTGGAGTCTCGATTGCGTCCGCAGAACCGCCTGTCTATTTCCCTTACAATTGAGTCCCCTATCAGTATAACCCTGCCATTCTTCTTCCTGCCCAGCTGTGCAGCAGTGCCAGCCATGGTGCCATGAACCTGGCTGCTGCTGCCTTCCCCTGGTGAGCCATCTCTCTCAACAGTATCCAAAGCGGTAACGTAACCGTCTATGTCCTGTGATATCTGTTCGTAGAATGCCTTATCGGCAAAGAGGGTTGTGTCCAGCCTCCATGTGGAGGTGTTGTGCCAGGCCCGTCTCCAGCCTCACATCCATGTCATATGGTGCATGGTCGGAGATTACGATTTCGGAGTACTCCTCCTGCTATCCGTGGAAGCACCGCATTCCCCACTACAAAGAGATCAGTGTGAGTCTATGTTGGGGATTTCCACCATGTTTTCTTCATGAATTCTGCGCTTTCCCAGTTGGAAGCATACACGTTAATAAGGACCACTGGTGCCCCTTCCAGGATATCACTAACCATGATGTACCGTCCCTTTTGGTCCGTAACCGTCCTCATCGCTGTAAACACCATCCTCTTATTGAGCAGTATGACCACCCCCCTAGCCCTCGTCCCGTAGCATGATTGGTAGGTCTGCCCCACCAGCTCTTCCTTACCCGCAGTCGGTCCTTCTCCCTCAGATGGATAGCCTGGAGGAACACTACGTCGGCTCTCAGACTTTTCAGGTGCAAGCACCCTGGATCTTTTCACCGGGCATTTAAGTCCCCTGACCTTCCAGGTGAATATTCAGACGGGGGTTTATGTGCCACCCCCACCCCCTCCTGCAGGCCAACCAGACCTACCTTGTGGATGTACCCCTGCGTTCCAGGATTTCTATTTGTTTGGGAGCTATCTAAGACGGCCGTGGTCACTGTACTCACCATGTGGCTGTGCCCCTGCGCTCCGTGGTTTCCTTTTGTCCTGGGGCTAGCCTTCATTGTGTACACCATGTCGGTGAGCCCCCTGCACTCCAAAGGGTTTCCCTTTGTTCGGGGGCCTTCCAAGATGGATGTTTGCAGTGCCCTTGATTCCGTTGTTGCCATGTGCGATCTTACATAGCCAGCCTTCTACCCCTCCCCATCCCTCGACTTTCCATCTGGGCCTGTCCCCCGGGCCCCCCCCCCTTGCGGGTCACCCCCCCCCCCCCGCTTTCCCCCCTTGTTTTCCCCCCTACTTTCCTCCCATCTAGAGTTTTCTCTCTCCCCCCCCCCTGCTGCCAAGCACTCTCTCCCCATCAGGGGTTGTACCGCAGCCTTCCCCTTGCTTGTAATTCCCTGTGCCAGCACACCCGCTAGTGTGGTGCCCCACCACTCCGGGTTTCAATCCACACCTTCCCCCAACTATAGGGTTTCTCTCCCCTCCCACGTCCCCCCTCCTCACCCCTTTCTGTGTCCTATCTCTCACTCCCTCCTTCCTGTGAGTCATAGTCTGATCGAAGACGAGGCAGATCTGTCCCGCACAAATAGACTCTTCTTTTCAAACCAATGAAACTAGAATTCTGGTTCACTGCCTTCCCAGCCTGAATTTGCATGAATTTGTCTGCTTCTGGCGGCATGGTGAAGTAGTACTCCTTACTCTGTAAAGTCACCCAGTGTTTGGCAAGGTACAGAATCCCAAACCGCATGTAGTTCTTGTAACACGCCTTGGCTGTGTTGAATTTCGCCCGGTGCTCGGCCAGGTCCGCCCCAATGTCCTGGTACATACATCCCTCCTACTTACAGGACTGTGTGTGCCTTGCCCAATTCAGGATCTTTTCCTCGTCTTGGTACTTGTGCAGTTTTGCAATGATGGCCCGTGCTGCTCCTTGCCTTTGGGAGTTGGCTGGAGTGACCTGTGAGCTCTGTCCACTTCTGGGGAAGCTTTCCCACCCAACACGTTTGCCCAGCATCTGGGCCACATATTCCATAGGGTTCCTCCCCTCGGTACCCTCCGATCGGCCCACAATGCGGAGGCTTTGACGGCGTGACCACTTATCTTGATCTTCGACCCGAGCGACCAATTCGTCTCACTGGAGACGGAGATGGCAAGGTTGGTGGTGACACAAGGGACCCTAAGGGGGAAGGTGGCCTTTTCCAGCTCTCTGATCGTTGCTTCGCTACCGTTGCCTTCACCATCACCATCATTTCTAGCTTGATGGTGTCTCTGAGCAATTGGAGCTCCTGTCTTAGGAAGTCCCGCCATTTATTTATTGGGATGGTAGCCCGGCATATATCCTGGCGGCCCATTTCATTTGGGTGTGGCTGAATCCTCGTCACCCCCATGTTTGTCAACGCCCCAATCTTCCTCTGTAGATTTTTGTCATCCTTCCGGCTCCTCAGATTGTTGCCTGGCAGGTCTCGTTCATTGGGGTGGTGTTGGAGGAGCTGGGGTTTTTCTCCCGGTTTAGCAGTCTATTTTGGGGCTGAAAGTGCTTAATTTCTAGTTTCCAGGAGGAGAGCCCCTTTCATGTGTCCGTTCAGCACATCCCCATCACCGGAAGTCAACACCGTGCATTGTTTTTTTTGTTTTTAAAATATTTTTATTCTCCTCCTTTTTGAAATTTTCTCCCACATTTACACCCATCAACAATAAACAATAATCAGCAAGGTATGTCAATCCCCATAATAACAACGATCCCATCCGCCATCCAACCCCCAAACATCAGCCCGCATGTTTACATAAACAAATGGCAAAAAGGAATCAGGGATTACCCGTAGTCACCCTTAATCTACACAGCCCCCCCTCCCCTCCACCCACCCCCCCAACTAATGTTTGATGTTATCCAGTTCTTGAAAGTGCATAATAAATGGTGCCCATGACTTGTAGAACCCCTCCGAGCTTCCCCTCAGTTCGAACTTAACCTTCTCAAGGGTCAAGTATTCCAACAGGTCCCCCCGCCACGCCAGGGCACTGGGTGGAGAGGCTGCTCTCCATCCCAGCAGGATCCGCCTTCGGGCGATCAACGAGGCGAAGGCAATGATATCTGCCTCCGCTCCCGTTTCCAACCCTGGCTGGTCCGACACCCCGAACACCGTGCATTGTTAACATGTCATTATTCTTCCAGCACGTCCCACCCTGCCTTGTCCCATGTACGCCCAGATACATCTGGTGCTAAATTCAAAAGAAACTCCAGATCAGTCCAGCTGTTTAGCTTTTGATCCACATTCAGCGCACTCCTAAAAAGCACCTGAGAGGAAAATTTGCTGTGATCTTTCTATTTATCACACCTTTTTAAAAAATTGCATGTTTGGTCTGATTGGCAACTCTTAATAAGTGGAGGAAGACTTCCATAAATCCATTTGAGCATGGGAGGGAAAAATCTATAGCTGCTTTCTCCTGATCCTGCTCACCAATGTACTCATATCAATGTTTTTATTCATTTTGCCTGCAGAAAAATATACACCCCTAAAACTCTGAAATGTTAATATTACAAAAAACAGACTTCTGGAATGAAATAAGCATAATTGATGCAGCCTATGAAAATTTATAGCTCGAGGATGTGTTTGCTTCAGCAGGTTGATGATGTGTTATTATTGAAGTGCTGTTGAGCAGGATTTTCCAGTCCCTGCAACCATGGGATCGGAAATTCCTGCCCCAAAGTCAACGGACCTTTGCTGCTCCGTAAAATGCTCCGTCTCCTGCAGAAAATCCTGGCCATAACGTATTTCAGGGAGAGCTGCTCATTTGCATGGCACAACGTACTTATCAAGCCCACTTTTAAATTTCTATGGCAATTTCTATGAAATTTGAGAAATAGCATGAGCAATTTAGAAAGCTTGCCTGTGTGGTTTTAATGTGCGGTGGCCAAGGCCAGTGAACATACACCAAACTAAAGCAATGGACTGTGTAGAACAATGCAAATTAACTCTGAAACAATGTTGATAGGACATGGCAGCATGTCCACTTTAAAAATAAATGCGCTGAGATCCTTCCTATTCTTGACACGAGTGTCAGTCACTTTCATGAAATTGAGTCATAGAATAATAGGGTGGCAACTTAAAGAAATTATAAATGAGAGTTTTTTTTTCGATTATCTGATTGTCTGAACAGCTTGTAATGAATATCATCAATGTGATGGGACAGTGTACTGTTGCTGCTGTAATTGCTTAACCGAATTGGGGAAGAAACAGAAAAATAAACAGCATGCCAGAAAAGAAAATGAGTCTTTTTCACTTTATTGAATTCTGAGGTTTCTGTGTTTAACTGTCAGCCAAAAGGATCAAGTGAGTTTTAGGGTGGATTTTCAACCATAATGTCAGTGTGAAATGTTTTTGCTTCGTGCCTGTTAAGATGTACAGACCCTCAGCTCTTGTGGATACTGAATGCTTTGCCAGGTGAAGAGACTTTTTACAATAAAATAAAGCTGTTGAATGTAACAAGCTGTCTTTCACTGACAAAAGGGGAACAAGAACATTCTTTAATTCTTGCTCTGCGGATTTATGGAGATGGATAACAAACTTTGATGAGCAACGGTCAAGAACTCAACCAAATTCATCAGCATGCTTTGAGAAATGTTAAGCAGTGCTGATGGGTAAATTTCTTTTGGAAACGTTGCTAAGCTGTGATACATTTAGCTAATTTTCTATAAGATTGATAATGCGACTTCCGGTTGCGGCTATGCGGAGCTAAGCCGCACGATTCGGCAGCTCCCGCTAATACGGACTTTCGGGCTCATTGGAGGAGCTCCAACGGAATTTTCTTGATGACAACCCGTGGGGAAGTGAAGAGAGAGGTCCCCCTCCAACTTTTATGGACCGGACCAGAAGTGCAACGGCCAAAAAAGCGGCATTGGAGCAGCGGGAGAAGCGAGGGAAAAAAATCGAAATGGCGGCGGCCGGGGACAAAGCAGAGTGCGGGCCGGAGCTGCAGGAATTCATCAAGCGCTGCTTCGAGGAGCTGCGCAAGGAGATGCTGGCGCCTATGCTAGCGGTAATTGAAGGACTTGGGATAACCCAGAAGGCACATGAGGTGAAGATCCAGGAGATACAGAAAAGAGTCAGTGAGAATGAGGACGAGCTCTTGGGCCTGGCGGTGAGAGTGGAGCGGCACGAGGCGCTACACAAGAGGTGGGCGGGAAGACTCGAAGACCTGGAGAACAGGTCGAGGAGAAAGAATCTGCGGATCCTGGGTCTCCCAGAAAGAGTGGAGGGGGCCGATGCCGTGGCATACGCGGGCACGATGATGAGCGCGGAGGCCCCTTCGAGGTCGCTGGAGCTGGACGGGGCACACCGGGTGCTGGCGAGGAAGCCCAAGGCAAATGAACCGCCAAGGGCGATAGTGGTGAGATTTCACCGGTTCACGGACAGAGAGAGGGTCCTGAAATGGGCCAAGAAGGAACGGAGCAGCAAGTGGGACAATGCAGAGATCCGAATATACCCGGACTGGAGCACGGAGGTTGCAAAGCGGAGAGGGGGTTTCAACTGGGCCAAAGCGGTGTTGCATCGGAAAGAAGTGAAATTTGGAATGCTGCAGCCAGCGCGATTGTGGGTCACATACAAGGACTAACATTACTACTTCGAAACGCCTGAAGAGGCGGGGACCTTCATACAAACTGAAAAGTTGGACTCTAACTGAGGGTTTGTGAGGGTGGGGGGGATGTTTGAGGGTTGATGTGTGATGGTTGTTGTATATAGGGGGTCAATCACACGCAGGAAATGCTACATGGGTTGGGGGAGAGAGACATGGCCGCGACAGGAGCTGCGCCAGAGGGGTGCGGGGCAGGCTTTGGAAAGCACGGGGTTTTTTCCCGCACGCGGGAAGAAAGGCGGGAAGGGGAACGAAGGAACACATATTGATTGGGAGACTCCCACACGGGGGGGTCAAAGGGACGGCGGGGGAAGCCGGGGTCAGCAGATGTCAGCTGACTTACGGGAGTGATATGGGGGGAGCAAAAAAGCTAGACAGGGGTCTAGCGGGAGGGAGGGGAGGGGGGGGGAGGGGGGGAAGGGGGGGAAAAAGGGTTGCTGCTGCACTGGCCGAAAGGGAAGGGGACACAGAAGAGGTGGTCGGGACGGAGGTCCCCCGGCTGGGGGACTGGAGGGTGAGGGAGACGCGGACACGGGACTAATGGGAGGGGACTTCAATACAGTGCTGGACCCAGCACTGGACCGCTCCAGATCAAGGACTGGAAAGAGGCCGGCGGCAGCCAAGGTGCTTAGGGGGTTGATGGATCAGATGGGGGGAGTGGACCCATGGAGGTTTGCAAGACCGCAGGCCAGGGAATTTTCTTTCTTCTCCCACGTGCACAAAGCCTACTCTCGGATAGACTTTTTTGTTCTGGGCAGGACGCTCATCCCGAGGGTGGAGGGGACGGAGTATTCGGCCATAGCCGTGTCGGACCACGCCCCGCACTGGGTGGAAATGGGGCTGGGAGAGGAGAGGGACCAACGCCCGCTGTGGCGGTTGGATGTGGGACTGCTGGCAGATGAGGTGGTGTGTGGGAAGGTGAGGGGGTGTATCGAAAGGTACTTGGAGGCCAACGACAACAGGGAGGTGCGAGTGGGGATGGTATGGGAGGCGTTGAAGGCGGTGATCAGGGGAGAGCTAATCTCCATCAGGGCTCATAGGGAGAGGACAAAGGGCCTGGAAAGGGAGAGGTTAGTGGGGGAGATTTTGAGAGTGGACAGGAGATACGCAGAGGCCCCGGAGGAAAGATTACTTGGGGAAAGACGACGGCTCCAGGCGGAGTTTGACCTGTTGACCACAGGGAAGGCGGAGGCACAGTGGAGGAAGACGCAGGGGGCGACTTACGAGTATGGGGAGAAGACTAGTCGGATGCTGGCACACCAGCACCGTAAGAGGACGGCAGCGAGGGAAATAGGGGGAATCAAAGATGGAAGGGGAGCCACGGTTCGGAGTGCGACGAAAATAAACGAGGTATTCAAGGCCTTCTATGAAGAGCTGTACAGATCCCAGCCCCCAGCGGGGGAAGAGGGGATGGGATGATTTCTAGACCAACTGAGATTCCTGAGGGTGGAGGAGCAAGAGGTGGCTGGTTTGGGGGCACCAATTGGGTTGGAGGAGCTGAGCAAGGGTTTGGGGAGTATGCAGGCGGGGAAGGCCCTGGGGCTGGACGGGTTCCCGGTGGAGTTCTACAGAAAGTACGTAGACCTGTTGGCCCCGCTACTAGTGAGGACCTTTAACGAGGCAAGAGAGGAGGGACCCTGCCCCCGACAATGTCGGAAGCGACAATTTCTTTGATCCTAAAGCGGGACAAAGATCCACTGCAATGTGGATCGTACAGGCCGATCTCGCTCCTCAATGTGGATGCTAAGTTGTTGACAAAAGTGCTGGCCACCAGGATTGAGGACTGTGTCCCGGAGGTGATCCATGAGGACCAGACGGGATTCGTAAAGGGCAGGCAAATAAATACTAATGTGCGGCGGCTCTTAAACGTGATAATGATGCCATCGGAGGAGGGAGAGGCGGAGATAGTGGCAGCTATGGACGCGGAAAAGGCCTTTGACACCGAGTGGAGTGGGAGTACCTCTGGGAGGTGCTGCGTAGGTTTGGGTTCGGGGGAGGGTTTATCAGTTGGGTTAAGCTCCTTTACAGAGCCCCAGTGGCGAGTGTAGTGACGAACCGGCGGAGGTCGGAGTACTTTCAGTTGTACCGAGGAACGAGGCAGGGGTGCCCCCTATCCCCCCTGTTGTTTGCATTGGTGCTCGAACCCTTGGCCATGTCATTGAGGGAGTCTAATAAATGGAGGGGGGTGGTCCGAGGGGGAGAAGAGCATCGGGTGTCGCTATATGCGGATGACCTGTTGCTGTACGTGGCGTATCTAATGGAGGGGATGGTGGAGGTCATGCAGACTCTAAGGGAGTTTGGGGAGTTCTTGGGCTATAAGCTCAATGTAGGGAAGAGTGAGCTCTTTGTATTGCAGGCAGGGGACCAAGAAAGAAGGATAGGGGACCTACCGCTGAGGAGGGCGGCGGGGATTTTTCGGGATCTGGGGATCAAGATAGCCAGGAGTTGGGGGGCCCTACATAAACTAAATCTGACGAGGTTGGTGGACCAAATGGAGGAAGACTTCAAAAGATGGGACATGTTACCGCTCTCACTGGCGGGTAGAGTGCAGTCGGTCAAAATGGTGGTCCTTCCGAGGTTTCTGCTTGTATTTCAGTGCCTTCCCATCGTGATCACCAAGGGCTTTTTTAAGAGAGTAGGTAGGAGTATTATGGGGTTTGTGTGGGTGAATAAGACCCCGAGGGTAAGGAGAGGGTACCTGGAACGCAGTAGGGACCGAGGAGGGTTGGCGCTGCCAAACCTAGGGAGCTACTACTGGGCAGCAAATGTGGCGATGATCCGCAAGTGGGTTATGGAGGGAGAGGGTGTGGCATGGAAGAGGATGGAGATGGCATCCTGTAAAGGAACGAGCCTGGGGGCGTTGGTGACGGCACCGCTGCCGTTCTCGCCGTCAAAGTATACCACGAGCCCGGTGGTGGCGGCAACGTTAAGGATCTGGGGCCAGTGGAGACGGCACAGGGGTGCAGTGGGAGCCTCGGTGTGGTCCCCAATCAGGGGTAACCACCGGTTTGTCCCGGGGAAGATGGACGGGGGGTTCCAGAGCTGGCATCGGGCGGGGATTAGAAGAATGGGGGACCTGTTCATTGACGGGACATTTGCGAGCCTAGGGGCACTGGAGGAGAAGTTTGAGTTACCCCCGGGAAATGCCTTTAGATATATGCAGGTGAGGGCTTTTGTGAGGCGACAGGTCAGGGAATTCCCGTTGCTCCCGGCACAAGAAATGCAAGACGGTGATCTCGGGGGTATGGGTCGGGGAAGGCAAGGTGTCGGCAATACACCAGGAGATGAAAGAAGAGGGGGAAGCGCTAGTAGCAGAGTTGAAGGGTAAATGGGAGGAGGAGCTGGGGGAGGAGATCGAGGAAGGTCTGTGGGCTGATGCCCTAGGTAGGGTTAATTCCCCCTCCTCGTGTGCCAGGCTCAGCCTGATACAATTTAAGGTGGTTCACAGAGCTCACCTGACGGGGGCGAGGTTGAGCAGGTTCTTTCGGATGGAGGACAGATGTGGAAGGTGCTCAGGGAGCCCGGCGAACCATGTCCATATGTTTTGGTCATGCCCGGCACTGGAGGGGTTCTGGAGAGGAGTGGCGGGAGCAATATCTCAGGTGGTGAAAGTCCGGGTCAAGCCAAGCTGGGGGCTAGCAATATTTGGAGTAGTGGACGAGCCGGGAGTGCAGGAGGCGAAAGAGGCCGGCATTCTGGCCTTTGCGTCCCTAGTAGCCCGGCGAAGGATCTTGCTAATGTAGAAGGAGGTGAAGCCCCTTAGCGTGGAGGCCTGGATAAACAACATGGCTGGGTTCATAAAGCTGGAGAGGATTAAGTTTGCCTTGAGAGGGTCTGCGCAGGGGTTCTACAGGCGGTGGCAACCGTTCCTAGACTATCTCGCGAAGCATTAGAGGAAGGTCGGTCAGCAGCAGCAGCAACCCGGGGGGCATCCTGGGAAGGTGGGGGGGAATGGGGGATTGCTTGGGGGGGGGTGGATGAGCAAGAGATAACACGAAGGGCTGGGGAAACTGGCACATCCGGGAGAGAGCCAGTGTATAAAGCTATGTAAATATACCATTTTGCCATTTATATATCTTGCTCAGTGCGATTTCTTGTTATTTTGTTACAGGGGGGGTTATTGTTTGTAAGGGAGAAAAATTGTGTTGTTAAAAAACTTTAATAAATATATATTTTTTTTAAAAAGATTGATAATGCCAGATATTGCTATGGGTTTGGATGGCTGATGTAAAAAGATACCGCGATCAGTTCCAATGGCCGATCGTGTCAGTCAATGCAAACAGTTTGGATGGCTGATAAAGGCAGACACAGCAGGCAGCTGTGTCACCAGGGGGGTTATGAAACAAGACAACTGCAGCTGAGAGGAGTTTGCAAGACAGGACAGGAGTTAATGAGTTTTGTAATATGTGTATTGTGACTCTGCACCTCGAAGTCTGATAAAGCCAGCTAGCAAATAACCGTTGGTTGACACAGATGTGTATATTTGAAAGACTGTCACCTCAGACAACTCAAGCCTCGCGCTTGATGTTTGCTGGTGACGGGGGCTTCACAGCCGCCGCATACTGAGAATTCAATGAACAGGACAAAGTCTATAGGAAATATAGCAATAAAGGGATAACAGGACTGCAATTGATGAGGCAGCCTGGCCCATCGCCTTACCTATGAGGACACCCACACTGCACAGGTCATTTTTGGGATGGTTGTATGTATAAGTCTCTTGTAACTATATTGCTCCAATTCATAGCAAAAGTGACCAGAATTTTTACTCTGTCCGAAAGATAATAAAATCTTAAAGATGGAACTCAGCTGTCTTATGTAATTTCACATAAATCTCAAATATGAATCAGTAACCAGTAGGTCTCAGGAGAGAGTCCTGACACATCAGTGTTGCATTCAAAGTGAGCATCACCTGAATGCGTAATCAATGTCAACCTGACGGTGCAATGAGGAGGAGGTAGCTGGTATCATCCCAACTTGCTCCAGAGCCAATGCAAGTCTTGACACTTGACTACATTCTGGAGCTTAGTGGTTACATGAGGATTAAACTGCTGTGCATCGAAAACTAAACTTACATCTGGATGCACCCCAAAAGGTTGTTCCAGCTGTTATCTATACCAAAATTTAGGAATTCACTCTACTGCGACCAGCAGGGGAAATCTGTCTGAAGTTTTGTTCAAATCAGATTGATCCAAATTGGTTGAATTTGTAATCTAATTAGTTAATCCTAGACAATTGCATACAAACATACAGAACCGACTCTATGGATTTTCGAAACGTTTCTAGTTCAATTTCTATGTTATTTATGGTATATATACTAAACCTTTCATGTCCAATGTCATAATTTAGGTTCATTGTCCAATTCAGTACTGCACTGTCATAAGTGTTGTCATGAAACTGTGATGTGTGCATTTGTGAAATTAATCTTTAATTTCATCAGCTGGACAAATATATTAAACTACTTTAAAAGGACTTTGAAAAAGCAAGCAAAGACACTGACATACAATGGCTGCCACAGGTCACCTGACATGCCTGGTAATGCAAGTTGGACAGTTTCTGGAATTACAGTTAGGACATTTCATACTTGTTGATGTTAATAATTACTTCAAATATGTACTGAAACTGTACTCTCTTACAATTTGCATTTCTATAAAGCTACCTATTAAGCAGAGACAGAAAGTCAACTGGGGCAATGACCACATAAAAGGTGTTTGTCCTAGCCCATGACAGAAGTGATAAAGAAACTAATCACCTAGGCCATAAAACAACAGTCACAGTCTGTCCAGTCATAAAATAATCAATTATCTTCTAAAATCATTATGGGAGAGAGGTCATGTGACAAGCCTAACTATTTTGAAATATCTTTTATCACAACACACTGATTGTTTAAGGATAGTCAGGAAGAAATCTGCCAATGAAGAAATCACACCAACTCTCTCTCTCCCTTCTCTCATGGTCAACATTTTTACTGTCTGGAATCCATCACAGAAATAGAGAATTTCAAAGGAAAGGAACATCAAGTGCAAACTCATGACTTTTGGAAAAGGCAGATTATGTTTAAAAAAAGACTGCCTCCAGACAATGTAGTTTTCAACAGCTTCAATTCCACTGGGAGTTCAAGACCACTGTGAAAAAGTTATGCGTCAGCCTCAACCACAAGCATAGGATTCATAAACAGTGAACACTTTTTTTTGGTTGCCTTTTTTGCATTGAATTTTAATTTGGCCACTTTAACTTCCTACAGCATAAATTGTAATTTTACATGTTTGTGTGTGTGTTACAAAGATCGAGGTGTGGGTATGTCTTTTTAAATATCTTTATATCTTAACCTGGGTGGGTGTTTAATCCCTCTGTGTTTGAATTCAGGAAAGCATGTTGGACTGCCTTCTTTGCAATCATGGACATTGAACTAATACTTAGTAATAAAAAGCCTCCTTTCAGTCATCAGCAAAGGGATAAAATGTATCATTGACTGTGCTATTGAGGCGTACTTATTCAGCAATAACTTGCTCACTGACACTCAGTTTGGGTCCCATTCTAGCCACTCAGCCCCTGACCTTATTACAGCTTGGTTCAACCATGGACAAAAGAGCTGAACTCCAGAAGTGAGGTGAGAGTTACTGCCCTTGATATCACAGCAACATTTGACCAAGTATCTCATCAATATCTGGTTGGTGACAACCCAACACAAAGGAAAATGGTTGTGGCTATTGGAGGACATTCATTTCAGTCCCAGGACATCCTGTGGGAATTCCTCAGGATGGTGTCCTAGGCCCAACAATCTTCAGCTCTTTCATCAATGATCTGCTTTCCATCATAAGGTCAAAAATGGGGATGTTCGCTGATGGTTTCACAATGTTCAGTACCATTTGCGACTCCTGAGATATTTCTGTTTTATTCGGGGCTTTCAGGAGACCATAGGAAGTCTTGACAGGTTTGGGTAAAATGGGCTCCTCAACTTGTCACCACCACTTTTCTGGCAGAGTTGAGTTGAATCTCAGCTTTCATTCGGGGATTCAGAAAGTTACCTCAGTCCTGCACTTTGGAGCCCGAGCAGACTCCCTGGTGGAGTGAGGGCGGATTTGGCTTGGGACAATGGCGGGGTGGATGTATTAGACCATGGTATGGGTGTTCAAAATCAGGAAGGATTTTGATTGAGTAAATAGAGGCTGTTTTCACTAATAGCAGGGTCAGTAACCAGAGATCACAGATATAGTAATTGATAATTAACCAGAGCAGAGTTGAGGGGAAAATGTTGATGCAGCGAGTTATTATAATCTGGAATGCCCTGGCTGAAAGGATGGTGGAAGCATATTTGATAGCAACTTTCAGAAAGGAATTGGATCCGTATTTGAAGGGGAAAAAATTATGGAGCTGTTGGGACAGAGTCCGAAAGCTGGGCTAATTGCATAGGATTAGCTATTCAGCCCATGCTGATCTTTATGCTCGTCTTTTCACATCTAAATCTACCATTGTAACTATCTAGTCCCTTCTCCCTCATACATTTGTTTAGTTACCCCTTTTTAAAAATAAATTTAGAGTACCCAATTAATTTTTTCCAATTAATGGGGCAATTTAGCGTGTTCAATCCACCTACCTTGCACATCTTTGGGTTGTGGGGGCAAAACCCACGCAAATACGGGGAGAATGTGCAAACTCCACAAGGACAGTAACTCAGAGCTGGGATCGAACCTGGGACCTCGGCGGCGTGAGACAGCAGTGCTACCACTGCACCACCATGCTGCCCTTGCTTAGTTACCCCTTTGAATTCATTTATACTATATTTGCTTCAACCATTCCCTGTGGTAGCGAGTCTTTGGGTGAAGACATTTCTTCTGAATTACCTACTGGTTTCCTAGTATATGACCTGTAGTTATGCCTTTCTCACAAGAGACAACATTCTCTCTGTACAAATCAAAATATTTCATAATGTTGAATATCTCTTAGGTCACCCCTCTGTCTTCTGTTTTCAAGAGCAAAGAGACTCAACCTGTTAATCCTTTCATGATATGTACACTCATGCATATCCGGTATCATCCTTGTGAATCTTCTCTGCATCAACTCCAGTGCCTCTCTATCCATTTTATAATATATGGAAACCAGAACTGCATGCAGTCCAGTGTGGCCTAATCAAGGTTCACTCTGGTTGAGCATACCTTCCCACCCTTTCTACTCCATCTCTCTCGAATGAAAATCTAGTGCGTAGTTTGTTTTGTTATGTCCTTAAATATGTGGTACAACGTTTAGAAATTGATAGAACATAGAACAGTGCAGAAGGAGGCCATTCGGCCTATCGAGTCTGCATCCGCCCTTGTAAAGAGCACCCCATTTAAGATGTATTTATACTCCGAGATCTCTTTTGTTCCTCTGCCCGACCGAGACTTTCACCTTCCAAGTAAAAGTGATCTCCTTATACTTCCTACCAAAATGTACTACCTCACATTTATCTGTGTAAAATTTTATTTGGCAATCATTTGCCCTAATTGGACAGCTCTTTCAAAAAGTCAGCATTGGGGTGATGGTCCAGACAGCCTCTTTGGTGCTGTGTCATTCTATTATGTGACATCTAGATGTTCTAATTTTCTTACAGTCCTTGTGTGAATGTTCGGTTGTGATTTACTGAAACATTTGACAACTCTGTAATGAATGTAGCATCTCTGACCCATTATTACCAGAACATATAGCTCACTTACCTTAGTCTACAGGAAAAATGTTTTACGAGTTGCATATAATTGATCAGTTTGAATCATAGCCTCTTCACAATGCATTTGGTTTGCCAAGAAATCATTGAATCTGATTTTCAACTGCCTCCCCATCCCATTAACACTGGAAAATTGGAAGTTTGAATTGTGAAATGTGAAACGAAAATGAGCAGACTCAAGGTTCACTTGACAATATTTTCAGGAGAGTCCTAAAGCAGGGGGGAGCTAGTACAATATTTAAAGTGGGGTCCTGCCAGCTGAACTCACTGGAGACCACTCAGGAAATATCCCTAAAAGAATATACTAAAATAGATCAACTCCAATAACAAACTTTGGCAAAGAGTCATCCAGACTCAAAACATTGGGTGTGATCGTACGACCGCTTCCCGACTCCGGACACGACGAGGCCGGCCTCCCACGAGATTTGCAACGCCTGGGATGCCTTGCAAGATCTGAAGAGACATCATGATCTGGATCTCACCCTCATTGGATGGGGTCCAGATGTGCATATTTAAGTGAGCAGTTAGGCTGACTTAAATATGTCTGCGCTGGAGTCTCCCAAGGCCCAGGATCGAACAACTGTGCCTGGGAGACCTCACTGTGGTGCCATTTAGCACTGGTCCACACAAACATAAACCAGGCGTAATGGCACCTGGGGGGCTTCTCGCAGGCCATCGGAGGCCCCCAGTGTGGTTGGGCTCTGGGCAGGGTGGCACCCTGGCACTCCTGGGCACATTGGCACTGCCAGCCTGGCACCTTGGCACAGCCACCCAAGCACATTGGCAGTGCCACCCTGGCACTGTCAAGGAGCCAGTGTGACACTGCCATGCTGGCAGGGGCACTGCCAGGGTGCCAAGCTGGCAGTGCCTGGGTGGCAGGTTGCCCGTGACAGGGGGGTATCCTTATGAGGTGGGTTTGAGGTTCCCTAACAAGTATGTGGGGGTGGTCCGAAAGCTGCGGTGGGGGTTGAAAGAATGATTCACTCCAGGAGTGATGGAAGAAAAAAAGGGCTTTGATATTTCTAAAATAAAACTTTATTACAAATACAATATTAAACATTTCAACTTCACACCCAAAACAAAACTGCTTACAATTAGCCGTGAACTCTACTACTCAATTTCCATTAAACAACAAGGAACATACAGCTCAAAATCCAGCTTTAAAAATGAGCAGGGCATTGAGTAATACTTGCAGTACAGAACAGATTCTGGCTCTTGTTAAAACCTGTTTAGGCTCTTGTTGAATGTCTTAAAATGGCTGCTTCAACTGGATTGTTTCAGCCTCTTCCTTGTCTTCAGAAAAGACTGATCTGCGTTTAAACCTTGTAACTTTAAAAAAAAAACTCTTCCTGGAAAAGGCAACAGGCTGGATTCTCCGAGGATCGGAGAATGGATGCCTGCGTGGGAATAATGGCCAGTGCCGCAGAAGCGGTCCCCAGAGAATCACTCGCAAATGGCGCGCTGTCTACTCGGCGCGGGTAGGGGGCCATTGACAGAGGCCCACCTCGCGATTTACCGAGGGTAACAGGCCGGGTTCCCGACGGCGTGGTTCTAACCACGAATCGGCCATCAGGAACCTCGGGTGGCGGCTGCAGACTCAGTCTGTGGCCGCTCTGGTAGGGAGCAGGGAGATCCTTCACCGGGGGTGAAGCACTATCAATTACCACAAAGACGAGAGGAGTGGAATAATCGGGGCTTTATTGAGCAAACATGTTGTGCCTCCTGTAGCTACTACCAAAATGGCTGCAGCACCGGCAAGCATTTATATGCATTTATATGCCGCCTACTGGGCAGAGCCAGCAGGCGGGGATTTACCCATGTACCTTTAGTATATGTGTCTTACCGGAATACATATAATACAGCTAATGGTGACTACCACATTCACTCCCTGTTAAAAAAAAGAGTCCGGCGGGGGGGGTTGGAAAAAAAATTTCCAAGTTCAGTCTGTCGGGGGCCTTGATCCTCCTCTGTGATCGCCTCAATCCTGGTGGTGATGTGGACACTGACTTGGTCATCTGCGACTCTGGGAGCGTGTTGTCCTCGTCTTCGTCACCCCTGAGTGGAACCAGTGGGAGGGGGGGCTGCGGTGAGGTTCGCTGGAGGGAGGGTGAGTGGCGCAGGGGTGAATGAGGCACCCAGACAGGGGGGGGGGTGGGGGGATGTCGGGTCAGGGGCCGTGGGTGGGGATCCAGCGGGTGCCAGGAGGTAGACTGTGTCCTGCGCCCGTCGGGGTGAGCCACGTAGGCGTACTGCGGATTCGCATGTAGGAGGTGGACCCTTTCGACCAAAGGGTCCGACTTATGGGTCCGCACATGCTTGCAAAGGAGGACGGGTCCAGGAACTGTCAGCCATGTTGGGAGCGAGACGCCGGAGGTGGACTTCCTGGGGAAGGCAAGGAGACGTTCATGGGGGGATTTGTTAGTCGCGGTGCAGAGGAGCGATTGGATGGAGTGGAGCGCGTTGGGTAGGACCTCCTGCCAGCGGGAGACCGGGAGATTTTTAGGGCGTCAGGGGGCTCGTTGAGCTTCCCGGGACGATACAAAATCTCGTAATTATAGGTGGAGACCTCGATCCTCCACCTAAAGATCTTATCGTTTTTGATCTTGCCCCGCTGTGTATTATTGAACATGAAGGCAACCGACCGCTGGTCAGTGAGGAGAGTAAATCTTCTGCCGGTCAGGTAATGCCTCCAATGCCGCACAGCTTCCACGATGGCTTGGGCCTCCTTTTCGACAGAGGAGGGCCGAATTTCGGAGGCATGGCGGGTGCGGGAAAAGAAGGCCATGGGCCTGCCCGCCTGGTTGAGGATGGCGGCCAGAGCTACGTCCGATGCATCGCTCTCGACCTGGAAGGGGAGGGACCCGTTGACCGCGTGCATCATGGCCTTGGCGATGTCTGACTTGATGCGGTTGAAGGCCTGGCGGGCCTCAGCCGTCAGGGGAAAAACTATGGACTGAATGAGTGGGCGGGCCTTGTCCGTATAGTTAGGGACCCACTGGGCATAGTAGGAGAAAAACCCAGGCATCGTTTCAGAGCCTTGGGGCAGTGGGGGAGGGGGAGTTCCATGAGGGGGCGCATGCGGTCGGGGTCGGGCCCTAGAACTCCATTTTCCATGACGTAGCCAAGGATGGCTAAGCGGTTGGTGCGGAACACGCATTTCTCCTTATTGTACGTGAGATTAAGGAGCTTGGCAGTCTTGAGAAATTTTAGGGGGTTAACGTCGTGGTTCTGCTGATCGTGGCCACAGATGGTGACGTTGTCTAGGTACGGGAAGGTGGCCCGCAGTCCGTACCGGTAAACCATTCGGTCCATCTCATGTTGGAAGACCGAGACCTCATTAGTGACACCGAAGGGAACCCTAGGGAAGTGATAGAGGCGGGCATCTGCTTCGAACGCGGTGTATTGGTGGTCCTCCGGGCGGATGGGGAGCTGGTGGTAGGCGGATTTCAGGTTCACTATGGAAATAACCCGATACTGTGCAATCTGATTGACCATGTCAGATATGCGTGGGAGGGGGTACGCATCGAGCTACGTGTACCAATGGATGGTCTGACTGTAGTCAATGACCATT
The DNA here is from genome assembly GCF_047496885.1 of Scyliorhinus torazame. NCBI lineage: Eukaryota > Metazoa > Chordata > Chondrichthyes > Carcharhiniformes > Scyliorhinidae > Scyliorhinus > Scyliorhinus torazame. The sequence goes on along the minus strand of NC_092723.1, from coordinate 147,151,046 downwards.
CTGTGCTTCTCCCCAGTCTTTACTACTACCACTTGGGCTCTCCAGGGGCTGTTGCTGGCCTCAATGATGCCTTCCCGCAGGAGCCGTTGGACCTCCGACCTGATGAAGGTCCTATCCTGGGCACTGTACCGTCTGCTCCTGGTGGCGACGGGTTTGCAATCCAGGGTGAAACAAAGGAAGGTGGATCGACCTTAAGGGTCGTGAGGCTGCATACGGTGAGGGGGGGCAGGGCTCCGCCGAATTTTAAGGTTAAGCTTTGGAGGTGGCACTGGAAGTCCAGGCGAGTAACAGGGCAGCGCAGAGGTGAGGGAGGACATAGAGCCGGAAGTTGCGAAGCTCTATGTGAGGGTCGCGATGCAGTACCCCCGGATTTCCACGGAATGGGATCCGGAGGCCAAAGAGATTTTCTGGGTAACGGGTGTACCACAAGGAAGCAGCGCCTTACCGTCGTGGTGTGGATGAAGCTCTCTGCGCTCCCGGAGTCAAAAAGGCAGGACGTCTTGTGCCCATCGATTTTCACTGTTGTCGTTGCGGTCACGAGGTTGCGGGGCCGGGACTGGTCCAGGGTGATCGAGGCAATCTGCGCCAGATGCTGGGAGGCCCCAGGCTGATCAGCGGTGGTGGGGGTAGTGGCAGGCAATGAACGGCCAGACGAGCGTCCAGACGAGCAGGGGTCCTGAGGAGCCGTCCAAAATGACGCCGAAGAAGGTGGCGCCCACGGGGCGCACATGGCGGGTGGCATTAAAGATGGCGGCGCCAACGGGCCACACGTGGCCTGCGGGGAAGAAGATGGCGGCGCCCACAGGCCGCATGTGGGGGGTGTAGGAACGCTGGGCCTAGAAACAGCGGTGACCAACCGGGCCTGACACACAGAAACAAAGTGTCCCTTCTTTCCGCATCCGTTGCAGGTTGCGCTCTGCGCCGGGCAGCGCTGCCGGGGGTGTTTGTTCTGCCCGCAAAAATAGCATTTGGGCACGCTGGGGTTGGCTGGCTGCCGCGCAGCGCAGGCTTGCGGTGAGCTGAAGTCGGCAGCTGGTGGGGCCCATGATGCTCATGAGGGTGCCATGCGGTCAGGGGCATATGACAGGATGTTATGGACGCCATTGTTAACGAGTTCGCGAGCTGCCTAGTTCCCGCAAGATCAAGCTTACCCCCTTCCAATAGGCGCTGGCGGACGTACGCAGACCTCATGCCCGTAACGAAGGCACCTCGGATTAAACGTTCTGTGTGCTGGACTGCCGAAACTGCCTGGCAGTCACAGTTCCTCCCCAGGATGTGCAGGGCACGCCAGAAATCGTCTAGGGACTCACCGGGGAGTTGCTGTCTCGTGGATAGGAGGTGCCTGGCGTATAGTTGGTTGACTGGCCGAACATAATGTCCCATCAGGAGCTCCATTGCTTCGGAGTAAATGGGCACATCCTGGATGAGAGGAAAAATGCCAGGGCTCACCCGTGAATAAAGGACTTGGAGCTTCTGCACGCCCGAGAGTTCCTCAGCGGATGTTTGGGGGTAGCTTTCAAAGCAGGCTAGCCAGTGGTCAAAATCGGACGTAGCATTGGCTGCTTGACGGCTCAGCTGCAGGTGATCAGGCTTGATGTGAAGATCCATCGTTTTAAAATCTTTGCTCAATAAATTGATGCACTATCAATTACCACAAAGACGAGCGTAGTGGAATAATCAAGGCTTTATTGAGCAAAGATGTTGTGCCTCCTGTAGCTGCTATCAGAATGGGAGCAGCACCGGCGAGCACACACATTTATACTCCGCCTACTGGGCGGAGCCAGCAGGCAGGGATTTACCCATGTACCTCTGGTATATGTGTCTTACCGTAATACATATAATACAGCTAATGGGGACTACCACAGGGGGGGCCTCATGGACGGCCAGGCAAGTGATCGGGCGGCACCGATCCACGGGCACGCGCGATCTTGGGATGGTCTACATTTTTGGTGCGGCTCTGCGGTGCGAGTCCGCCATGTCGCACAGGGCAGCCACCGCAGGCCGCCACTGTGCGCATGCGCGGACTCCCGACCGGAAGTGCAGAGCCCCGTATCTGCAGCCAGAGCTGCGAGATGCACTCTGGGGCCCTGCAAGCTCCTGCAGGTAGGAGAATTACTCTGGACTTTCTTAAGGAAAGTCCAAAGTGAAGCGCCAGCGTTTTGACGTTGGCGTGGGGACATAGTCCCATTTTGGAGAATCCAGCCCAACTGCTTTTTCTTGTGATCAAAACAAGCAAGAGTTGCCAGGTCAAAGATCAGACTTCACTTCCAAAAGCCTTTTTCCAAAAACACATCTCTCTCCACAGCTTGCTCCAAAACTGTCTCTCTCCACAGAGTCTCAAAATGTCTCTCTACATCCCTTGGCTCCACCCAGCAATGACCTCATCTCCCCAAGTTGAAAAAACAACTCTCTGCAGGCCGCAAAGCATATTAACTCCCCAGGGACTTCCCCAGGCATACCACGAGGCATTAGCCCAGACTGATAAACACATTCCTGCATCAATTTCACTTGCTGGCTGCTAAAACCACCCAAGCTCTGCAAACAAAATTCTTTACAAAAAGCAAATTCTAACTCCAGGCTTTTAACCCTTAAATTGCCCACTACATTTATAATCCAATTTTCCTAACATCTTCAAATTGTCAGTTACCGCAAATCTCTCTTCCACACAACCACTCGCAACTTCACATAATTCTCGAGTTTCTTAACATAACTGATAGTGTGGTAGGGTTAATATACATTGTTAAAATATAAGAAAAATAACTTAGTGTTAACAAGATGCAAGAATGTTGCTCATTTATCTAGCACCTACAGATTGTTAAAATGTAATTAGTTTCATTCCATCTATCCTTCATCCTCTGCAAAGGGGGTGAGTGTCAGGTTTGGATATTGGAGAGAATGGATTGGTAGTCAATTAATATCCAATAAGAGTTCAAATTAAATTGGGAATCGGCCACCCTTCTCTACATCTGTCTCACCTCGAGTGGAAATAAACATTGGGAGGCATGCAAAATCGACTGTTGATTCACTATCACCTCATTCACACTATCGCACAAAATTAAAATCTACCCATTGACTGCAACACAGTATATCTAACCTCGCATGTCTCATCAATATTCATCTGAGCTACCCGTGTCATGCTCTCCGCGCTCAATATTTTACCATCCTGTAGGCTATTCTAGTTGCTGGCTGACCTTCTGCTAAAGGAGAAAGAGAAAAAAAAGTAATCTGTATCAGGAATTTGGAATCTAAAAAGGAACTATCAGGACAGAGAATTACAAGGGCACAGTATTGATCCAAGTCCCATTGGAATTCTCAGGCACCATTATTGAACCTAACACAGCTGCTCTCACAGTCATTACTACTCAGCAACATTTATTGTAGAAAAAGTCAACACTAAGTTGTGAGGATATTGATATTCTGTGTAATACCCATATCTTGGCACTTTCATAAAACAATTTTCCCTTCCATTACTACACTGTGTCAGGTTTGTACTCCTTTTATTCAGCTGAAGTGACACAGTAAAAAAAAATGAGACTGTTGTATTACATGGTGTCAGTGCTATATAGAGCTATTTAATCTGAAGTAACTAAGTGATAGTCTGTTTGGAAGGCTTCTAAGTGCTTTTTCATATTATGAAAATGGATTCGAAAGAGCAACGCATGGAATCTTAAAAGTATCATTCATATTAATAGACTTCATATAATGAACTTTCCAGTTTGATCTGTTAGATCTTTGAAACAGTAAGACTGCACAATAGGTTACGCTGGCCTGGGACCCTGGAGCAGGTATTTTACATTAAATGGCTATTGAGGCTCAAACACGTGGGGCTGAATTTAGCGTGCCCATTCGCCACATGCGCAAATCCTGTCTGGCCTTAAAATCTCACAAGAGGGCCATATTAGGATTTGTGCCAGCAAGGTATCAGTTTGAGAACTCCTCCCCCCACCATGCCCGCCCCCCTTACTGCCGGTGACATGGTTGTGAACTGAATTTCCACTCTTTTAAATACATTACCATTTATTTACCAGTCTTGACGCCATAACATCCACCCACATTTAATCCTCCCACCCACCCTACGTGACGTCACTCTGGCGCCAATCACTACGGGTTTTCAAAAACAGTTGTGATGACCACTCCAGGGCACTCGAAAGATTAATTGCCATAGGGTAGTTAATTTAGAATTCTAAAAAATACCCAAATTGCACCACGTTGGCACTGCCAGATTGGCAATGCTTCCCTCTGGGAAGCTCCATTAGAGGGGTGCTCTTTATGTGTCCCTTCAGCATGCAAGGATTGGGAGGGTTCCTCTTGTCTGTGGTATCCTGATGTCCATGGTGAGGGGGCCCATTGTCCATGGGGAGGGGTTTTTAATTTAACTTTGCGATCAGGTTGCCCTTTAAAAAGGTGCCCCAATCTTTGAATCCCAGCGCTGCCGCGTTTTTAATTCCCCCGCCCCCTCCCACTCCACGCCCCTGCCAGCTGGCTGTGTGATCCTCCACGGTACTTTGAAATCGCACAGAGTGCTGTTAAATTAGACAACTAAGGGCATCTGTGAAGCCAGTGAGTTTCACACAGCTTTACTCGCCCCGTCCAGCATTCTGTGCAATTTTGGGAAACTCCCACCCTGCAGCACTCCCGAGGCAGTTCCACCCCACACAGAAGTGTTTGTTGATTTCAACTGACATCAGATTTGCTCAAGGGCCAGCACTTGTTTCCAAATACAGAACATGGAAAAATTAAACGGGTGCTATTGCTGACCAAATTTCAGGGGCGAAATTCTCCATTATCGGCGGAAAGTCCGCCGATCGGCGCAAAAAACGGCGCAAATCCCACTTGCGTCACGTCATAAAAATGGGCCGATAGTCTGCGGCCCGAAATGGGCTAGCAGCGACGTAACGGGATCCGCGCTTGCGCAGTGGTTCACGCCGTGCAGCGTCATACGCGCTGCACGGCGTGACGGCTCATAAGGCCGCGCAGCTCCCCCCCACCCGACCGGAACAGCCGACCGCAACACCCGACTGGATGGCTGGCCGCCGCTCAGCCCCGAGGTTCGAGTCACGCGATGTGGAGGCGCTCCTGGACGCGGTGGAGCAGAGGAGGGACGCCATGTATCCCGGGCACGGCCGCAGAGTTGCCCCACGCCACAGCCGGCGTCTGTGGAGGGAAGTGGCAGAGGCCGTCACCGCTGTGGCCCTGACACCACGGACAGGCACCCAGTGCCACAAGAAGGTGAACGACCTCGTCAGAGCAGGCAGGGTGAGCCTTCCCCATATCCCCCCTCCCCCATATCCCCCCTCCCCATATCCCCCCTCCCCCATATCACCACTCCCCCATATCCCCCCTCCCCCATATCCCCCCTCCCCATATCCCCCCTCCCCCATATCCCCCCCTCCCCCATATCCCCCCTCCCCCATATCCCCCCCCATATCCCCCCTCCCCCATTTCCCCCCTCCCCCATTTCCCCCCTCCCCCATATCCCCCCCTCCCCCATATCCCCCCTCCCCCATATCCCCCCCATATCCCCCCTCCCCCATATCCCCCCTCCCCCATATACCCCCCTCCCCCATATCCCCCCCTCCCCCATATCCCCCCCTCCCCCATATCCCCCATATCCCCAAGTGAATCTAGCCCTAACCTTAACCTCTGCAATGCACGCGCAACCGATGGCGTGCATTCATATACCTGCCTAACACTGTTGCCTTTTACCCCTGCCACCACCCCCCCCCCCACAGGAGAAGCGCGCACACAACAATAGGGAGCATGTGAGGACTGGAGGAGGGCCAGCTGATGAGAGGCCACTGACCGTACACGAGGAAAGGGCCCTGGAACTGGCTGGCGGACCTGAGGACCGGGAGGTTGCTGATGCAGAGGTCGGGGGCCCATGAGCAAGTGAGCCATCAACAGCCCGTCCCCATATCCCACCCTCCCACATATCCCCCCCTCCCCCATATCCCCCCTCCCCCATATCCCCCCCTCCCCCATATCCCCCCCATATCCCCCCCATATCCCCCCTCCCCCATATCCCCCCTCCCCCATATCCCCCCTACCCCATATCCCCCCCTCCCCCATATCCCCCCTCCCCCATATCCCCCCTCCCCCATATGCCCCCTCCCCCATATCCCCCCATATCCCCCCTCCCCCATATCCCCCCTCCCCCAAATCCCCCCTCCCCCATATCCCCCTCCCCATATCCCCCCTCCCCCATAGCCCCCCTCCCCCATATCCCCCATATCCCCAAGTGAATCCAGCCCTAACCTTAACCTCTGCAATGCACGCGCAACTGATGGCGTGCACTCATATACCTGCCTAACACTGTTGCCTTTTACCCCTGCCACCACCCCCCCCCCCCCACAGGAGAAGCGCGCACACAACAATAGGGAGCATGTGAGGACTGGAGGAGGGCCCGCTGATGAGAGGCCACTGACCGTACACGAGGAAAGGGCCCTGGAACTGGCTGGCGGACCTGAGGACCGGGAGGTTGCTGATGCAGAGGTCGGGGGCCCATGAGCAAGTGAGCCATCAACAGCCCGTCCCCATATCCCACCCTCCCCCATATCCCCCCCTCCCCCATATCCCCCCTCCCCCATATCCCCCCCCATATCCCCCCCATATCCCCCCTCCCCCATATCCCCCCTCCCCCATATCCCCCCTACCCCATATCCCCCCCTCCCCCATATCCCCCCTCCCCCATATCCCCCTCCCCCATATCCCCCCTCCCCCATATCCCCCCTCCCCCATATCCCCCCCATATCCCCCCTCCCCCATATCCCCCCTCCCCCAAATCCCCCCTCCCCCATATCCCCCCTCCCCCATATCCCCCCTCCCCCATATCCCCCCCTCCCCCATATCCCCAAGTGAAATCAGCCCTAACCTTAACCTCTGCAATGCACGCGCAACCGATGGCGTGCATTCATATACCTGCCTAACACGGTTGCCTTTTACCCCTGCCACCACCCCCCCCCCCCCACAGGAGAAGCGCGCACACAACAATAGGGAGCATGTGAGGACTGGAGGAGGGCCCGCTGATGAGAGGCTACTGACCGTACACGAGGAAAGGGCCCTGGAACTGGCTGGCGGACCTGTGGACCGGGAGGATGCTGATGCAGAGGTCGGGGGCCCACGAGCAAGTGAGCCATCAACAGCCCGTCCCCATATCCCCCCTCCCCTATATCCCCCTCCCCGTATCACCTGATCACTGCCTGATGTCTAACCATGCATGCTTCATTGTGTATCGCAGGACCAAACGTCCAGGCACCTAACCCCGCAGATGCACACCGCCCGCAGGATGCCCCTCGGAGACCACAGGAGACGGAGAGACCCGCACCCTCCAGCATGCGACGCCCGCAGGATGCCCCTCGCACACCACGGGAGACGGAGAGACCCGGACCCTCCAGCATGCGACGCCCGCAGGATGCCCCTCGCACACCACGGGAGACGGAGAGACCCGGACCCTCCAGCATGCGACGCCCGCAGGATGCCCCTCGCACACCACGGGAGACGGAGAGACCCGGACCCTCCAGCATGCGACGCCCGCAGGATGCCCCTCGCACACCACGGGAGACGGAGAGACCCGGACCCTCCAGCATGCGACGCCCGCAGGATGCCCCTCAGGAGACCACAGGAGACGGAGAGACCCGCACCCTCCAGCATGCGACGCCCGCAAGATGCCCCTCGCACACCACGGGAGACGGAGAGACCTGGAGCAACAGGGAGACGACACCCCCGTCACGTGCGGGAGCGACCACCCAGTGATGAGGGGGGCAGCCACAGGCCCCCGTCACATCCGAGCCAGGACACCACTACCCAGGACACCACTATCCAGGACACCCCTACCCGGGACACCACTACCCAGGACACCCCTACCCGGGACAGCACTACCCAGGACACCCCTACCCGGGAAGACGAAATACCGGACAGTGACTCAGAGTGGATGGGTGGAGACGAACCCCCACCCCAAAGTGCCATGGACTCAGAGTGGGACGAAGAGCACGACACAACGCCACTGCTGTCACCAACACCCTCCACCATCGCAGAAACACTCACCACGGTTGGGCACTTTAGTGATGAGGCGTCTGGTACACTCACTGGTGCGCACAACACAGCCGTCCCGGTACAGCAGGTGGAGGTAGGAGCAGCAGAGGGACCGGGCGGTCGGAGGGCAGCCCAGGCCAAGCGAACATCTGCCGCCCAGATGGATCCCGGGTTCCTGCAGTTACCACACCCACACATAGATCCGATGCAACCACCGACACGGAGACGAGCGAATAGGGTGACGGGTGGCTTGCGGCGGCTGCGGTCGCAGGAGCTGGGAATGGTCCCGGTCATGCGTGCCACCCAGGCTGACACCGCACGGGTGGCGTCCGCGGTGGAGGCAATGGGTGCGACGGTGTCAGACATGGGGAACGGTTTGCGAGACCTGGGGCCTTCCGTGCAGGCGGCGTCTGGGGCCCAGGAAATGGCTGCCCTCTCACAGGAGGCCATGAGCCAGTGCCAGCGCCAGATGGCAGAGGCGCTCAACGCCATAGCCCAGTCTCAGCAGGCCATGGCCCAGTCTCTGCAGGCCATGGCCCTGTCTCAGCAGGCCATGGCCCAGTCTCAGCAGGCCATCGCTGAGGGCATCGGCGCCAGTGGCCATGTGCGAGCCGGCGTCGCACTGTCACAGACAGGGTTTGACAACCCCCTGGGCTCCATGGCTGCAAACCTGCAGACCCCTGTCGATACCAGCACGGGCCTCCAGGACTGGCAGCACCAGATGTTGGGGGCGCGTCGGATGGCCAGTCCGTTCGCATCCCCCACCCATGTAGAGGCCTGGGGGCCATCGGGCACCCCGAGGGAGGAGGAGGTGGTGTGGTCCGTCCCGGCTCCCTCTGTAGGGGAGGTCCCGGTACACCGCGACACCTCGGACTCCCCCCCTTCCGTCCCAGGTGCATCGGGTGGGCAACGGGCAGGACAGGCTGGCAGCTCGCCATCCCAGTCGCCCGGGCCGCAGCCTGGCCCATCTAGGCCAGGACGCCCCAGGAAACGGCCGCCAAAGGGATCCAGTGTCAGAGGGCAGGAATCACAGGAGTCCACCTCCAGTTCTGCTGTACCGTCTGGGGAACCACGTAGACGTAGTCAAAGGGCCCGTAAGGCCAAACAATTAGACACTGAGTAAGTTGGCACGGGTGCAGGGCACAGATGAGTTTTAGGGGCTAGGGCACGTGCATGAACTCCTTTGGTTATTAAAGTCAATGTTACACCTACCTAAGCTGCCTTTGTGCTCTGTCCAAAGTGTGCGGGCGTGTCATGTACGTTGGGCGCAAGTGTGTGTGTGACGGGTGGTCTTACCTCAGCCCCAGGTGAGTCTGCCCCCTTCCCCCTGGGCCGCCATCAACATCCCCCGGGCAGAGGACGGGACCGTGCGCTGCAGTGTCACAGCCGCATGCAGGGATGGTCCGGGTGGATGGTGGTACTGTGGCCATGGGTCAGACATAGTCCAACGATGTAGAGCCAGGAGCTCATCGGAGGCGGGTTGTCATCATCCTCCATGGCCTGCGATAGACACGCGTCCACCCGCAACTGGGTGAGCCCGGCCCGTTGTGCCGCCGGTGGATCGGCAATTGGGGGGGGGTGGTGTGCATGCGGGTGGGGTGTGTGGGGTTGGGGAGGGGGGTGAGGGTGCTGGGTGGGTGGATGGGTGGGGGGTGTGGGTGGTCGGCTGTTGCCATGGTGTGCGGTCTGTGGCCATACTACCCGATTCCCACGCCCATCTAGTCAGTGAAGCGGGCGTCTATCAGTCTGTCCCGTGCCCACTGGGCCAGCCGGTAACGTGGACAGCCACCCGCCTGTGTCTACCCCGTCTGCCCTGACCATTGCCCCCATCCCCCTCATCTGGGGAGGACTGCGCCTCTTCCTGCTGCTCCTCCACTCCGCCCTCCTCTGCCTGCGGCACATCGCCCCTCTGCTGGGCTATGTTGTGCAGGACGCAGCACACCACAATGATGCGGCCGACCCTATCTGACCGATACTGGAGGGCGCCCCCAGAGAGGTCCAGGCACCTGAAACGCATCTTCAGCACGCCAAAGCACCTCTCGATCACTCCCCTTCTCGCTACATGGGCATCATTGTAGCGGTTCTCCGCCTCATTGCGTGGCCTCCGTATAGGCGTCATCAGCCACGATCGCAATGGGTAGCCCCTGTCGCCCAGCAACCAGCCCCTCAGCCGGGGATGGCGTCCCTCGTACATGCCGGGGATGGATGACCGCGACAACATGAATGAGTCGTGTACACTGCCTGGGTGACGGGCGCAGACGTGCAGGATCATCATGCGGTGGTCGCAGACCACCTGTACGTTCATCGAATAGGTCCCCTTCCTATTAGTGAACACGGCCCTGTTCTCTGCAGGTGGCCGCACCGCGACGTGCATCCCATCGATCGCGCCCTGGACCATGGGGAACCTGGCAACAGCAGAGAAGCCCACGACCCGGGCATCTTGGCTGGCCCGGTCCACGGGGAAGCGGATGTATCGGTGCGCCATGGCATAAAGGGCATCTGTCACTGCCCGGATGCACCGATGCACCGATGTCTGCGATATGCCGGACAGGTCCCCACTCGGTGCCTGGAATGACCCCGTTGCATAAATGTTCAGGGCCACCGTAACCTTGACGGACACGGGGAGAGGGTGTCCCCCGCCAGTGCCACGCGGTGACAGGTGTGCCAGCAGGTGGCAGATGTGTGCCACGGTTTCCCGGCTCATCCGGAGTCTCCTCCTGCATTCCCGGTCCGTGAGGTCCTGGTATGACTGCCGGGGCCGGTACACACGGGGCGCCCTCGGGTGCCTCCGTTGCCGTGGGGCCGCGACGTCCTCCTCCCCCTCCTCGTCCTGTCGGTCAGGTGTCCCTCCAGCCTGGGCGGCTGCCACCTGCCCCTCTGCGGCAGCCTGCGCCGCCTCTCTGGCACGCTCCTCCTCCTCCTTCTCCTCCTCATCCAGGGCAACATAGACATGAGCGGCTGCCACCACGGCGGCCAACATCGCTGGATGGTCTGAAAACATGACGGCCTGGTGGGGGGGGGAGGGGAACGACGACATGTCATCATTGCCCATATCCCCTCCTCCCCCCAGCCAGGTGGCATGGACCGCATGGGTCCAACTGTTGGAGGCTGGCACCTGGCCAGGTGGACCAACTCATTTGCCCTCCCATCACCCACCCCGGCACGGACCCCCCCCGCCAACCTCCACCCCGGCACGGACCCCCTCCCCAACCCCCAACCTCCACCCCAGCACGGACCCCACCCCCAACCTCCACCCCAGCACGGACCCCCCCCCAATCTCCACCCCGGCACGGACCCCCCCCCAACCCCCAATCTCCACCCCAGCACGGACCCCCCCAACCCCCAACCTCCACCCCAGCACGGACCCCCCCCCAACCTCCACCCCAGCACGGACCCCCCCCCCAACCTCCACCCCAGCACGGACCCCCCCAACCCCCAACCTCCACCCCAGCACGGACCCACCCCCCCAACCTCCACCCCAGCACGGACCCCCCCCCCAACCTCCACCCCAGCACGGACCCCCCCCCCAACTTCCACCCCGGCACGGACCCCCTCCCCAACCCCCAACCTCCACCCCAGCACGGACCCCCCCCAACCTCCACCCCAGCACGGACCCCCCCCCAATCTCCACCCCGGCACGGACCCCCCCCAACCCCCAACCTCCACCCCAGCACGGACCCCCCCCCAACCTCCACCCCAGCACGGACCCCCCCAACCCCCAACCTCCAACCCAGCACGGACCCCCCCCAACCCCCAACCTCCACCCCAGCACGGACCCCCCCCAACCTCCACCCCAGCACGGACCACCCCCAACCTCCACCCCAGCACGGACCCCCCCCCCAACCTCCACCCCAGCACGGACCCCCCCCCCCCCAACCTCCACCCCAGCACGGAGCCCCCCCAACCCCCAACCTCCACCCCAGCACGGACCCCCCCCAACCCCCAACCTCCACCCCAGCACGGACCCCACCCCCAACCTCCACCCCAGCACGGACCCCCCCCCCCCAATCTCCACCCCAGCACGGACCCGACCCAACCCCCAACCTCCACCTCAGCACGGACCCCCCCCAACCCCCAACCTCCACCCCAGCACGGACCCCCCCCCCAACCTCCACCCCAGCACGGACCCCCCCCAACCTCCACCCCAGCACGGACCCCCCCCAACCCCCAACCTCCACCCCAGCACGGACCCCCCCCCAACCCCCAACCTCCACCCCAGCATGGACACCCCCCAACCTCCACCCCAGCACGGACCCCCCCCAACCTCCACCCCAGCACGGAGCCCCCCCCCCCAATCTCCACCCCGGCACAGACCCCCCCAACCCCCAACCTCCACCCCAGCACGGACCCCCCCAACCCCCAACCTCCACCCCAGCACGGACCCCCCCCCCAACCTCCACCCCAGCACGGACCCCCCCCCCCCAACCTCCACCCCAGCACGGACCCCCCCCCCTCAATCTCCACCCCGGCACGGACCCCCCCCAACCCCCAACCTCCACCCCAGCACGGACCCCCCCCCAACCTCCACCCCAGCACGGACCCCCCCCAACCCCCAACCTCCACCCCAGCACGGACCCCCCCCAACCCCCAACCTCCACCCCAGCACGGACCCCCCCCCCAACCTCCAACCCAGCACGGACCCCCCCCCAACCTCCACCCCAGCACGGACACCCCCCCCAACCTCCACCCCGGCACGGACCCCACCCCCAACCTCCACCCCAGCACGGACCCCCCCCCCAACCTCCACCCCAGCACGGACCCCCCCCCCAACCTCCACCCCGGCACGGACCCCCTCCCCAACCCCCAACCTCCACCCCAGCACGGACCCCCACCAAACCCCAACCTCCACCCCAGCACAGACCCCCTCCCGGCACTCCCCCGGAGCCCAGCCTACTCTAACCCCCCCCGCCGCGCACACACACACACAAGCCGAGACACACCTCTCCTCGCGCAATCAGTCTGCGGCCACGCCATTTCCTGCCCAGAGCCAACCCCCCAGGCCGTCACTCACCTCCTCGCTGGTCGGCGTGAGCCTGGAGCACCGGGTCACGCCGATGAAAAGGAGGTTTAATTCACGTCGACGTGAACGGTCATCACGTCGACGGGACTTCGGCCCATCCGGAAGGGAGAATATCGGCAGGCCGAAAATCGGCTGCCTTGCGCAGACCCGTGACATTCTCCGCGGCAGCGGCGCCATTAACGCCCCGCCGACTTTTCTCCCTTCGGAGACTTCGGCGGGGGCGGGGGCGGGATTCACGGCGGCCAACGGCCATTCTCCGACCCGGCGGGGGGTCGGAGAATGACGCCCCAGATTTCAAACAAATTGCCAGTGCAGCTTTGGGAGAAAGATGGATGAGAAATAAATGCAAGTGGTTCGAATTATGTCCTGCGGAACGTATCATCTGAGAAATACACCCATTCCCCATAATTTCTGACCATCAATGCACAAATTCAAAAAAACTAGAGAATTGCAGATCCCAATCAAAGGAAATTTGTACTTTGAGCTGGAAAGATTAATTGCTGTAGGGTAGTTAATTCAGAATTGTAAAAATACCCAAGTTGGACCATCATCACAATGACTGTAATGATTCAAGATAGTGGCCAAACACCAACGTCTTGGGTCTTTGGTAAAAAATGGTCTTGCCACAATTCCCCATCTAAAGAAAACATAACATTTGTACATTTCCAAATAAACTTCTAAAAGATCAAAACTCAATTGAGGGTAATGTACTTGCTTAACACTGCCCAGGTCTCCTATTTTGACACTCTCATGGTAGAACCCATTAAAAAATATACAACTTCCTCCCAAAAAAAAAAATATTTTTTTCTATTTCTTCCTTACACCAAGAGTATAACACAAATAAAGTAGTTACAGGGCTGGGTTCTCCGGTCCGCCAGCCGCGTTTTCCTGTGCGGCGCACCCTCTCGGGCAGTGGGATTCTCCGTTCCCCCCACCTGCCAATAGTATTTCCCATTGTGGCCACCCCACGCTGCCAGGAAACCCATGGACGTGAGTGGGGTGCCAGCGCAACGGAGAATCCTGCCGGCGGAGATTCCCGCTCAAGATATTTTGATTGGTTAACAGCTAGAATAACTCAGCAAATGATTAGTGAGTATAACTAGCATCCATTTTGAAAATCAAGCACCCAAATCCCTGTTATAGAAAATCCTGGCAGCCCCCACCCCCAGCAAGCGCTACCATTTTTAACAGTTTTTCCAATTTTGCATACCTTCTCTTTCTCTCCCTCAGCAGCCATGGTGACCAATCCCCATTTGTAAATACCTGTAGTAAATCGCACCCGCGTGACTTCCGCCTGAGAGGGGTGGAGCATTGCGGAGGCCCAGAGCATACTGGGTCAATCGAGCACATCACATTTAAATGAATGCAAATGTCGGTTTTGCATGTTCCCGCTAGCTTGTGGCGCAACCTCATTATCACCACCAGGGAGGGACCAGAGTATGGCACCCGAATTGGCGCTGGGCGCGGGCTTCGATTTTGGCCAGACACCCGATTCTCCTCCCGAGCGCGGTTCGCGTTTGCGGTATTGCGAGGCGGGTAATTCTGCCCATTGTTTCCTGATCAGTAGTTGGAACGATATCACCCAGCACATCAATGTTTTTCCTATCCGCATTGTATTTCGAAGAAATACTGTTTGGGAATGTTCTTTATGCTGCTTCTAAAAGTTAATGGTCTGTTAAAATGAGTGGAATCAGCGACGATGAAGAGAGAAAGACTCTTTTATTCCCTGTTTAAAAACATGACCACTGTCCTAAAGTAACCGTGGAACGGCACGAGAGAAAGCACTACAGGGTCCATAAATTCCCATAAAATGAGGGAATGAGAGAAATCATACTGTGAATGAAACATATTTTTTCAGAACCAAAAGGACGCGAAACCTAATGTTCGTCGTAAATCAAACAAATGTGCAAGATGGGATCTCTATGGCTGGAATTTTACCAGCTGCCGGTGGGATTTTTCCAGATAGATTTTAGAACGGCTCGCCCCATTTTACGCCCGCATCCCCCACCCCACCCCCGCCATGATGCGGCCCCAAAACTCTGATATTGAACTGTTTGTCATACTTGAATAGTCTTGGCATGCTGCTAATGAATAAGTGATCAAAGCAATCAAATACTTGTCTGCTGGCTCTCTCTCCAAGGTACCACATTTTTAAATTTTCTATTCCATTAATGCTAATTTTACAAACCTGAAATTAGAAAATTCACAGCAGTGAATTTAAAAGACCATTTATTTCAAATAATTTAATTGAGGATAATGGAAATGTGTCAGCGAGCCACAGAGCAGAATGGTTCAGATCCCAATAAAAGTTCAACCTCTTTATGAGACTAGTGTCATGCTTTTTATTGGATTCCTGCTTTCTGTTAACATTTATACCATATAGTCATTTTTTATTAAAGATTATTTTTTACCGTTACTTCATAGTAAAATAGCAATCCTGAAGATCACATGTCAGGTAACCTGTAATCCCGCGCTGCTCACTGTCTAACAAGATTTCTGGAAACAAATGACTTCTGGTATACATAAAAAGATCATTTGGTTACAGCAAATTAATCACTTAATGTTGTGATGAGCTAGAAAGGTTAAATGTGTTCATTGAAACGTATGTGATAAATTAATTCATTTCATGACTGATGTTCTTCACCTTTTGTAAGAAATCATGACGAATATGTTTTCACCTCAAAAATGTTCTTATTAATGCTGGATACTGTAGGCACCATTTAGTTCATACAATTTTGGAAATGAGTATAGGAAATGCTGTGGATGAAATGGATCTTCCATCATAGCACAAAACAGGCAATTGAAAATCTGCAGCTCAGTTTACATCCCACACAATCTTCCTTTCCAGTTCCATTTTGTTGGACAACTTGGAGCATTAAGGGGATTATAGTCAAACCTGATCGTATCTTGGAACAACTAGCTTTCCAAGATTAACAGGATGGTTCTGAAGTTTCATCACCGGGAAACATGGCTTGCCTTCTGTTTTTAGTATCTTAGTATTATATACGGGAAATGCTCGACAGTAATGATGTCAGCCAAGAGCGATTGAGATGTATCCTTTGTGACTAGGGTAATAAAAATACAGGTATCTATTAACAATGGTATAGAAAGACAACAGTTAACAAAGCTCACTCTTCAAAGCATTCATAAACCATTGAGTTGGGAAGCTCGTGTGAGCAAGGTTGCTTTGAAAGAAACAACTACAACAGTTTCACTGTCTGCGAAGGATTCAGAAACAGATATGTCATTATGTCTTAGCTGTGCCTTGTATCTTTAATGGAGAGAAAATAGTGGGTAAAGGAATATGTTATTAACGGTTCTTCGGAGGGTCCGAAAGATAGAACTAGAAACCAAAAGCCAATTACTGTGTGCAGTGTAGATTAATCATTTACACTGGATATCAATAAAGTCTGTTCCATACACTCCACCATCGTCTTGTGCCTACTTGAAGCATTTTGTTGTGAACCATCAAAAGGAAAAAAGTTGACTGACACTTGAATGGTAACATCATTAGGAAAAGCAAAAGAGCTAACCAACATTGAAGGTGATAGCCTGGGTCCTCTGAATTGCATCAGTGACCAATGTCACCAGACATATTTCAGGTGGCCTTTGATATCAGCAATCACCTCGATAGGATTTTCCTTAGTGTTAGCCATTCAGCAATCTTTTCAATACACCAAGTAAAAAAATTAATGGTCCCACTCATGAAAATAGATACAGTTCAGAACACAAGAGATCAATAAAAAAATCCTACCCAGTGAACATCAAAATGCTTCGACAATTTAAAATAAGTATTTAAAATGAATTTATAACCAAGAATCCATGAGTAAGAATTTCTAATCAACAGTGTTATTTT
Organism: Scyliorhinus torazame; assembly: GCF_047496885.1. Taxonomy (NCBI): domain Eukaryota; kingdom Metazoa; phylum Chordata; class Chondrichthyes; order Carcharhiniformes; family Scyliorhinidae; genus Scyliorhinus; species Scyliorhinus torazame. The sequence goes on along the minus strand of NC_092723.1, from coordinate 147,134,139 downwards.
ATTGGACAATAAAGGAATAATAATTTACATAATGCCTTGTCACCTCTCCCAATCATTTTAAAACAATTCACATCCAATAGGTTAATGCAGCAAATGTAACCTGCAATTTCATTTGTGGTTCATTGGTTACAGAGATAAGTATAGTCATTTGGCCTTCCTAGTATTAAATGAATATCTCACTGTTCATTCTTGTGGGACTGCATTGGGAAGCTGTCCCGACAGGACTCCCCCAACTATTTTCCCAATGGCCATCTCCTCCAAATCCATCTCCACAGTTCAGGAAAATCCTGCCCACCGTCTATATACCCTCCTGGGAACTATTAGTTGTTACCTGGAAAAATATGAGCTAATAAATAGCAGTGCACATAAATTTTTTAAAGCAGATTGTGCTTGAGTAACATTTAGTTCTTTGATGAAGTAAGAGACAATTGTTGAAGGTGGTAGTAGGTAAATTATTGGCGAGGATTCTCGGGGACAGGATTTATACCCATTTGGAAACAAATGGACTCATAAGCGATAGACAGCATAGTTTTGTGAAGGGAAGATCGTGCCACTCTAACTTGATAGAGTTTTTTGAGGAGGTGGCAAAGATGATTGATATGGGGAGGGTGGTGGAATTGTTTACATGGACTTCAGTAAAGCCTTTGACACGGTGTCGCATGGTAGACTGGTACAGAAGGTGAAGTCACACGGGATCAGAGGTGAGGTGGTAAGATGGATACAGAACTGGCTCGGTCGCAGAAGGCAAAGAGTAGCATTACAAGGGTGTTTTCCTGAATGGAAGGTTGTGACTAGTGGTGTTCCACAGGGATCTGTGCTTAGGCCTCTGTTGTTTGTGGTGTACATAAACGATTTGGAGGAAAACGTGGCCGGTCTGATTTGTAAGTTCGCGGATGACACCAAGGTTGGTGTAGTGGCAGATAGTGTTGAGGATTGTCAGAAGATACAGCAGGACATAGATAGGTTGGAGACTTAGGCAGAGAAATGGCAAATGGAGTTTAATCCGGACAAATGTGAGGTAATGCATTTTGGTATGTCCAAAATAGTGGGGAAATATACCGTAAATGGTAAAACCCTTAGGAATATAGAAAGTCAGAGAGATCTGGGAGTGCAGGTCCACAGATCTTTGAAGGTGGCAACACAAGTGGACAAGGTAGTTAAGAAAGCTTTGGAATGCTTGCCTTCATTGGACGGGGCATCGAGTACAAAAACTGGAAGTCATGCTAGTGTTGTATAGAACCTTGGTAAGGCCGCACTTGGAATATTGCGAACAAGTCTGGTCGCCATACTACCAGAAGGATGTGGAGGCTTTGGAGAGGGTGCAGAGGAGGTTTACCAGGATATCGCCTGGTCTGAAGGGTGTTAGCTATGTGGAGAGGCTGAATAGACTCGGACTGTTTTCATTAGAAAGGCAGAGGTTAAGGGGTGACCTGATAGAGGTCTACAAGATTATGAGGGGCATGGATAGAGTGGATGGGCAGGCACTCTTTCCCAGGGTGGAGGGGTCAGTCACCAGGGGGCATAGGTTTAAGGTCCGTGGGGCAAAGTTTAGAGGAGATGTGCGATGCAGGTCTTTTTGCAGAGGGTGGTGAGTGCCTGGAACGCGTTGCCAGGGGAGGTTGTGGAAGCAGATACATTAATGGCGTTCAAAAGGCATCTTGACAAACACATGGATAGGATGGGTATAGAGGGATACGGCACAAGGAAGTGCTGAGGGTTTTGGCAAAAGTTGGTATCATGACCAGTACAGGCTTGGAGGGCCGAAGGGCCTGTTCCTGTGCTGTTTTGTTCTTTGTTCTTTATTCCTTGTGGTGTTGCGCTGGAATTCAACTGTAATAATGAGTTATAAGATTAAAAAGAATGACCTCTTATAACAATGTTTTATAAAACATTTAAAGCAGAACTCATCTGCTGGTCAGACGTCCGCCAAGCCTGGACATAATTGTGTGCTCAAGGACACCAACATCTTGTGGCATAGGATGTACCATATCCTCTAACACAAGGCACTCCCTGAAAATTATGGATACATCACCTCAGTAAGGCATTGATAAATTGTTAGATACCACAATCGAACCCTTAATTTTTAATGATGCCCCTAAATCACTTGTCAGCCGAATCCAAGGAGCTGAGTTCTAATCTTAAGAAACAATTCCGTAGCAAGGAAGTCACCACCATCTGCATCTCTCAGTATCCTGTTAGCTCAAAGGATGTTGACTGGAGCAAATAATTTAACCTAACAGAGGTGTTGATATGCTTCCTGATGGTTCAGCTCTTTACAGTATACATATTGGAGCCACATGGTTGAAATTTTAGATCTGTTGGGTTTACTTCAACAGCTTTCATGGTTAAAATATAGCGTGGGGGGGTGGGGGGGGGGGGTGAACAGTGGAAAACCCTACCCTTAAATTCCCTATCCCAAACAAGATTATGCTCTCTCTTCCCATCAATGTTGTAATTGACTTTTCTCTCAACTATGAATTGCATTTTTGTTCTTTACTAAATTTTTATAAAATTCAAACAATATGTTAGCTCATATAGTTTTCTGTATCCAAACTCTAGAACCTATCTTCATATATGCGGGTTCACCTGAGGAAGGAGCAGTGCTCTGAAAGCTAGTGATTCGAAACAAATCTATTGGTCTTTAACCTGGTGTTGTAAGACTTCTTACTATCTTCATATGCTCCACAGTGGTGAGGTACACTATTGAGGAGAGATGCCCGAATGCTTATAATCTGGCTAAAATTTGTTGAAAAGGCTATCTGGAGGACGGTAATATTCTATGGTGGTTCCTTACCTTCGGGGAGATTTAGACCAGCCTCTCAGGCCCATTTAAGTGCCTGTACGGTCAGTGAGAATGGTCATCCAAGGGGTATGCCAGATCTGGAATAGGGGACTTGGATTGTGATCCACTTCAGTGTGGTTGTTATTGTGTATTAGGACTTGCAAATAGAGTTTGATAAAGTGCCACATAATTGGCTTTCCATAAAAACTGAAGCCCATGGGATTAAAGGGTCAAGGGTTGTGTGCATCTGAAATTGGCTTAAGGACTGACAGCAGATAGATAGTGGTTATCAACAGTTGTTTTTCAGACTAGAGGAAAATTTGCAGTGGTGGATCCCAGTTAGGTTAGGAGCTGTCCTCTTTCTGATATATATTTAATGACCTTAAATTGGGTTTAGGGCATAATATCATTTTTTAAATTTATTCATTCATGGGATGGGATGGGCATCACTGGCTCGACTAACATGTGTTGCCCATCACTTGTTGTCTTTGAGAAGGTGGCAGTTTGTAGATGGCATTGGAAAAATGGCCTGGAATGTGGATAAAGTTAGAGTTTTACCTTGAAAGATGATAACAGCTGAATATTAGGAAAGGCCTTTAGAAAGGCCTCAGTTCAAACCATCAACCAAACTGTTGGCCACAAAATCCTCTGAACCAAAGGCCATAACCTAAAGCCTTGTGGTTAATTACACCAAAAAAGGTTAGTAATACTGCTGACATCCCTAATACTGCGAGATCCCATTTTCCTGAGCTCGGTACCTGAAGGAACAAGAAGATGTATGTCCCTCCATTTGGTGAGAAAAGGAATTCCTGATAAATGTAAAACTCGTAGCGGGGTTGGAAGGGAAGGGTCCAGGGTATGACTAAGGCAAGCTAGTACCTCTTAAAGAGGAGATTGTGACTTCAGTGACAGAAAAACAATGAACTGAGCAAATGGCCGAAGGAGCAAACAAATGGACAACAATTTCCCCTGCAGCGGCACTGGAGACACTAATGCTGGCAGTAGAGAGGAGGAAGAAAATCATTTTTCTTCCCAGAGGACAGGAGGCCTCCAAGTGCCTTCTAAAGAAGCAACGGAAAGAGTTTTCGGAAATACGTCAATGCCAAAAGCACCACGAACAATGTAAGAAAAAAAATTCAATGCTCTCAATAAAGTTGTAAGATAAGAATGAAACGAAAATACTTTGTCATCATATCTGCAATAGTCAGAACCTCATAAATTGTGACACTGACAGGCCTGAAGACAGTGCCCTCCTCTAATGCTTGGCACCGTTCTGGAATTAATGCACCACTCACAGCACTCTGTTGCTCACAGCTAATGCTTGCACACAGACCGTCAGATATATTCCTGCAATGACAGCCACATTTTCCAAACAACTTACAAAACTCGCACAATCACACTTTCATCATCCTTGCAGGCGGAGGTCACACACAATACAAAGGCATTGAACTGCAGCTGGAGTCTGCACTCCCTGCACCACCAGGGGCTGTTTAGCACAGGGCTAAATCACTGGCTTTGAAGGCAGACTAAGGCAGGCCAGCAGCACGGTTCAATTCCCGTAACAGCCTCCCCGAACAGGCAGCGGAATGTGGCGACTAGGGGCTTTTCACAGTAACTTCATTTGAAGCCTACTTGTGACACTAAGCAATTTTCATTTTCATTTAATTTGACTCTCGCAAGTACCAGCTGAGATAAAGTCAACCCACCGACTTTAGATTAGAGAAGGCTTCTGCACATGACAGGGACAATAAGGAGAAAGATTAGGCGGTAAAGTGTTATGATCTGGAATGCGTGAAGGAAGCAGATTCAAAAATAACTTTCAGAAGGGAATTTGACAAATCTTTTGAAGAAGAAAGATTCACGGGGTTTTGTGACTGACGCAGCAGAATTCCACTTTCAAATTCCCGAAGGTGCAGTCTTTGGCCCTGCATTACATTTCTCCAGCTACCAATCTGTTCAACCATACCCCACCTCCACCTTTGAAGCCCTTGTCCCTATTTAAAACTATTAACGTTTCTCCCTGGTATAATGTTATGAAAAATAACAAGTTTAATCACATGTCTCTCTATACCTGGTATCGCTCATTCCTCAAATTCAACGAGACACAGACTTGAACATTTGGGATCGATAAGTGCGTTGACCATTCATCGTTAGGTCTGGCTGAACTACATAGAACACAAGGGGGTTCCAACCTCCCATGTCAAACCTGCTCACTATTTCAGGATCATCCTTTATACAAAGATGACAGCCTTCTTGTCTGCTTCCCTACAAATTATCCTTTTAAATCCCTTTCCCGCTGGCTCATCCACCCTCATTTTCAACAACAAATGTGAGGAACTCATGGATTTCTTTGTCACTCCGATTAAGACCATGCATTCAGCAGCCCCTGTCATTTCTTTCACTCCCTCGAATTCACTGGGACAAAAAGAGAAGAGCAGGAGGAGGGAGGGTCCGGGGAATTAAGAAAGCACAACCAAGCCCAGCAAGAGAGTCAGGGACCGCAGGGGAAGGGTGGGGAGGGGGGGGGGGGGGCGGGGGGGAGGGCTGGAACAACAATGGAAGGAGCCAGGAGGGAGAAAAGAGAGGGGAACACAGGCAGGAAAGGAGAAACAGGGGAATGTGGTGAATGTATTACTGCTACCATTCACCATTGTATTGCATTGGTTCATTGTATTATGTTGATGCCCTTGTGGGCTCTGCCTATGGCTCCGCCCCCTCGGGGGACGTATATAGACCTGCAGCCTGTAGGCGGCACTCAGTACAGAGCAGTCGCAGGCAGGCACAGGACCGCAAGAAACTTCAGAGAGTTGTGAACGCCGCCCAGTCCATCACACAAACCTGCCTCCCATTGACTCCATCTACACCTCCCACTGCCTGGGGAAAGCGGGCAGCATAATCAAAGACCCCTCCCACCCGGCTTACTCACTCTTCCAACTTCTTCCATCGGGCAGGAGATACAGAAGTCTGAGAACACGCACGAACAGACTCAAAAACAGCTTCTTCCCCACTGTCACCAGACTCCTAAATGATCCTCTTGTGGACTGACCTCATTAACACTACACCCTGGTATACTTCACCTGATGCCAGTTCTTATGTAGTTACATTGTATATGTTGTGTTGCCCTATTACGTATTTCCTTTTCATGTATTTAATGATCTGTTGAGCTGCTCGCAGAAAAATACTTTTCACTGTACCTCGGTACACGTGACAATAAACAAATCCAATCCAATCCAATCCAATCTAGCGTATTAAAACCACTGTTCACTTCCACTCTTCGTCTCGTGTGAATTGATGGTCGCAACAGGGACCACAACGGCCACAGTAAACATGGCAAGGGGAAAAAAACAAAAGAGCAAAAAAAAGAAACGATTAAATAAACCCATGTAAATAGAAAAAGCGACCGCGATGTAAATAACGTTAGGATGCCCCTATGTATACCAAAAACCCAATAAAAACGTCTTCTTTTTTTTAATTCACTGGGACAAACTTCCCCATAACTTTCAATTCACAGACAGATTTTCCAGTCCCATTCGTCCCGGGACCGTAAATTCCTGCCCCTTCGGATCTTTCATTGGTCCGTCAAATAATCTGTCCCGCCCGCGACAATTCCCATGGCAAGCAGGACAAGAAGGTTTTGACCCGCATCATTCTCTAGTTTTTCTTCTTATCTCCCCGAATACCTTCTCCAAGCACGACTCACCTCCTGTTCCCTTAATCTTATTCCAAACAAACCACTGGCCACCTAACTACCCCTCCTGGCTCCCATGTTAACTGATCTTGTTACTGATTGTCCCTTCTCAGAAACTGTTTCGCTCACCTTCAGATAGCCCGTCATCACCCCTCTCCTCAAAATGCCCACGCTTGACCCCTCTGTCCTTGCAAATTACAGCCCCGATCTCCAACCTCCCTTTCTTGTTTAGCACAGGGCTAAATCGCTGGCTTTGAAAGCAGACTAAGGCAGGCCAGCAGCATGGTTCAATTCCCGTACCAGCCTCCCTGAACAGGCGCCGGAATGTGGCGACTAGGGGCTTTTCACAGTAACTTCATTTGAAGCCTACTTGTGACAATAATCAATTTTCATTTCATTTCATTTCATGTCTTTGACACTGTTTTTGCCTCCCAAATCCATGCCATTCTTTGGCAGAACTCCATGTTTGACTCCCCCAATAAGGTCCCTCCATCGCCACATCATTGAAACTGCTCTTGACAAAGTCACTATGACATTATATGTGACTGTGACATTGTAAACTATTCCTCCCTCATCCTTCCCTTGTCCTTCTGAATCTGCCTGCAGCCTTTGATAGGGTTGACTACACCATCCTCCCCAATGCTTCTTCACCATCATTCAGCTGGGTATGACTGCATTTGTTTGGTTCATTTCATATTATCCAATCCTCGCCAGAAACTCACCTGCAATGGCTTCTCTTCCCACTCACAGCAAATACCTCTGGAGACACCAAGGATTTATTTTTTGCCCATTCCTATTTCTACTATGCTGCCACTCAGCAACATCATTCACGAGACATAACGCCAGTTCCCTTTTTCCAATTCAGTCATGAGATGTGGGCATTGCTGGCAAGGCTGGCAATTATACTTACGATACTCAGCGCTAGTTCACCATCACCTCTCTCGTTCCTTCCACTGTCTTGAATGCTTGTTGGACAAACATTGTTTGTCGGACATCGTGGGCGAAATTCTCCTACCCGCCCCGCCACATTTCTGCGCCGACCGGCCGGCGGGAGTCTCCGTAACACCGGCCGGTCAATGGGGTTTCCCGTTGTGGGGCAGCCCCACGCCGTCGGGAAACCCCCGGGCGCCGGCAAAACGGAGACTCCCGCGGGCGGAGAATGACGCCCCCAGTCCTGGATGAGTAGTAATTTCCTCCCACTGAATCATAGGAAGACATTGGGCAGAATTCTCCCAAGCTCCCACCAGCGGGTTTGATAGCAGGCATGGGGGGGGCAGAATATGAAGGGAGGCCCAAAAATCAGTTTCACACTGGCATGAATTTACAGCGGGATCTTCCACTAGTGCCCATGGCACTTCCGGCCCGCCCGCTGCAAGAATGCCAGGGGGAGCCACGTACAATGGAGAACTCCATTGACCTCGGGCAGGATTCTCCGGTCGCCGTGCGGACGCTGCCGGAGAATCCCACCCCTATTCTCCAAATGGAAGAATTCTGTCCATTGTCTTCTGAACCCACACAAACTCCACTTCCTGGCCACCGATTCAATCCCTCGCCCTGCATGTTAGGGAAGCATATTAAGGGTTACAGAAAGGCGAGTAAATGGAGTTAAGAAACAGATCAGCCATAACGCAATTGAATAGCAGGGCAGACTGATCGGGCTGAATTATCTACTCCTGTCCCTATGTTCTTAAGTTCTATGTAATTCTATGTAATTATTTTTCAATCATGACCCTGCAGAACACATTTACTGAAAATATAATTTATGTCATGCTTCAGGAGACATTTCATTCTGACATTATCTGGACAAAGTAACTACAGAAAATACTCCACTGGGACCTTTGAATTATGATCTGCACTTGAGTGGGTTTGACTTCTAATTTTGTGACAGAGGCTTCTCACAAGATATAGGCAGTATTCACCATTTCACCTTGAAATTTGTGAAGATTGAATGGGACTACTTTGATCCTGTGGGGTCAGTTTGACTTTTACAATGAATATCAATAAAGTTGACAATAAAACCTAGAGTCCTTTGCTATTCCCTTCCCTGAAAATTAATTATGAAAGACTTAATTAAAAGAATCCACCTCTTTATTGCTGAGCACATTCCTCATCTGCATTGGAATTCAAGATGTGTGATGTTGTGGCTGGCTGTCACAGCTGATGTTGCAATGCTAAAATAAGGAATGTACAGGAGGTATCGTTCTTTGTCCCTGATGCAATTATTATAAAGGAACGGCATTAATTTATCCTAATTGTATAGAGGTTGTAGTTGTGACTTTAATTAAAAAAAGAAAATCGCAACAGGGATTCATTAACATTATTCACAAAAAAGATGTCTCCAAAAGATTATCCAAAGCATAATGAAATCTTTGAGAATGTGGATCTTCATTCCTATTAAGCATCACCGCTTCATTATTCCTTATGAAAAGTAAAAGTCTTCAATGCATGTTCATGTTCTTTTTTTTAATACACTTGTGTTGAATCAGTGATGACAATTAGCTGATGAGATGTCACAAGTTAAAAAAAGTAACTTAAAATAAAACTAATAATTAACTAGCAGACTAAACAACATGACGCTTGTCCCACTGAGATTATAAAGTGCTGATTATCAACTGCACAGAGCAGTTTTATTGGTGAAGGTATGGCAGAATGCCACACATTGAAAAGAAACCACATGTGGCGATGGCTTCTGCATACGACTTAATTTATACTTGTTTCGTTTTTATGGTCATGAAACTCTTTCTCAGTCATTGCATTTTTAAAAGAAAGATTAAGTTCAAGAATACAGAGAAATAAATATAGGTCTTCATCCAAGATTTATAAGATCAACCAAGTGCCTCAAGCCTTAGAAATGCTGCAAATGATTTTCAGCTTCAAGCCTTTCTAATGTTATTTAAACATCGTAGGTGTTCTTGCGAGTACAACATTCCCATTGTACCAGCTCACTGCTATAAACCAGAGGCTAATCTCTTTCTTGTCCACTTCAAATGAGTCACTAGCATGGATGGCATTTCTGCTCATGAAACCTATTTGACTTCAAATGCTCAGGGGGGCCGAATGGAACACCCTGAGAACAGGTGCAGGGGTTACAATGTGCTATTAACCTGTGCCCTCCTGCTTCTCATCTACACGCTGCCTCTTGGAAACGTCAGCTGAATGTGCAAGTTTGCAAATGTATACTGGTGACACCCAGCTCTACCTCACCACCTAATCTCTCAGCTCCTCCACTGATGCTAAATTATCAGACTGCTTATCGAAGGTACACTGCTGAATAAGCACAAATTTTCTCCAAATGCATATTGGGAATAATGAAGCCATCGTTTCTGATCCCTGCTCTAAACGCCATTCCTTACCTACTGACTCCTTCCTTCTCCCTCACAACAGGCTGGGATTATACCAGTTTCTTCACAACTTTGCCGTCACATTTAATCCTGAAATGAACATTCAATCTCATATTCGTGCCATCACTGAGGCTGCCTATTTTCAACTCCGTAACATCACTTGAATTCACCCTTGTCTCAGCTCATTCATGCCTTCATCAGACTCGACTACTTCAGCACACTCCTGGCTGATAACCCACCTTCTACCTTCCACAAACGTAATGCCCTTCAAAGCTCGGCTGCCTATGTCTTAACTCACAGCCAGTCCTGCTCCCCATCACCCCTGTGCTCACTGGCCTACATTGGCTCCCAATCAAGCAACATTTTAACTTAAAAAATCTCATCTTTGTTTACAAATCTATCCATTACCATGCCGCTCCCTATATCTGTAATCTTTTTGAGTCCCACAGTCCTCCAAGGTATCTGTACTCCACTATTTCTGGCATCTTGTGCATCCCCAATTTTAATTGCTCCACCACAGGTGAATATGCTTTCAGTTACCTCGGTCCCAAATTCTCTCCCTATACCTCTGCACTTTGCTATTTCACCTTTCTCCCTACAGCCAGTTCCTGAGACCTATCTTTTGGGCCTATCTTTTGGTCATCTGACCTAATATCTCCTTATATGGGTTGGAGTCATACCCTGCTTTACAATGCTCTTGTGAAGTGTCTTGCAATCTTTCATTATGTGAATGGTGCTATATAAATATAAGTTGTTGTTTGCCATCGGATGGAATACAGCCAACATTCTGGGTGGGATTTTCTGCACCCCCCCCCCCCCCCCACTCCCCCACTCACCACTGCGCGTGCCCCCTGGTGGCGTGTTTCCAGGCGGTGAAGGAAGCTCGCCATTGGCCTTTGGTGGGATATCCCGGCTCGCCATCGATGTCTATGGTGTTGTGCATGGCTTTCCAATCCCACCGCCTGGGAACCCGCTGACGGGGGGATCATTTTCCACGGGACCAGAAGATCCTGTCGATGGAAAGGACCGTAAAATCCTGTCCGCTCATTTACATGATTTGTGTGTGCAGAAACGCGCTGTTGAATTTGTGCTGGAAACAGGTTCAATCATGCCTTTGAAAAGGGATTTGAATAAGGACCTGAAGGGAAAAGAATTGCAGGACTACAGGGAATGAACAGGGAGTGGATTCAGCTAACACCCTCGCTTTAGCTCGCATAGGTGAACATGCATTAAGCAGCATGAAGGCTCTCCCTCCACCCCCAGCACACCAGCAATATTTAAAGACATTGTCAGTTACAGAACAGGATGCCCTGGAGATGAATAGACCAGGAAAGTCAGTACCGCCATGGATAGGAAGTCCAGCAGTTTACCAGGGCAAGGTATCTGCATATTATAGCCATTCCTTCACCTCAGTAAAGAGACAACAAGCTACACAGCATCAAGATGAGATTTTAAAAGTTATTTTTAAACACTATCGCCTGCAAATATGAAGCCTGTATTTCCCAACCTAGCTCATGTTCCATTTTTCCATCCTCTAGGTCCTCTTGAGCAGGGTTTTCAAAGTGCGAGTCGCAACCAGCGGGTGGGTTGTGGTCAGGTATCGGGAAGGTCGCAGAGCGATCGGTTCCGTTGTTCTTGGGGTGGTCCTGATCGCAGAAGCACCCAACGGCCGCTATCAGCTTTTACATTGAGAATGGTGGCCACGGCCACTTTTAAAAGAAAATAAACGAGGATGTGTGCAGTCTTCCAGCCAGAAGTGGCAGCAGAGAGCAGATCACGCGCCCTGCATGTACGCTTGCCGTCAAGTGGCTTCTCCATGCTTTTGGTGCCAAATCTCGGAGCAGAGTTGCTTCCATTTTCCAGCTGCTGGCAAGAAGACTGTCAAGATGGATTATTTTCTTAAAAGTAGGAGATGACCGGAGACTCAAATAGGCAGCGTACCTACTGGGCAGGATCTCACAACAGAATCTGTTAAAGAGAGCTGTTCAGTAAAATCCAGGGCAGGAGAGGGCAGTGCTAATGTTAGCTCTGTACACAGCTCCAGGGCATCTGGTGAGCAGCCTAAAAAGAAGAAACGTAACTCGGGAACAAAGCAATCTAAAAATGGTTTCTTGAAGTATGGTTTTGTCAACTCTGCTAATGCAATTAAGAATGTGAAGCTCATGTGTGTTATATGCAGGGAAGTACTGGCAAGGATTGGCCATGATAAATTGTCCTTAGTGACCAAAAAGGTTAGGAGGGGCTATTGGATTACGGAGAAAGGGTGGAAGTGAGGGCTTAAGTGGGTCGGTGCAGACTTTATGGGCCGAATGGCCTCCTTCTGCACTGTATGTTCTACGTTCTAAGTGAAAGAAGAAGTTTCAGATTTTGAAAGAGAAGTGGTGGGTGAAATATTGCTTTTGAGGTTGAGACCCCAGAGTAGTTATTAACTTAGAGCTGACTCCAAATTAAAAGACTATGCTGTGTAGCTGACCTGTGATACCACATTTAAAAAATGCCAAAAGCCCTGAAACGTGCATTAACCTCTTTTTTGAACTTGATTCACGTTCAAGTGAGATCATGAGGACCAAGCAGGCTCCCGTTTTGAATTAAAGGTAAGCAAGCGAGCTGTGTGTCAGCAAAGGTCGGCCAGTTGGTAAAAGTGGGTCCTGGGAAAAAAGGTTTGAAAAGCACTGCTCTAGAGCTTTTTGCAGCCTGGGTCTTCATAGACCTGATCACCCAGAAGTGCTGAATAACATCCATTTTCTATTTGTTACTCAAGCTATTAGATGTCCCTGACTACATCGATTTACATGCATTTGTAGTTCATACACTAAATGAACTCCATAATTCGTTACCCATGAGGGCGATGGAAGAACAGACGACCAATGAGCATTTGAAAGAAATAAAACTGCTGGTCCATGAGGATAGTGCAGGGAATGGGACAGACGGGATCGCTGCATGGAGAGCTGGCTTAGACCCAGTGGGCCAAATGGCCCTCTTCATGCTGTAAACAAGGACTCAACAGCCCTGTGTGATCTTGGCTAGTTCATGTAAGATAGTTTGGTGGGCAGCTTCGACAACATTCAATCCTAGATCGAAATATGGTGGCAAACCGCCAATGGGAAGGAATTAAGCAGGAGGTTGAAGAATTTGTTTGGTTCCTTGGTATATAGCTACCAAAATGCACGAAAGGCTGTGGGGTGTGCAGAAGCTGGGTACAGCCTGACGGATTGCAGTGGCTCCACGCAAAGCTCGCACTCAGCTAAGTCATGCGAGGTGTGAGGTGAAGCTCAGGGCAACCGGCAGTGGTTCACAGTCTTTTGGATTACTTTGGCTTTGGACAAGTCACATGGTGGAGGATATTAAAGCTTTGGAAAAAGGCACAAGATTGATTCCTAATTTTAAGCACCTTATTACCTAGAAAGGCTGAATTAAAGAGTTGACTCTGTATGCCTTAGAGAACCATAGATTCAGGCGATTTCATCAAGGTTAATAAAATAATGATTGTGTTTGCATGAACCATTTCCTTCAACTGTATTAATTGATTATGTGATGTGCTTTGGTGTAAAGGCACTATATTAATTCAATTATCAGAGTTAGTGAGTTCTGCAGTGAATCCCGATTGGTCATGGACCCTCACAAACTACTTGTGGTAGTCGGTATTAGGGGTATTACGGTACCTAGGTTGGAGGTGCCTGATGCTGTAAGAGCATTGGTGAAGCCTGCCTGCTGGTTCCACCCGGTAAGGCGGAGTATAAGAGTCTGTGTTTCTCTCGCTGCTGCATTCTGTACCTGCACTGCTGGGGGAAACATCTAGTTCATCTAGTGAACATCTAGTGAATCAAGCCTTCAATTGTCCTACAATCTCGCTTCGGGAGTTATTGATCGTGCATCACTACTGAAATCCATGAGGTATTTGACTGTTTATATCTATTCCTGTGGAGGCAGGTTAGCTCAGTTGGCTGGATGGTTGGTGTGTGGTTCAGAACAGCGGCAACAGGATGGATTTGATTGCAGTCCTGGCTGAGGTATACTTGGAAGCTGCTCCATCACCTTGTCCCTGGGGGTGGGAGGCAATGAAAAACCACCGCTGATGGAAAAACTGCCAAGAAAATGGCTCAGGATGAAGCATCAGCAAACAATGAGCCAGGGGCCCTGTCTTTGGGCAGAGCACACATGACATCTATCCCTGAAACCTCTGTTCACCATTAGTTATTCATTTTACTGAGAGAGGTAATTAAATCAAGAGCAATAACATTATACTTGCAGCTTTTTGCTTCCTTTTGCAGAGGAAGGTGTTGAAATTCTCCACTCTTATTTGTTGTGTTTATTTTTTTAAGCAAGTTGCTGCCTCTCAAATTAAATAGCTGCTTTGCACCATTATCAAATAAGACTTCCAGCATCTCGCTCACGTTTCCTTTTTCTTGACATCAACAACAAAAACCCTTCTCAAAACTGAGGCTGGAATTCTTGAATATTCCTTGCTGCTCTTCTCTACATTTACTCGTCCAAGTATTTTCTAATCAAGCATGGTGCAAATATAGGTGCTTACAAAATTCCACATGTCACTTCAGCAGAGATCTATACAAGTTTAGGATAACCTTCATGTCTACAGTGCACTTTTGTGTTTGTTTGGTATTAGGAATTTTTCAGTAAGCGATCAATAGGCACAGGCAGGTAATTAGTGTATGTTTGTTCTTTCTGGCTCAAAAATGCATCATTTTGCATTTAAGAAAGAAAGGCTACAACTACATAGCATATCTCATGACCTAAGGACGTCTCAAAGTGCTTTATGGGCAACAAAGGGCACTGCCAGAGGGCACTGCCAGATGGCTAACCTTCCTCCATTGTTTTTTATCCTCCTTATGTAAGGTTCGGGGGTGGGGGAGAGGTATGCACGCCAACAACACTGTGGGGAGTGGGGGAGGGTAGAGTGCCCCCCGATACTTCAATAATGGGGGCCACCGAAGTTTGTGGTGTGTGTGTGTGGGGGGGGGGGGGGGGGGGGGGTCCTCCATGGCTATGGAAGATGGGGAAGAGTTTTTGTTTTGCAGATGGTAGCATTATTTAGTGGGCAGCACGGTAGCATTGTGGGTAGCACAATTGCTTCACAGCTCCAGGGTCCCAGGTTCGATTCCGGCTTGGGTCACTGTCTGTGCGGAGTCTGCACATCCTCCCCGTGTGTGCGTGGGTTTCCTCCGGGTGCTCCGGTTTCCTCCCACAATCCAAAGATGTGCAGGTTAGGTGGATTGGCCATGATAAATTGCCCTTAGTGTCCAAAATTGCCCTTAGTGTTGGGTGGGGTTGTTGGGTTGTGGGGATAGGGTGGAGGTGTGGACCTTGGGTAGGGTGCTCTTTCCAAGAGCCGGTGCAGACTCGATGGGCCGAATGGCCTCCTTCTGCACTGTAAATTCTATGAAATCTATGGTGCCCTGATCTGTGTGGAGCCAGGCTCGCTGGCTCTATCAGGCCAGCCCTACCAGAGTGGCGCACAAATGCACAACTCCATACAGGTCACACTGAAGGGACCTTTGGAAATTTGGCTGAATGTTACACAGGAGCTGGGGGGGCTCAGAGTTTCGAACCAGAAGATACCCCTAATGGCCTGGCCATCGTGTTGCCATGTTTCACCTGGAGGTGTGGATTTTAGGCACCTTCTCCCCGATTTCATTTTGACAGAGTGTCAGAAGACCTGGTCAGAAAGTTTGGTTGGAGAGAAACACACTGTTTTTCAGTCAGAACCTGACTTTGCCACTTATTGAAAAATACCACCCACTGCCTCAATGCCCTGGGGTTTAGCTGACCTCCCCCTAACCCCAAGCTTTCTTTGAAACAGTATCATGTAATCTTCCTTCATCATCAAAACCCTCCTATTATTTAACCTTCAATTGTTGAATGTTCCTTGTTATTTTTCTCTAAACCTATTCCAACTTGCCAATGTATTATCTGAAGTATGGCACTTAAAACTGCACATAAAGGCTGGACATTTATCAGGGCATGTTGGCAGGCAGGGGTACAATATTGGATGACAGGGCAGTGATGCCATGTCCATCCCCTGCACGCCTGTGGATTAGTTGAGGCCCCTAAGTGCCCAATTGGTGGCCACTCAAGGGCCTCCACACACAGCAGTAGGGCTATTTTCTGTGATAGAGGAGGCAGATGCCAAATACCCAGACCGCCAGATGAAACATGGTAGCAACATGGCCAGACCAATGGGTTGCCTCCTGGTTAGGCACCTTGGGCGTCATTCTCCGACCCCCCCAGCAGGTCGGAGAATGGCCGTTGGCCGCCGTGAATCCCGCCCCTGCCGGTTGCCGCGTGAATCCCGCCCCCGCCGGTTGCCGAAGTCTCCGGTACCGGATGGGCCGAAGCCCCGCCGAGAAATTGCCTGTCCCGCCGGCGTAAATTAAAGTAGGTATTTACCGGCGGGACAAGGCGGCGTGGGCGGGCTCCGGGGTCCTGGGGGGGGCGCGGGGCGATCTGACCCCGGGGGGTGCCCCCACGGTGGCCTGGCCCGCGATCGGGGCCCACCGATCCGCGGGCGGGCCTGTGCCGTGGGGGCACTCTTTCCCTTCCGCCTCCGCCACGGCCTCCACCATGGCGGAGGCGGAAGAGACTCTCCCCACTGCGCATGCGTGGGAAACTGTCAGCGGCCGCTGACGCTCCCGCGCATGCGCCGCCCGGGATGTCATTTCCGCGCCAGCTGGCGGGGCAACAAACGCCGTTTCCGCCAGCTGGCGGGGCGGAAATCCCTCCGGCGTCGGCCTAGCCCCTCAATGTCGGGGCTCGGTCCCCAAAGATGCAGAGCATTCCGCACCTTAGGGGCGGCGCGATGCCCGTCTGATTGGTGCCGTTTTGGGTCAGCGGACATCGCGCCGTTGGGGGAGAATTTCACCCCTTGTGTCCACCGCCTCCTGTTCCACATTAAGATTTTACTATTTTTGAAAAGTTGTGTTCAAGGAGGTGCTGAGGATAATGGAACTGGAGATAAAAGGGGAACAGGATATTTAAGGAAAGATGTTGAGCTGAATTGTAGTGGCTGCGTGGGAGCGATATCCTGAGACCAGTTCTATGTTGGGAGGTGTGAAATTTGGCACAGGCATTCAGCTTTTAATCCAGAAAAGCCTTTGGCGTGGGATTTACCGCTGCTGTATTCGGTGGGTGTGAACGGCGGAGGGGTTAGAGAATCCAGCAGATATCCCAAAATTACTTTTTTACACCGGAGGGATTTCCCTTTGGGATTGTCCTCATCACCCACACACCGCCATGGCATAATGGGGTTCCTGCCATGAAAGATCAGGAACTGCATTAGCATACATTTACATGTCATTAGCGGGCTCCCCACTCTATCATCCCCCGGGAATTCCGCCCCCCCAAAGTGGGTTTTTTGGAGGGGACATTTTGTAAAACTTGTTTTAACTGTGTTAATTACTTGGTTAATTAATCTTTGAATTTTTAAAATCCTAAAGGTGTTACTGGAGTTCTATGCTTCCGGAATCAGTAGCTTTTACTCAGCATTTCAAAATCTCCCAAAAATTGGTTTGGTCAGTGAGACAGGTTTTCCTCTGGGATCTAGTTTGCTCAGCAAATGACATCTGCTGTTATTAACAGAAGCAAGAGGACTACCATTGAGTCACAACTACAGTGTCAACCTTGAAATCTGTCTGCTATACCTTAGCCCTTCTGTTTAATTGGTAGGATTTTCTTGAATGCAGTTTCTCTCCATTGTCATCGTCGAAATAATGTTCCATTTGTGAGACTCATAATCACAATCTCTTACAACAGGAAATTCTTCTTTGCTTCACTCAGCTGTTAATGATGATAATGGTCTCCAGGTTTATTAGGTCTGTTGCTGCAATCATGTCAATTTGGTGTACATATTATTTTTTCAGGTAAAGGCCAAGAGCATAGGGTGTCCTTATATGCCGGTGACTTGTTATTATACGTGTGTCAATAGGGGGAATATTGGAGCTGCTTCGGGTGTTTGGGTCTTTCTCGGGGTACAAATTAAATCTAGACAAGAGTGAATATTTTGTGGTGTCTCGGCCAGGGGTGGGGGCATGTGTTGGGGGGCTGCCATTCTGTAAGGCATGGACTCATTTTAGATACCTGGGGTGCAGATTGCTCGAGATTGGGGGGGGGGGGGGGCTCCATAGGTACAACATTTCTAGTTTGGTGGGGAGGGTGAAAGCTGATCTGGCATGGTGGGATGGTCTCCCTCTGTCACTGGCGAGTCAGGTACAGGCGGTTAAAATGAATGTGCTGCCGCGATTCATGTTTATTTTTCAATGCCTGCCGATTTTCCTGCCAAAGGCATTTTTTAGAGAGATTGAAGGGATGATTACCTCGTTCATTTGGGGAAGGAAGGTGGCCAGAATTTAAAAGTTGCAACGACAGAGAGGAAGGCAGGCAAGGGGTTTGGGTCTTCCGAACCTGATGTATTATTACTGGGCGGCAGATGTGGAGAAGGTCAGAGGGGTTGACTCCCAATGGGTCAGAATGGAGGAGAGTTTGGGCAGGGGATGGGATTGAAGGCACTAGCGACAGCGCCGCTCCCGACGGCCCTGGGGAGATACTCAGGGAGTCCGGTAGTAATAGCTTTGTTGAGAATTTGGAGGCAGTTTCGACAGCACTTCGGGTTGCGGGCAGGGTCAAGGGAAATGCCGATTTTGGAACCATGGGCGTCATTCTCCGAGCCCCCGCTGGGTCGGAGAATGGCGTTGGCCGCCGTGAATCCCACCCCCGCCCCCGCCGAAGTCTCCGGTACCGGAGATTGGGCGGGGGCGGGAATCGGGCCGCGCCAGTTGGCGGGACCCCCCGCTCAATTCTCCGGCCCGGATGGGCCGAAGTCCCACCCAGAAATTGCCTGTCCCGCCGGCGTAAATCAAAGCTGGTATTTACCAGCGGGACCAGGCGGCGTGGGCGGGCTCCGGGGTCCTGGGGGGGGCGCGGGGCGATCTGACCCCTGGGGGTGCCCCACGGTGGCCTGGCCCGCGATCGGAGCCCACCGATCCGCGGGCGGGCCTGTGCCGTGGGGGCACTCTTTCCCTTCCGCCTCCGCCACGGCCTCCACCATGGCGGAGGCGGAAAAGACTCTCCCCACTGCGCATGCGCGGGAAACTGTCGGCGGCCGCTGATGCTCCCGCGCATGCGCCGCATTTCCGCGCCAGCTGGCGGGGCACCAAACGCCATTTCCGCCAGCTGGGGGGGCGGAAATCCCTCCGGCACCGGCCTAGCCCCTCAATGTTGGGGCTCGGCCCCCAAAGATGCAGAGCATTCCGCACCTTTGGGCCGGCGCGATGCTCGTCTGATTGGCGCCGTTTTTGGCGCCAGTCGGCGGTCATCGCGCCGTTGGGGGAGAATTTTGCCCCATAGATTTGAGCCAGGGAAGTGGGATGGAAATTTTCGGAGATGGGAGGAGAAAAGAATTAGGACGCTGAAAGATTTGTTTCTTGGAGGGGTCGCTTTGTGGGATTGAAGGAGCTGGGAGCGAAGTATGGGCTGGAGCAGAGGGAAATATTTAGATACACGCAGGTTTGAGACTTTGCCTGAAAGGAGATATAGAGCTTCCCAGTAGAGCCGGCTTTCACATTGCTGGAGTAGGTGCTGACAACAGGGGGACTGGCGAAGGGGGTAATATCGGCGATTTACGGGGCTATTTTGAAGGAGGAGAAGGTTCCGCGAGAAGGGATCAAGGCAGAGTGGGAGGAAGAGCTGTGAGAGGGTATGGAGGAGGGGTTCTGGTGTGAGGTGCTCTGGAGGGTGAACGCCTCTACCTTGTGTGCGAGGTTGGGGCTGATACAGCTGAAGGTGGTGTATAGAGTGCACCTTACAAGGGCGAGGATGAGCCGGCTCTTTGATGGGGTAGAAGATGTGTGTGAACGTTGCAGGGGTGTCCCGCAAACCTGTCCAAAGCTGGAGGATTACTGGAAGGAGGTGTTTAGGGTAATCTCTGAAGTGGTGCACGTGAAACTGGACCCGGGCCCTCGGGTGGCCATATTTGTGTGTCGGACCAGCTGGGGCTGGAAATGGGCACGGAAGCAGATGTTGTAGCTTTCGCCTCATTGATCGCCCAAAGGCGGATCCTGTTAGGGTGGAGATCTATCTCTCCACCCTGTGCCCTGGCGTGGCGGGGGGACCTGCTGGAATTCTTGATGCTTGAAAAGGTTAAATTTGAACTGAGGGGAAGGATGGAGGGGTTCTACAATTCATGGGTGTTATTCATTATGCACTTTGGCGGATTGGATCACATCGAACATTAGGGGGGGGGTTGCTGGGAGGGTTGGGGGGAGAGGGACTGTATGTGTTAGTGGTAACTGTGGGTGATTCCTGATTCTTTTTTGTCATTTGTTTATGTTAACATGTGGCTAATGTCTGGAGTTTGGTGGGAGGATAGGATCGTTGTTATTGATATAGGGATTGACATTACATTCGTTACTGATTATTGTTTATTATTGGGTGTAAATTTAGGAAAAAGGAGAATTAAAAATATTTTTTAAAAAGAAAAAAAAAGATAACATACAGTTTGAGTATGTATCGAACAAGTGACAACTCTGACTCTTCATTAATTTCCTCAGTTGTTGGAATTCTTCAAACGCCAATCACTCTGCTCTGAAACCTAATGATCCCAGAAATCACGATTCTGTTTTAATTCAAGTGGAAATGAGGGTTTGGGGAAAGGAAAGGGCAAAGAACTGGTGAGAATAAATGCTAAAGTGTTTCAAGGAGTGGTTCTGGGGCCAAATGGGGTTTAATGGAGGATGTCTAAGGACAAATTGGAATTAGACTGGAGGGTTGGAAAATGTCAGTGTTGGAAGGGAATGGGCACAATTACCGTCAGGCCATTTATTGGACTAACCAGAGGCTGAGAAGCATCAGTGAAAACTATAGGGAATTAATTATGCCTTATTGTCAGGCATTGTAAGCCCTACATATCAATAACGGTCATCAGAAATAAAGGATGGACACAGAGAAGATGTCCAGGTGGCCGTTTCTTGATGTTCGGTGCAGTATGCTGGTGGGGCTGGCAGATTGAGCTATCAGCCACAGCGAGTTGGCATAGTGGCAGAGCATTTGGGAAGGGTGCTAGAGAAGGGAGAATGGAGTTCGATGTTAGAGGTAATCAACAGGGTGGAAAAAAATCAACAGGAACCAGGGGCGTCATTCTCCGACCTCCCGCCGGGTTGGAGAATCGCCGGGGGCTGCCGTGAATCCCGCCCCCGCCGGTTGCCGAAGTCTCCGGCACCGGATATTCGGCGGGGGCGGGAATCGGGCCGTGCCGGTTGGCGGGCCGCCCCGCTCGATTCTCCGGCCTGGATGGGCCGAAGTCCCGCCGATAAATTGCCTGTCCCGCCGGCGTAGATTAAACCACCTTTTGAACGGCGGGACAAGGCGGCGTGGGCGGGCTCCGGGGTCCTGGGGGGGGGCGCAGGGCGATCTGGCCCCGGGGGGTGCCCCCACGGTGGCCTGGCCCGCGATCGGGGCCCACCGATCCGCGGGCGGGCCTGCGCCGTGGGGGCACTTTTTCCCTTCCGCCTCCGCCACGGTCTCCACCATGGCAGAGGCGGAAGAGACTCCCTCCACTGTGCATGCGTGGGAAACTGTCAGCGGCCGCTGACGCTCCCGCGCATGCGCCGCCCGGGGATGTCATTTCCGCGCCAGCTAGCGGGGCAACAAAGGCCGTTTCCGCCAGCTGGCGGGGTGGAAATTCCTCCGGCGCCGGCCTAGCTCCTCAATGTTGGGGCTCGGCCCCCAAAGATGCGGAGCATTCCGCACCTTTGGGGCGGCGCGATGCCCGTCTGATTGGCGCCGTTTTGGGCGCCAGTCGGCGGACATCGCGCCGTTTCCGGAGAATTCCACCCCATAAGTGGTCTAAATATTTTTTTTTAATGAATCAATTGCACATATTGAAACTCATTCCCTTTGCTTGGAAACTGGGCTGCGTCCTTGCAAACAGAGACAGAAAAACTCAGGTGGCTCCATGATGGCATTTGGTGGCCAGAGCAGGTAACTGCATACAGGTTCAGGCAGTGCTTTGGTCTTCACTTATTAAACCAGTAGAAGATCATTATTTCACATAGAACCACCCCCACCTGTTCACAGCATTAGAGTTGGAGCCTGGGACAGAAGTTTTAAAATTTGCTGAAATTAAGTGTTATGACCCGCATAGAAATTTTATCAATAAATAAATCAGTGTGTGAGAGTGAAACAGAGTCAGAGTGTGTGGAAATAGTGCATCTTACAGTGAAATGTCTCACTGGAGTGGGGATGAGCCTGGGTGAGTGGAGCTCCAACGACATTTAAGAAGCTCGACACCATCTAGTAAAAGGCAGCCCACTTGATTGGTACCCCTTCCACAAACTTTCAACCCCTCCGCTACCGACGCACAGTGGCAGCCGTGTGTACCATCTGCAGGAACTCACCAAGATGTCTATGGCAAGCCCACAACCATTACCATCTAGAAGGACAAAGGCAGCAGATACATGGGAACACTTCCATCTGAAGGTTCCCTTCCAAGTCACTCACCATCTTGACTTGGAAGTATGTCGCCATTCCTTCACTGCCAGTGGATCAAAACCTGTAAATTAAATGAACGTCTCTACAGTCCCCGAGGACCAGAGGCTGACCTTACCTTTTGAGAGAGAGTTGACTGGTGGTGATTTAACGTGAGGGTCACCCTCAACGAGGGGCAAGGTTAAGAATGATCATGGGTGGCCTCAGCCAGTACAGGAATTGAACCCACGTGGTTGCCGTCGTTCTGCATCACGAACAAGCCAACTGAGCTAACCAACCCCCAAAATCCTGGAATTCCCTCCCCAACAGTACGGTGGCTGTACCTACACCTCAGGGATTGCAGCGGTTCGAAAGGCAACTCATTGCCACATTCTCAAGGATACCACTAGGGATGTGCAATAAATGCTGGCCTAACCAGAAATGCCCATATCACGTAAATTAATTTTTAAAAATCAGAATAAAGTTGACTTTGAACCAAAGAAGGAAGTATTAGTATGGATGAGGTTAGAATTCAATACAGGATGATCAAAATATTGATAAAGAAAGAGAAAAGATAATGTGAGAGTAAAGTAGCAATAAACATAAAAACAGGTTATAAAGACTTCCATAGATATGTAAAAAAGAAGAGATAACAAGAGTAAACTTGAGTCTCTTAGAGGCAGAGAGAGGGGGAATTATACTAGGAAGTGGCATACATTAAGCAGTACTTTGTATCTAGCTTCATGGTGGAATACTCAAAACATTGCTGAAATAATAGTGAACCAAGTGTCTAGTAAAAACGAGGAACTTGGGAATTGTTAACAGTAAAGAAATAGTACTGGGGAAAATAATGGGACTAAAAATTGACAAATCTCCTGGTCTGATGGCCTATACGCCAGGATTTTGAAAGATGCAGCTGCAGCCTGAAATAGTGAATGCATTGGTTTTGATCTTCCAGAATTCCCTATATTCTAGAACAGTCCCCATGGATTGGAAGGTAACATTCGCCAACCCCCTATTCAAAAAAGCAGGGAGTCATTAAACAGAAAACTATAGGCCAATTAGTCTGACCTCAGCAGTAGGAAAAATGACAGAGTATTTATCTATCCACACCTAAGGATGTGGGAACAAGACACTTGGAAAACTTGATTTGAGTCAACCTGGATTTATGAAAGAAAATTGAGCTTGATGGAAGATTTTTAAGCATATAGTTAGTAGGGTGGATAAGGGAGAACCAGTGGATGTAGTATATGTAGATTTTTGAAAGGTATCCAATAAGATGCCACAGAACATATTAGGACTCGTGGCATTGGGTGTAATAGTTTAGCATAAATAGAAAATTGGTTAACAAACAGAAAACAAACATTAGGAATAAACAGGTCATTTTGAAGTTGGCAGGCCATATCAAGTGGGGTACAGCAAGGATCAGTCCTTGGGCATCAGTTATTTATTATCTATATCAATTACTTAGATGAGGTGACCAAGTTTCATGTATCCAAGTTTGTTGATAATACAAAGTTATCTGTTAAAATAAACTGAGGTGGATGCAAAGAGGCTACAGATGAATATAGGCAGATCAAGTGAATGGAGAAGAACCTGGAAGAATGAATATAGTGTCGGGAAGTGTGAAGTTATCTATTTTGGAATGAAAATTGAAAAACATAATATTTTATTAAAGGCGAGAGACTAGGAAATGTTGGTCTTCATAGGGACCCTGATGTTCTTGTACTCAAATTACAAGTAATTAGGAAAACAACAAGTATGTTAGCCTTTATTACAAAGGGATTGGAGTTCAAGAATGAAAATAAGGAAGTCTTGCTGAAATTATATATAGCCTTATTGAGGCCACATCTTAAGCATTGTGCACATCTTAGTCTCCTTACTTCAGTAAAATGGCTACTGCACAGGAGGAGGCCACTTGGTCCACCGTGTCCTTTCTCTCTGTAAGGGCAACTCTGCTAATCCCACACCCACTTTCCGTGCAGCCCTGTCATTTTCATTCTCTTCAGGGGCTTATCAATTCCCATTTGAAAGCCATGAGGTTCATGAAAATTCACTTGACTGATTTCTGGGATGAGACTCCGGTACTATGAAGAGAGATTGAGTAGTTTGTGCCAATATTCCCTGGAATTAAGAAGAATGAGAGGTGATCTTATTGAAATTTATAAAATTTTAACAGGGACTCGGGGAGGATGTTTACCTGGGCTGGGGAAGCTGGAATTAGGGATCACAGTCTCAAAGGAAGTGGTTGGCCATTTAGGTCTGGGTGGAGGAGAAATGTTGTTACTCAAAAGGGTCATGGATGTTTGGAATGCCCGACTCCAGAGAGCTGTAGATGCTCAGTCATTGGGCGGGATTTTCCACACAACCCGCCGTGTGTTTCGTGGCACAGGAGGCTGCCTATCATTGGCCGGTGGCGGGATCTTCTGGTTCTGCCGCTGTCAATATGGTTTTTCGTTGATTGCATGCCTTCAATGTCAAGGTTAACAATCCATTCAACGGTTTTAGCTGAAGCAGTCGGGAGGAGGTTGGGCCAGGTTGGGGGGGCTGTTGGGTCAGGTGGGGCAGCTTGTAGAGTCGGATCATGGGTGTGGGTGGTGTGCTGGGCCCCCTCGGGGCTCGTGTATGTGCAGGGTGCCCCATATTTGATTGGGTCTGGGGTTTTATAAAGTTATTCTGGGGTTAAGAGTGATTTTTTTCCTTCTAACTCTTTCAGAGTAACTATCAGGGTAAAACTGGCAGAACCACCCAAAGTTAGCAATTTAAATCGCTTCTGTTGGATGGTTCCTAGCCCAGTGCACTTTTGGGCAACTGCCTGATAAACCGCTAGATGGGAACGTCTTAGAGATATCCCCCAGAAACATCATTGGGGGACCCCCTAAATGCGACGCTGCGGAATTAGGATGTTATGGGCCAATATCTTATACACTTCAATCAGGTCCCCCCTCAGCCTTCTGTGCTCTAAAGAAAACAACCTGAGCCTACCCAGCCCCCTTCAGAGCTCAAATGCTCAATCCCAGGCAATATCTCATGGTAAGTGTACTCTGTGGTTCTGCACGGAGATCCTGACAGGGGTTAGGGACCCTTTCTGGAAAGAAAGCTCTTGTCATCCCATAAACAGCCATTAATTTGTTGGCCATATTGGAATAACGATCACACAGATAACTGACACAGAATAAAGGTATCATAGCTGCAACCTGGATTTCTGGCAGAGATTTGTATGGTGCATTGCCTGTGTTTGCAAATCAGCCGTATGTTGAGACGGTGAATTTTCAGTTGATAAAGATGCGAGACTGGTGAAAGCAAGCATGCAAGACATTGTGGATGGAGTCAGAGACACCCTGTATCGCGGGAAGACTGACATGTTTGTGAAATACTTTTCTTGTCCTGCTTCCCTCTGTATATCCGGAATTAAATTGATGTGTTTCTTGCTGTTTAGGGAGTGTCAGCGACATCCTGAATACCCCAAACTGTGAGGCGTTGCTGATATTACCTATTATAGTCATAAATGACCTGGTGGCATAAAAGGTGAGAGTAACAACGATCTTGGCAGCCAGAGTCAGCGCTGCCTATGCCCTAGTGTGAGGCTGGAGTTGTGGCTACAAATTGTGACCATATCTTGTTGAAGCAAAGGCACCTCATGCATTGTTCAGGAACAAAGTTAATGCGGCACAGCATGGAAAATTTGTTCAGAAGTGAAAGAGCAAATTATAATGATAAAACAACAATAACCTGCAAATATCACACAATCCGTTTAAACAGAGATGCTGAGGAAGGCCTTCCTCCCAACTTGCTGTGGTGTCTGAGTTCAGCATCTAGTGATTTGCGCAATGGGGCAATTGAACATCTATAATAAAAGCTAGAAATGCAAGATCCCAATTTGCACAAATTAGCCTTGACTTTCATGATAGCTGCTTTGCGTTCCTGCC
This sequence comes from Scyliorhinus torazame, assembly GCF_047496885.1. Taxonomy (NCBI): domain Eukaryota; kingdom Metazoa; phylum Chordata; class Chondrichthyes; order Carcharhiniformes; family Scyliorhinidae; genus Scyliorhinus; species Scyliorhinus torazame. Next base: position 147,107,925 of record NC_092723.1, on the reverse strand, counting down.
ACCAATATCCTTTCCCAATATTGCGGACGATACACTACTAGTCAAAAGCCCAAGCTCATTTTAAGAGCTGCTTTATGCAGGGCAGGATATTACAAAGTCATTCACAGTCATTATCCCATATGATGTTCAAAACTGATGATGTAGATGCCATCAGAAATGAATCCACATGTAAAATAGATACACTTCCTATCCGCCATACAATAGGTTGGCTAGCGCCTGTAACTCGGGTTTTGTGCAGCCGAATTTATAGGCCCACGTGCAACTGCACTGTTGAAATGTTGAAAGCTTTGAGAGGGCCAATAAATTGGAGTATTACAAGCTGACATTTATCGCAAAAGGAAATTCTCACCCAAGGCAACTACAAAGTTTGCCTTAACTGATGAAGTAAGTTATTCATCCAGCAATAAAACAGAACATTAGAAACGTGATTTTAGTCTTGTTCCATTAGTTTGATACATTGATACCGCTTAGAACATTACCCAGTAGCACCTATTTTACACGTGGATTCATTGCTGATGGCATCTACATCATCAGTTTTGAACATCATATGGGATAATGACTGTGAATGACTTTGTAATATCCTGCCCTGCATAAAGCAGTTCTTAAAATGAGCTTGGGCTTTCAAGGGCAGCATTGTAAGTGCATGATATCCAGGCACAAGTAATATTTTAATTCTTTCCTTTTGTGTTTTTAACACTTCAAGAACCTTGGATGAGTTTATTAGATGAAAAGTGGCTGTATTGCTGGGACTTTTCTCATCAGCGGCAAACATTTTGGGATTGGAATAAATTTTTTATGTCAAAAATTGACATTGTACAGCTTTTCTTTTCAACAGTGATAAAGATATTTTTGGGTAGTGTATTTGTGTTATATAATTGCTTAATTATGTTGCTATATATAACAGAAACATCAGTCATTTTAAAACAAGCAAAACTAATTAGGCCAAGGAAGTAGGAGTTTTCTTACAGCTATTAGAAGTTTAAGGGTCAAAAGTATAACCTGGTTTAGAATAAAAGTGGGGCTTGGCAGAGAGCAATTGACTGAATATTTGAATCTATCATCCTCTTCACTGAGCATATCATGAGCAATAACATGGTTTATAGAAAAAACAGCAATAGCATTTTGGAAAAGTGCTAATATTTCAAGTAAGTGTTGAGAAAGCTGCCTCTACCTCTGCAGGGGCCACAGAGAGAAATACCACTGTGTAGTTGCACAAATTTATGCACATAGATTTATGAGCGAATTTTCTGAGGTGAAATTTTTGATGTTTAGTGGAACCAAATTCATTTCATCAGTTTGCAACACTTCTCTGTCTTATCCACTGCTATCTCGCTGGGTAACAAGTCACTTTTCAACTTGCTTGAAGATCATTGGAACCAGTGAGAGTCTGGGTAAAAGGCAGCTGGTTGCTAGCAGGACTGCTTTGTGTTGGTTGAATGCGCAGGTCAGGGGTGGGGGGGGTTGTTGGGGGGTTATGGGGTGGGGGTGGTCAGGAGGTGGGGCTGTTGTTGGCAGGACGATTAGTTGCTGCATATAGTTCTCGATCCACTGGTGCAACCTAAATGAGCCTTGCACTAATTAGGACATTCCTGGCATCCCCGACAGCAACGCATTTTGCTCATCACCTGTAAGACTACATGACATAGGACCAGAAGTAGGCCATTCGGCCCATCAAGTCTGCTCCATCATTCAATGAGATCATGACCAATCTGATATAATCCTCAAATCCATTTTCCTGTCTAATCCCCATAACCCTTGATTCCCTTACTGACTAAAAACCTGTCCATCTGAATCTTGAACATACTTAATGACCCAGCCTCCACAGCTTGCTACAGTAAAGTGCAGGCTGGTTTAGCTCAGTAGGCTAGAGAGCTGGTTTGTGATGCAGAACAAGATCAGCAGTGCGGGTTCAATTCCCGTACCAGCTGAGAATTCTGAAGTCTCCCTCCGTGTACCCGAACAGGCGCCGGAATGTGGCAACTAGGGGCTTTTCACAGTAACTTCATTACAGTGTTAATGTAAGCCTACTTGTGACAATGAAGGTTATTTATTTAAAGAATTCCTTAGATTCACTGCCCTCTGAGAGAAGAAATTCCTCCTCATCTCTGTCTTAAAAGGATGACCCCTTACTCTGAGATTATGCCCTCTGGCCCAAGACTCTCCTACAAGGGCAAACAACATTTCAGTATTCTTTTTGTTTCAATAAGGCCACATCTCATTCTTGAAATGAATTGAAATGAAATGAAAATCGCTTATTGTCACAAGTAGGCTTCAAATGAAGTTACAGTGAAAAGCCCCTAGTCGCCACATTCCGGCGCCTGTTCGGGGAGGCTGGTACGGGAATTGAACCATGCTGCTGGCCTGCTTTGGTCTGCTTTCAAAGCCAGCGATTTAGCCCTTGCTAAACCAGCCCCTAAACTCTTCTAAACTCCAATGGGTACAGGCCCAATCTACTCAACATCTCCTCATAAGAAAATCCCTCCCTGCCTGGGATCAATCAAGTGAACGTACTCTGGACTGCCTCCAATGCCAGTACATCTTTCCTCAGATAAAGGGATAAAACTGTTCCCAGTATTCCAGGTGTGGTCTAACTAGTGCCTTGTATAGTTTTAGCAAGACTTCCTTATTTTTATACTCCACTACCTTTGAAATAAAGGCCAATGTTCCATTTGCCTTCGCAATTACCTCCTCATTTCCATCCTCCCCCTCAGAACCATCTAGAGATGATTTGTGTTCTGCACCTTTTCCCACCTGCAGGACCAAACTCTCACTGCTGTGCAACATTATGCACAGCACAGCACAACATTCGGGATGGTCCATACTGAAGGGCACCTTCAGATCTGTCAAGGTGCCTTTCTTTCTATTAAATGTTAAGACTGGGATGCGCAGGTTATCTATCTCCACGATGCCACAGGTCACACCCAAATGGTCAATTGTCTACTTTTGCAACTTTTCGACTCAGAATAAAAGAGACTATAGCCAGGCTTCTTCCAATAAACTTAGAGTGATTGATTTATTATAAAACAAAACTTATTTTTTAAAACAAGTTTCAAGAACTGGTTATCACACAAATTTTAATCTGGAATTGTAGCTATCTATCCCTTTTAAAATACCCCAGTGTGCACACACACACACAAAGAAAGAATAAATAAATAGGGGTCTCTGCAGAGGCTGGGGCGTTAAAGAAAAACTTTATGAAAATGATAAAGTTCGCAGGGTTTCATTGCTGTTGATCATGTGCTCTCTCTCATGTGAAGATGGATACCTAGTCCAGTAGATGTCTGAATGGAGCTTCGGCACAGAGGAGAATAGAGCTAGATCAATCCTTCGGATCTCCCTCGCGTCTTACATTCTTGGTTTTCCAAATACAGATGAGTTCCATTGAGATAAGGATTCCTAGCTGGATACTGAGAACCACACTGTATTTCACGGAAGACAAGGACAGCCTGAACTTTCCCCTTCTTGGTTCATTCTCAACTGAGTTCAAAAACACAAGTTCAAATCATAAAACTCATCCTCATCAGATGATTAACATAGAACATAGAACATAGAAAATACAGCACAGAACGGGCCCTTCGGCCCACGACGTTGTGCCGAACCTTTGTCCTAGATTAATCATAGATTATCATTGAATTTACAGTGCAGAAGGAGGCCATTCGGCCCTTTGAGTCTGCACCGGCTCTTGGAAAGAGCACCATACCCAAACTCAACACCTCCACCCAACACCAAGGGCAATTTGGACATTAAGGGCAATTTATCATTGGCCAATTCACCTAACCCGCACATCTTTGGACTGTGGGAGGAAACCGGAGCACCCGGAGGAAACCCACGCAGACACGGGGAGGACGTGCAGACTCCGCACAGACAATGACCCAAGCCGGAATCGAACCTGGGACCATGGAGCTGTGAAGCAATTGCGCTATCCACAATGCTACCGTGCTGCCCTTAAGAACAAATAAATCTACACTATATAATTTTACCGTCATCCATGTACCTATCCAATAGCTGCTTGAAGGTCCCTAATGTTTCCGACTCAACTACTTCCACAGGCAGTGCATTCCATGCCCCCACTACTCTCTGGGTAAAGAACCTACCTCTGATATCCCTCCTATATCTTCCACCTTTCACCTTAAATTTATGTCCCCTTGTAATGGTGTGTTCCACCCGGGGAAAATGTCTCTGACTGTCTACTCTATCTATTCCCCTGATCATCTTATAAACCTCTATCAAGTCGCCCCTCATCCTTCTCCGCTCTAATGAGAAAAGGCCTAGCACCCTCAACCTTTCCTCGTAAGACCTACTCTCCATTCCAGGCAACATCCTGGTAAATCTTCTTTGCACCTTTTCCAGAGCTTCCACATCCTTCCTAAAATGAGGCGACCAGAACTGTACACAGTACTCCAAATGTGGCCTTATCAAAGTTTTGTACAGCTGCATCATCACCTCACGGCTCTTAAATTCAATCCCTCTGTTAATGAACGCGAGCACACCATAGGCCTTCTTCACAGCTCTATCCACTTGAGTGGCAACTTTCAAAGATGTATGAACATAGACCCCAAGATCTCTCTGCTCCTCCACATTGCCAAGAACTCTACCGTTAACCCTGTATTCCGCATTCATATTTGTCCTTCCAAAATGGACAACCTCACACTTTTCAGGGTTAAACTCCATCTGCCACTTCTCAGCCCAGCTCTGCATCCTATCTATGTCTCTTTGCAGCCGACAACAGCCCTCCTTACTATCCACAACTCCACCAATCTTCGTATCGTCTGCAAATTTACTGACCCACCCTTCAACTCCCTCATCCAAGTCATTAATGAAAATCACAAACAGCAGAGGACCCAGAACTGATCCCTGCGGTACGCCACTGGTAACTGGGATCCAGGCTGAATATTTGCCATCCACCACCACTCTCTGACTTCTATCGGTTAGCCAGTTCGTTATCCAACTGGCCAAATTTCCCACTATCCCATGCCTCCTTACTTTCTGCACAAGCCTACCATGGGGAACTTTATCAAATGCCTTACTAAAATCCATGTACACTACATCCACTGCTTTACCTTCATCCACATGCTTGGTCACCTCCTCAAAGAATTCAATAAGATTTGTAAGGCAAGACCTACCCCTCACAAATCCGTGCTGACTATCCCTAATCAAGCAGTGTCTTTCCAGATGCTCAGAAATCCTATCCTTCAGTACCCTTTCCATTACTTTGCCTACCACCGAAGTAAGACTAACTGGCCTGTAATTCCCAGAGTTATCCCTAGTTCCTTTTTTGAACAGGGGCACGACATTCACCACTCTCCAATCCCCTGGTACCACCCCTGTTGACAGTGAGGACGAAAAGATCATTGCCAACGGCTCTGCAATTTCATCTCTTGCTTCCCATAGAATCCTTGGATATATCCCGTCAGGCCCGGGGGACTTGTCTATCCTCAAGTTTTTCAAAATGCCCAACACATCTTCCTTCCTGACAAGTATTTCCTCGAGCTTACCAATCTGTTTCACACTGTCCTCTCCAACAATATCGCCCCTCTCATTTGTAAATACAGAAGAAAAATACTCATTCAAGACCTCTCCTATCTCTTCAGACTCAATACACAATCTCCCGCTACTGTCCTTGATCGGACCTACCCTCGCTCTAGTCATTCTCATATTTCTCACATATGTGTAAAAGGCCTTGGGGTTTTCCTTGATCCTACCCGCCAAAGATTGTTCATGCCCTCTCTTAGCTCTCCTAATCCCTTTCTTCAGTTCCCTCCTGGCTATCTTGTATCCCTCCAATGCCCTGTCTGAACCTTGTTTCCTCAGCCTTACATAAGTCACCTTTTTCCTTTTAACAAGACATTCAACCTCTCTTGTCAACCATGGTTCCCTCACTCGACCATCTCTTCCCTGCCTGACAGGGACATACATATCAAGGACACGTAGCACCTGTTCCTTGAACAAGTTCCACATTTCACTTGTGTCCTTCCCTGCCAGCCTATGTTCCCAACTTATGCACTTCAATTCTTGTCTGACAACATCGTATTTACCCTTCCCCCAATTGTAAACCTTGCCCTGTTGCACGTACCTATCCCTCTCCATTACTAAAGTGAAAGTCACAGAATTGTGGTCACTATCTCCAAAATGCTCCCCCACTAACAAATCTATCACTTGCCCTGGTTCATTACCCAGTACTAAATCCAATATTGCCCCTCCTCTGGTTGGACAATCTACATACTGTGTTAGAAAAGCTTCCTGGACACACTGCACAAACACCACCCCATCCAAACTATTTGATCTAAAGAGTTTCCACTCAATATTTGGGAAGTTAAAGTCACCCATGACTACTACCCTATGACTTCTGCACCTTTCCAAAATCTGTTTCCCAATCTGTTCCTCCACATCTCTGTTACTATTGGGGGGCCTATAGAAAACTCCTAACAAGGTGACTGCTCCTTTCCTATTTCTGACTTCAACCCATACTACCTCAATAGGGTGATACTCCTCGAACTGCCTTTCTGCAGCTGTTATACTATCTCTAATTAATAATGCCACCCCCCCACCTCTTTTACCACCCTCCCTAATCTTATTGAAACATCTATAACCAGGGACCTCCAACAACCATTTCTGCCCCTCTTCTATCCAAGTTTCCGTGATGGCCACCACATCGTAGTCCCAAGTACCGATCCATGCCTTAAGTTCACCCACCTTATTCCTGATGCTTCTTGCGTTGAAGTATACACACTTCAACCCATCTCCGTGCCTGCAAATACTCTCCTTTGTCAGTGTTCCCTTCCCCACTGCCTCATTACATGCTTTGGCGTCCTGAATATCGGCTACCTTAGTTGCTGGACTACAAATCCGGTTCCCATTCCCCTGCCAAATTAGTTTAAACCCTCCCGAAGAGTACTAGCAAACCTCCCTCCCAGGATATTGGTGCCCCTCTGGTTCAGATGCAACCCGTCCTGCTTGTACAGGTCCCACCTTCCCCAGAATGCGCTCCAATTATCCAAATACCTGAAGCCCTCCCTCCTACACCATTGCTGCAGCCACGTGTTCAACTGCACTCTCTCCCTATTCCTAGCCTCGCTATCACGTGGCACCGGCAACAAACCAGAGATGACAACTCTGTCTGTCCTGGCTTTCAACTTCCAGCCTAACTCCCTAAACTTGTTTATTACCTCCACACCCCTTTTCCTACCTATGTCGTTGGTACCAATGTGCACCACGACTTCTGGCTGCTCACCCTCCCCCTTAAGGATCCTGAAGACACGATCCGAGACATCCCTGGCCCTGGCACCCGGGAGGCAACATACCTTACGGGAGTCTCGCTCGCGACCACAGAATCTCCTATCTATTCCCCTAACCATTGAATCTCCTACAACTATTGCTTTTCTATTCTCCCCCCTTCCCTTCTGAGCCCCAGAGCCAGACTCCGTGCCAGAGACCTGACCGCTAGGGCCTTCCCCCCGGTAGGTCATCCCCCCCAACAGCATCCAAAACGGTATACTTGTTTTGAAGGGGAACGGCCACGAGGGATCCCTGCACTGTCTGCCTGTTTGTTTTTTTCCCCCTGACTGTAACCCAGCTATTCTTGTCCTGTACCTTGGGTGTGGTTACCTCCCTGTAACTCTTCTCAATCACCCCCTCTGCCTCCTGGATGATCCGAAGTTCATCCAGCTTCAGCTCCAGTTCCCTAACACGGTCTTTGAGGAGCTGAAGTTGGGTGCACTTCCCGCAGGTATAGTCAGTGGGGACACCGGTGGTATCCCTCACCACCCACATCCTACAGGAGGAGCATGTAACTGGCCTAGCCTCCATCCCCTCTTACCTTAAAGAATATAGCTGCAGTGTGGACTAACTAGATCTCCGCCCTTCGACTCTGCTCCCAGTCAGCTACACTTCCTGTAAACTCCTGGCTCTCTTCGCACTCTTTGCGGAAATGTCGGAAACAAAATGAAAGGAGCACCTTACTCCCTCCTCACCTAACTCCCTCAGTCACCAAACTCTCACTATCGCACTCAAAAAGCACCAAATTCAGCACTCCCTCGGTCACCAAACTCTCACTATCGCACTCAAAAAGCACCAAATTCAGCACTCCCTCAGTCACCAAACTCTCACTATCGCACTCAAAAAGCACCAAATTCAGCACTCCCTCGGTCACCAAACTCTCACTATCGCACTCAAAAAGCACCAAATTCAGCACTCCCTCGGTCACCAAACTCTCACTATCGCACTCAAAAAGCACCAAATTCAGCACTCAGTGCAAACAAAGTCTGCACTGTAGGGGATCACTTTTATACTGTGAATCTAGCCTCTGAAAAACTGGCCTAATCCAATTAACTAATTAACAAGCTCCAGCTGCAAGTGCCTAGAAGTAGAAGCCTGTTTAAAGCTGATTGAAAATTCACCTTCTTCTAAACCAAACAGCAACTTTTAAGTTAATTAACTAAATAAAAGAAAGACTAAACTTTAGATAAAAATGAAGCCTTATACTCCCTCGGTCACCAAACTCTCACTATCGCACTCAAAAAGCACCAAATTCAGCACTCAGTGCAAACCAATTACCAATAAATCGGCAGGGCCTTTATCTTTAAAACATTTTTTTCCAGCAATTAAAGTAAACACACTTCAAATAAGCAAATAGCTCTCCCCTTCAAGTGCCACGTTGGTCATTTAGCTGAAGTGAGGTGATTTCTTGGAAGGGGCATGTTTGCTCACAGTCCAAGGGGAACTCAGTTCCTAAGTGTTCAAATAATGCCATGTCCTTCCAAATGTTAAAAGAATATATTACTCAGTTTTCCAACATTATTCTGTCATGCGCCGTGAGCACCATTGGCAAGTCCAGCATTTGTGGCCCTCAAACTGAACAGCTTTCTAGGTCATTTCAGAGGGCAGTTAAGAGTCAACCACATGTTGGGCAGACTAAGTAAGGATGGCTTGGATTTATGGATGACTGCAATATTTTCTCTAGTCAATGACACCAAAAACATTGAAATGTGTAAACTTTGAGAACAGACATACACTGGAGAGACAAAAAGGCAAATGCAAAATAAGTATTGTAAATACGCAAACATTTGGTAAAATTTAAAATTACATTTAAGGAAATTTAATTATGAAAATAGATCAAATTAGTTGAATATTCATTTCTGGCAACCAAGCTCATAATTACCATAATTCTCAACATATACTTTGTTATCCTTGCAGAAGGCCAGGGGCAGGTTAACAGAGTAGACAAATAGATGATTTATGCAGATTCAAGGAGTTAAATAATGCATTTTGGGGAAATAAGTGTACTATAAATGATGGTGTAATGGACCTATTTACACTTGGAGAAATACAAATATTTAAAAGCAGGAGTACAGGTAGATAAGTATATAAAATACATTTGAGATCCTGGGTTTTATTTCTAGATGTACAAAGTGCAAAAACAAGCAAATGGTGTAGAAGGTGTAAGGCATTCGACCCCAGTTGAAATATTAATTAGAATTCATTATACAAAAGAACTTAAAGCCATTGAAAGAGTAGAATGACATTCGTCAGAACTATTCTAAGGATAATAATTCAGATGATATCGTGCTTCTTCGCTGGGACAAACAAGGCTAACTGACGCTTTCCAATCCATGGGAGCTTTACAAATGGCAAATAGTGCAAAAGAGATTCACTGCAATGGTAATAGTTGGACTCCGATTCTCCACCGTCAAATTTACAACGCAGTTTTAAAGTCTGCGGGTTTCCTGGCTTTATAATAGAGGCAGAGAGTACAAAAGCAAGGCCATTATAAGCAAACCTTTATAAATCACTGGTTAGGTCTCAGCTGGAGTTAAGTGTCCAATTCTGGGTGCCACACTATAGATCGGATATCAAGGCCTTGGAGAGGGTGCAGAGGAGTTGAAGGATGAGGGACTTCAGTTATGTGAAAAGACTTAGGAAAGATGAGATTACTCTCTTCAAATCAGAGAAGGTTAACAGGAAATTTAATAGAAATGTTGGTGCCAACCATCCTTAAGCTCTGATTGATATATATCACTATTTGTAATCTATATTTGTACTCAAATTCCAAGGTCTAAAATCGCCTCTAATCCCTAGGAATTCAGCATATTATCCTGCCAGACAAGATTTTCATGAAGGTAAATTGTGTTCAGGCTTGTTATAAACCGTCATATGAAATTTAGGCAAATAAAGATTAATGTGCGCCAGACCAGTTTTGAGAGGAACACTTGCATTTACTCTGCACTTTGATCTCTTCCCTGGGAGAACACACTGTTTCGGGTAGGGTTTATGTAATGTGATGCACAATGCATCGCAATTATGTGGGACTACCTGGATGGACCAGAGGGACTTTTGCCGTCCAGCGTTTTAGCTGCATAATAAGAAGAAAATTGCTTGATTATAGGTGTCAAACCTCAAAAGAAACAAGGGAATAAATTTTGACTGCAAGTGTTTTTCAGGCATCTGGCCAGTAGAGTGAGCTAATCGCCTGTCTGATGTTCCCGTTTGTTGGGGGGGGGGGGGAGGGGCAACACTATTTCTTTGTGTGGAGCTCCTCCTGGCTTCAAAATAACTTAAAACTTGACAGCTGGATTCCTCGTGCTTTACCCTGTTCCCTTCTGAAATAGCATTTGGGGTTCTATTTACATTATAGGACTCTAATTTGCAGGCTAAAACTGCCTAATTCAGGCGACACACCAGCCATTTAGCAGTTCCTCCTGGGTAGAAGGACTTTCAGCAGGGCCAGGACAGTAAGCCATTTCCCACCATTTTCCCACCATTTTCAGGGTGTTATAATGCCCTCTTTCAGCCAATAACTAGGATTGAAATGGGTAATTGAAGCTGCAAAGGTTTCAGATACCCAAAAAAAATCAGGCTCAGTGGAGTAGCATTTCTAATAAAGTAATAACATCAAAGGCCACATTATTCTGGTTTTGTTTGCATATTGCAAAAGTGATTCAACATTGGCAGGAGAGCGCATTGGGACAGCCTGAGGTAATGGAAGGTGCTATATAAATGCAAACTTTGATTTTTTTTTTACACATTCCAATCAGTAGTTGCAGAACAACATTGGCAGGGATTTTATTTTTAAATAAAGCAAGAAAGACAAAAAGGAAACAAGTTGTAGATGTTCTATGTCAATTTAAAAGAAAGTACACTATTAGCATAACCCTTTCTGTAAATATCAATACTTTATGGAGACATTAAAATTTTAATGAATTGATCAAATGTACAGTAAATACTCCAAATTTGCATTTGATACTAAGTGGAAGTCAAGACAAATAACGAAGAGCAGTACAACCAGATTCAAAAGGATTTAGGCCATTAGGTAGCTAAGCCAATAAACAGCAGATTCAATTTAAGTGGCTAAGTGTAAAGTAATTAGTATGACAGACGACATGACAATAACAAGCAAGGGATTTAAAGGGAGTTAAATGCAATTAATTTGTTCCTATGATGTGTTAGCAGCCCTGGCAAAGCCAGCGTTTATTGCCCAGCCAGTCTGCTCTCGAGGAGGGTGAGCCGCACTCCTGAATCACTATGGTCTGTGTAGGTATGCCCACAATGTTGTCAGATAAGGACATCCAGGATTCTGATTGAGCAGTATTGAAGAAACTGTGATGTTTCTCCTTGTCAGGATGGTGTGCGACTTGTAAGGAAACTTGCAGGTGATGGTGTTCCCATGTACCTACTGCCCTTACGATGGTAGAGGCTGCGTGTTTGAAGGTGCTGCTGGAGAAACTACAGTGCAACTTGCAGATAACACACACTGCTCCGAGAGCTGTTTTGGTGCCAAGTTTCTTGAGTGTTGCTGGAGCTGCATTCATCCAGAGAAATGGAGCATATTCATCACACTCCTGACTTGTGTCTTGTGATGGTGGACAGGCTTTGGAGAGTTAGGAAGTGAGTTATAGAATTCAGAGGCAAGTTTTCCAGCTCTGATTTCTCCCTCTGTGGCATCACGGGGAATATCTTGCTCTTGCTCAAGTTACGTTTGCAATTCGAGAAGACTCCAAACTCGGCTAGAAGTTCCATTATTCCTCCCATGCTGGCTAGGGAGTTTGAGACGTAGAGGAGCAGGTCATCTATGTAGAATGAGACTTTATGCTCCCTGTCTCCTCTCTGGATGCCTCTTCACTCCTTCGCTGATTTGAGGGTGATGGTCAGTGGCTCAATTGCCAAAGAAAATAGTCACAGGGACAAAGGTCTTCGCTGCCTCATGCCTCTGTGCAGCCGGAAGTATTCAGAGCAGGCGGTGTACATTTGTATGCTCGCCATGGGAGCGCTGTACAGTAGGTTCACCAATGAACCTACTGCGATGAATCATGGCCCAAACCCAAAATTGTTCCAGTACCTCCATTTGAGTCAATCGAAGGACTTCTCTGTGTCCAGGAAGATGATCACTTCTGGTGCCTCCTCACTGGCCCATCTGATCTTCCGTGACTATGTCCAGCACACAACTCTCCAGTCACCTCGCCAGGGCCTTCGCCAGGACTTTGGAGTCAGTGTTCAGGAGTGAGATGGGTCTGTATGATCCACACTCTGTCGGGTCTTTGTCTTTCTTAGGGTTCAGTGATATTGAGGCCTGCACCAGTGTGGATGGCAAGGTCCCCCTTGATTGCGAGTCATTGTACATGTCCCACAAGTGTAGGGCCAGTGCTGCCACAAATTCTTTGTAGGCGTACACCGGGAATCCGCCTGGATCCGGCACTGTCCCCGCCTACACGGAGTTAATGCTCTCCACCACTTCCACCAGTTCTTTTTTTTTTTTAATGTTTTTATTCTCCATTTTCACATTTTCCTTCAGAATTTACACCCCGGTAACAAATACAAAATCAATCCCCTTAACAATACCAACGATCCCATCCTCCCACCAGCCCAAACACCGGCCCACCTGTCAATATATGCATCTAATAAAACAAACCCTCCCACGGTGGAAACAAAAAACAAAGGAGAAAAAGAAAAAGGAGCCCGGGACAGCCCATGGTCACCATTAAACTATAGAGTTCACTCCCCACCCCCCCCGACACTCAACGCCATCCAACCTCTGAAAGAGTACCGTGCATGATACCCAAGAGTTGTAAACAACCCCCCCCCCCGCCCCGCCCCCCCCAATATCCAACTCCTCCCGTCCACTGCCCCTTGTAAAACTCCTCCCCCAACCTCGGTTCCTTCCCCCCAACTTTCCACCCCGGCTAGACCCCTCGGACCATGTTCTGCTAGGCTCCGATGGCCGCAGCCCCTCCCCCCACCTCACTCCCATTCACTGGCCGGCTTAAACCGGCCAGCGTGGAGGCCCCCGCCCGGGTCCCTTTCCCCCTTGCCCGGCCCTAGGAAAGCCCAGAAATCCCCTTTTAGCACACAAACCCCGCATATCCACCTACACCCCAAAGAGCCCTCATTTCGAGTGAAAGTCCCGTCCCTTCCCTTGTCCAAATATATACCACATTGGCTCCTTTAGCCCATACACCCGCACGCAGTGAAACAAAAAAGAAGAAAATACAGTCATGAGGTCACATCGGCACATGGCCATTTCTCAGTTCTGCCACAGTCCTTCTGCCTTCGCAAACCCCTCCGCTGCTTCCGCCATTCCAAAATAAAAGTCCCTGAGCTTGTAAGTCACCCTCAGCTTCGCTGGATATACAATGCCGCACTGCACCTTGCTAATGTACAGTGCCCTCTTCACCCGGTTGAAGGCAGCCCGCCTCCTCGCCAGCTCCACCGTAAAGTCCTGGGATATGCGTATACCAACTCCAGCCCACTGCACCACCCGCTTCTGCTTGGCCCAGCTCAGGACCTTCTCCTTCACACTGTACCTACGGAAGCACAGAGTCACTGCCCTTGGCGGCTCACTCACCTTTGGTACAGGCTTCCACGACCAATGAACCCGATCCAGCTCATATCGGGAGGGATCCTCCCCCCCCCGCCCCCCCACCCCCCCCCCCCCCCCCCCGAATAGTTTCGCCAGCATCGCGGCAAAATACTCAGTCGGCCTCGGTCCTTCAACTCCTTCGGGCAGCCCCACAATCCTCAAATTCTGTTGCCTGGATCTGTTTTCCAGGTCTTCCATTTTTCCTCGCAGATCCTTGTTAATGTCCATCACCTTCCGCATCTCCTTCCCCATCGAGGTAGGTTGATCACCGTGCTGCAATAATGTCTCCTCCCCTTGCTCTCCCGTGACTGGCAAAATTAGTGTACTGTTTTCGCAGTGGAGAGCAGGTCAAATTCCATTTGTAGGGTTTTTCTCTGAGCCAGTAGCTTCAGAGTCATGACCATGGAGTGCTGCCGATCCACCTCCAATCTGAAGTCAACCAACCCTTGCCTAGCCATCCTCTCCTTTCTATCTATGCATGCCCCAGACACTATTATTTCCCTCTTATCACCGCCTTCAGCAGCTCCCAGTATGTGGTGGGTGAGACCTCCCCGTTTTGGTTGCAGGTTACATACCTGTCAATAGCTTGTGATATTCTATCGCAGAACACCTTATCGGCGAGGAGGGCTCTGTCCAGCCTCCATGGAAGGTGCTGGGCCGACCCGTCTCCAACCTCACATCCACGTGGTCCGGAGCATGGTCGGAGATTACTACTGCGGGGTATTCTGACCCAACCACCCCTGGAACCACCGCTTTACCCACTACAAAGAAGTCAATATTGGAATATACCTTGTAGACTTGGGAGAAGGAGCACTCCTTCTTCTCCCTCGGGTGTTTGAACCTCCACGGGTCCACCACCCTCCATCTGTTCCATAAAGGCTTTTCATTCCCTTGCCATAACTGACTGCTTCCCCAGTTCGGGGCTGGATTTGTCCGTCCGCGGGGGCTGTATGCAGGTGATATTCCCCTCCCCCTTAATGAGTCGGTGGGTATCTAGGTCGGGAATTGCTGCCATGGTCTTTTTCACAAAGTCTGCGTCATCCCAGTTGGGAGCATACACATTCACAAGCATCATCGGTGCCCTTCTCGGATCCCGCTGACCATGACATAGTGTCCCTGGTGTGGTGGTATGTATTAGGGGTAATACGGTACACCACGTGTCGACAGGCTATTGGTGGAGGGATGCCTGGTCCTGATAGGATCGGTCGCCTACTGGGCTCCGCCCAGAAATGTCGGTATAAGAACCCAGCTTTTCCCTCCATTTCCCTCAGCAGCTGCATTCTGTAACCACGCTGCTGGGGATAAAGTTCTGCTTAATAAAGCCTTTAATTGACGTTACTTCAACCTGCCTTGCGTCATATTGACGGTACAACACCTGGGTCTGTCACCATAGTCGTAGCCATAAAGGCCGTCCTCTTATTAAACTGCATGGCTACCCCTCTAGCCGTCGTCCCATAGCACGCTTGGTATGTCTGTCCTATGCAGCTTTTGTTTTACCCTCAGTCGGTGCTTCTCCCTCAGCTGTGTCTCTTGGAGGAAGACTATGTCGGCCTTCAGGCTGTTCAGATGGGTGAACACTCTGGATCTTTTCACCAGGCCATTGAGTCCCCTGACATTCCAGGTGACTATCCTGATGCCTGATGGGAGGAGGGGGGGGTTTGTCCCCCCTCTCCTGTGGGGTCAGCCATGCTCATGAATGTGCCTCTGCATTCCGGGATTTGCCTTTGTTTGGGGAACATCCAAGATGGCCACCGTTGCCTTCTTTGTTCCAGCCGTCTCCATGTGCGACCTTTGTAACCAGCATTCTGCTCTCCCAACCGCCCCTCTCCCCACCTATTACCCAATCCCCCTTTCCCGGACGCACTCACCCTTACTACCTTATCTACCCCGTGCCCCCCCACCCACAGTGTCTGCCCCCCCTTTGCCTTCGCCTCCTCTTCCCCCTGGCTTGTTGTTCTATTCCCACTTCTGCCAGGTGCGCCCTTCCTCGCGGGAGCTGCACTGCATCCCCCTTCTCCTCTTACTTCCATGTACCAGGCAGCATGTTCGCCAGTATGGTTGCTTCCCCCCGGGCGTGTTCCCCCCCGGGCGTGTTCCGCCTATCCTTCACCCGTTTGGAACACCCCCGCCCTCCCTTTCTCGGCTCGGTGTCTCTCTGCCCTCTTCCCCACCCCCCGCCCCATCCCCATCCCAGGAGATGTAGGCATTCCTTACAAAGAACAACAAAAATGCAATAGATTTTAAAAAGGGGGAAAAATAAACAGAAAAAGAAAAACTAGAGACAGCACATTCTTTGTGGTCTGTATGTGTCCGTCACTGCTGCTTTCCTAGCCCGTTCTTCTGGGCAAATTTGTCTGCTTCTCCTGGCGTATTAAAGAATGTTCTTTGTTGGCATATGTCACTCAAGGTTTTGCCGGGTACAGCATCCCGAACCATACCTTGCCCGCGCTTGACCAGGTCGGTTCCAATGTCCTGGTATATTCTGATCGTGCGCCCTTCATGTAGAACCACATATTGTTTGCCCAGTTCAGGATTCGCTCCTTATTGTGGAATCCGTGAAGCTTAGCAATGATCGCCCTCGGTGATTCTCCTGTTTTGGGCCTTTGACAGAGCAACCTGTGGGCCCTGTCTACTTCTGGGAGCTTGGGAGAATTTTGTCCCCCAAACAGCTTCCCCAACATCTGCGTCACGTACCCTGTTGGGTTTCTGCCCTCCGGTAGCCCGACAATCCTGAGGGTCAGGCGGGGAAATCTATTTTCCTGGTCTTCCACCTTCCCCTTGAGCGCTCCCTGGGTCCCACCAACCTTGCCACTTCTGTCTCAAGCAAGGTGACCCAGTCACTCTGGCCGGTAGCCGCTTTTTCCAGTTCCTGGACCGTCACCACTTGGGCCTCCAATCGTCGCTCCATCCTCTCCAGTGCCTGTTCACCATAGCTGCCTTCATGGTTATCATGAGGTCCTCCTTAATGGTGTCGCTATGTTTCAAGAGCTCTTGCTTAGGATCTCCATCCACTGCACTGTGGGTGGATGGCCGGCATTTGTGTTGGCGCTACTTCTTGACCCGCCATGTCCTGCTCCGCTTCACTCCTCGTGTCTGCCGTTTGGGCTTTCCTCTCCTGGCTCTTGCTACTTTTGCTGTCTTTTCTCTGCTGGTATGAGGGCACTTCTTCAGGTGGTATTGTTTGTTTTGGGGCAAGGCCTTTGAAATTGGCCAATTAGAATACGAGTTCCCTGATTAATGGCCCAATCAGGGAACCCGTTTCTCCGTATACAACAGGGAGTGTCAGATCCTCTGCAGTCCCGGTGCAGACAGCAAGCTGGATGCACCTGATTGTTCTGCTGTTGGTTTTGTAAATAAAAGGAATTCTGGTGAAGGGACTTCTGCCTCCGTGGACTTATTACAGCGGGTTAGGTGGATTAGCCATGATAAATTGTCCCTTAGTGTCCAGGGATGTGCAGGTCAGGTTATGGTGATACGGGATAGGGCAGGGTGGATTGGTGAGTGGACATGTGTAGATTGTTCTTTCGAAGGGTCAGTGCAGATGCGATGGGCCGAATGGCCTCCTTCAGTACTGTAGGGATTCTATGATTCTGTGATTCTATGAATGTGGCTCAACTCAAACCTGAGGAGAATGCATTATTCCCCTAATGCACCACTGTAATGTAACTAATTTCTCATATCACTCATCTGTTTGTCATCGCCAAGGGAGGAAGATGCCAAATTCTGAGCAGTTGTGTACTGTGGACTTCTTCCAACTAAGAACTGAATTGAATTTACCGAAACTCATTTTTACAAAACTCTAATAGCTGTCAGGGTCTTTTTTCCCCCGTCAGATTGGGATACAATTAAATAAAGATCCCAGGGGTGAAAAATGACATGTTCAAAGACCATGCTCTCACTCATAGCACTGGGTCAGTCTGTGTATACACGGGTACCAATGCATGTTATTATGGCTTGGAATATGTCAAGGCAGTGTTGCCAGTTTAAGGATAAAATTGAATGGTGACTTTCGTATACAAAAAAATCAAGGTTGCCCATTAAGCAAAGAAAATGCTCAATGAAAAACATAAGTTGAAAGAGCAATTTTTAACTGAGAAATTTCAGATTTATTTTGGAACCATATGTTGGAACAGAGTTGAAAAATGCTCCTGAAAAAAATCTGTGATCTTGCTACATCATAAAACGAAACTTAGAAATCAATGAGAATAAGAAAGGTGAATGCCCACAACAATTGTATTGCTACTTGCGTAAGGTTTTTATCTATCCTCAGTGCTAAACCTCTATGCAAGCCAATGAGCTATTTATTATTAATGCACTTCAGGATTAATGGAGGCATTGAGTTTTGCCTGGGGTCTGCACTAATCTAAAATACATTAGATCTAAAGCCTACATTAATCTACCATGGATTAATCACCAATCAAACCGCAATTTATTCTTTTTCCTTTTTGTTTTAAATCCGACCAATATTTGCGTTATTCGCTGAGTACAGCAAAGGAAACAGAGCAATCAAAGGGTTACGGTCGAGTATCAGTATGAAAGATTTATACCAGATCAGTCACATCAGCATTCCATCCACAAAACTGTTAATGCCTCACGAAGGATCATTTTTAAGGCTGTCATTCCATCTTGCAATTTACTGCAATCCAATGCACACAGACCATTTGACACCCCAACCAGCGACCTTCAACTAGAGTAATATACTGGAATGCTTAAACCAAAATTGCATCGCTACTGACTCTGCGCTTATTTGCAATTTTCCATTCAAAGTTTCCAGTGTCTGTCCATTTGTGTAGATTGGCCCGCATAATCGAGGTACAGAGAAAATGGGATTTTTAGCATATAGTTATATTAAAGACAGTAAGAAATGCCACCTTGTGGCCAAAGTGAGAATGAAGTAATCTTCCACATGCGGTTTGGCAAGAGGCAATGGCACTGCCAGTAGTCAAATAAATGACTGCAGATAAGTGAGGGATGTGCACATTTGGAATACAGATCAGCCTTTACTGAAAACTTAATTCACATAATAAATTAGAGAGATTCAAAGCGATTAAATTTGAAACTGCCTTTAACTATTCTATGTTAAAAAAAACCTGGGCAACTAAATGTCGAAACTTTAAGAGAATCAATTAAATTTACAATACTGTACAGATCAGACCCACGATAATCTGCTGCTGTATTATTGTGATCCCAAACGATATGACACAAAAGCAGTGTTTGAAGGAGTACAAAGCAAAGTTGTTTAACTAGAGATTAACATAACATTTTTCAAAATGTTGAGCATTTGAATATTAAGAGTAATTTCTTGGCATTATTATTCATATTACGTATTCTAGCATTTCGGAAAAAAAGAATGAAACATGAGGACACACAATTTAAGGAAATAATAAAGAAATATAATATAAAAAGAATGGAATACTGATATTAAATTTAAAAATAGCAACTTATCACAGAATAGTCAAATAATTCATTTGTACAAAGATTTCCCAGCCCCTAATGTACAGTAAAATGAGATGTAAAACAAATTATTTTTCACAGGACTCAGATTATGCAATAAACAGTATTTTGTTATTGATTTTTGCATAGTCAAGTAAACCAAAGATCTGTCATGCACCATGCACAGGGTACAAATCACATCTGTATTGCTCAGCTGCTTTTATTTTCTTTTTTTAAAAATCTACTGCTGTTTAGACTGACAGGGCAAAATATTTAATTGTCCCCGAAAATGGACACAAGGATCGTTATGTGCAATTAAGCTGCGCCGGGTTCAAGGTTATGCAGGCAGCATGCAAACTTCGAGCTGCCTGCTGATTTATATGATAGCTGTGTGTAGCCCAGAGCTAAACATACTGTTGTGTGGCTGTGTACCTCAGCAAGCGGCTCAGGTTCATGTGAGGCTGGTACCACTGAAAGCTAGCCTGCATTATGTAAAAACAATATTGCCCATCTTAGGGTGTGCGTGGGGAGGGGGGAATCTCACCAAAGCTGATACTTGTTGTTGCTTTAGTAGAGGAGTTCAAGACCTAAAGGAAGAGTGAAAATAGTGCAACATGGCAGAGAAACAATTCCCAGACATTTTTGATGTAACACTCGAGGCCATGGTGCCGAAAATGTACAGGATACGAGTTAATCCACAGGATCAAGGCGGCTACAGGGAGACGACAGTTACGTTTGCTGCTTGTCCAGCACCGAAAAGAGAATTGACAGGCCAGATATTGCTTCATCACTTAAATATTGTGACTGGTTTCAGAATCTCTATGGTTTTGATTTAGGAGGTTAATCCAAGGGCTTTGCATGGGCAATATTATAACTGCTTCCAGTCCAATGTCAGTGCAAAACTACACTTTGAAGGTAACCAATCTCACATCAAAATAGGCCTACATTTCATTCTTTGACTTGGCACTGATACGCCCAGTGTTTTGAACACAAAGAAATAGCAGTTCACATCACTGTTGCAGGGTTTTTTCTGTCTCAGGTATTTGATCCATAAACTCCCTGAAGATACAGTTGCAATTGAACTGTGCGCATCAGTGAGAGTTCCACCTAGAGGTCTCATAGCCTTGTTCGCTGTATCACAATTACCATAAGACTATAAGACCATAAGACGTAGGAGCAGAATTAGGCCACTCGGTCTATCGAGTCTGCTCCGCCATTCAATCATGGCTGATATCTTCTCATCCCCATTCTTCTGCCTTCTCCCTGCAACCTCTGATATCCTTATTAATCAAGAACCTATCTATCTCTGTCTGGAAGACACTCAGTGATTTGGCCTCCACAGCCTTCTGCGGCAAAGTGTTCCACAGATTCACCACCTTCTGGCTGAAGAAATTCCTCCTCATCTCTGTTTTAAAGGATCGTCCCTTTAGCCTGAGATTGTGTCCTCTGGTTCTAGTTTTTCCTACAAGTGGAAACATCCTCTCCACGTCCACTCTATCCAGGCCTCGCAGTATCTTGTATGTTACAATAAGGTCCACCCTCATCCTTCTAAACTCCAATGAGTGCAGACCCAGAGTCTTCAAACGTTCCTCATACAACAAGTTCTTCATTCCAGGGATCATTCTTGTGAACCTCCTCTGGACCCTTTCCAAGGCCAGCACATCCTTCCTTAGATAAGGGGGCCCAAAACCGCTCACAATACTCCAAATGGGATCTGACTAGAGCCTTATACAGCCTCAGAAGTACATCCCTGGTCTTGTATTCTAGCCCTCTTGACATAAATGCTAACATTGCATTTGCCTTCTTAACTGCCGACTGAACCTGCACGTTAACCTTAAGAGAATCGTGAACAAGGACTCCCAAGTCCCTTTGTGCTTCTGCTTTCCGAAGCATTTCCCCATTTAGAAAATAGTCTATGCCTATATTCCTCCTTCCAAAGTGCAGAACCTCACACTTTTCCACATTGTATTTCGTTTGCCACTTCATTGCCCACTCCCCTAGCTTGTCCAAATCCTTCTTCAGCCCTCTTGCTTCCTCAATACTATCTGTTCCTCTACAGAGCTTTGTATCATCTGCAAACTTAGCAACAGTGCCTTCAGTACCTT
Organism: Scyliorhinus torazame; assembly: GCF_047496885.1. Taxonomy (NCBI): domain Eukaryota; kingdom Metazoa; phylum Chordata; class Chondrichthyes; order Carcharhiniformes; family Scyliorhinidae; genus Scyliorhinus; species Scyliorhinus torazame. Next base: position 147,086,538 of record NC_092723.1, on the reverse strand, counting down.
CTTCCAGATCATTAATGTAAATTGTAAAAGGTTGTGGTCCCAGCACAGACCCCTGAGGCACACCACTAGTCACCGGCTGCCATCCTGAAAAAGACCACTTTATCCCCACTTTCTGCCTTCTGCCAGTCAGCCAGTCCTCTATCCATGCCGGAATCTTACCCTGAACACCATGAGCTCTTAACTTATTTAACAATCTCCTATGCGGCACCTTGTCAAAGGCCTTCTGGAAATCTAAATAAATTACGCCTACTGGTTTTCCTTTGTCTAACTTCCTTGTTACCTCCTCAAAGAACTTTAACAGATTTGTCAGACATGACCTCCCTTTGACAAAGCCGTGCTGACTCAGTCCTATTTTATCATGCTCTTCCAAGTACTTCACAATCTCATCTTTAATAACAGACTCGAAAATCTTACCAAATCAGGCGAACCGGCCTATAATTTCCCCGTCTTCTGCCTCCCTCCCTTCTTAAACAGTGGTGTTACATTAGCCACCTTCTAGTCCTCAGGGACCCTTCGTGCCTCCAGTGATTCCTGAATGATCATCACTAATGCCTCCACAATTTCCTCAGCTATCTGTTTTAGGATCCTGGGGTGTAGTCCATCCGGTCCAGGTGACTTATCCACCTTCAGACCTTTCAGTTTCCCCAGAACCCTCTCCTTAGTAATGGTCACCGCATTCACCTCTGATCCCTGGTTCTCCTGGAGCTCTGGCATCCCATTCGTGTCTTCCACCGTGAAGACAGATGCAAAATAACTATTCAGTTTGTCTGCCATTTCTTTGTTTCCTATTATTACTTCTCCAGACACATTTTCTAGTGGTCCAATGTCTATTTTTGCCTCTCTCTTACCTTTTATATATTGAAAAAATCTCTTCCTATCTTCCTTTATATCACTTGCTAACTTGCACTCACACGTCATCTTCTCCCCCCTTATTGCTTTTTTGGTTGTCCTCTGCTCGCTTTTAAAGGCTTCCCAATCCTCAGGTTTCCTACTAATCTCGCCACTTTGTATGCTTTTTCTTTAGCCTTTATGCTGTCCTCGACATCCCTCATCAGCCATGGATGCCTTGTCCTCCCCTTAGCATGTTTCCTCCTCCTTGGGATGAATTTCTGTTGTGCCTCCCCATTAACCCCCAAAAACTCCTGCCATTGCTGTTCCACTGTCTTCCCTGCTAGGCTCCTTTTCTAATTAACTCTGGCCAGCTCCTCTCTCATGTCTTTGTAGTTACCCTTATTTAATTGGAATACCTATACATCTGATTGCAGCTTCTCCCTCTCAAACTGCAGGGTAAATTACATTTAGAAGTTACTTTTTTTTTCTAATTTCCCAGCATTGCCATCATGGTAGCCCGTGAGTGACCAAAGGTTACCACAAACAAATCATGATTTGAAATTGTAAAGACATGGGGCGGGATTCTCCGACCCCCCCCCCCCGTCGGGTCAGAAAATCGGCGGGGGGGGGGGGGCGGCGTGTATCCCGCCCCCACCGGACGCCGAATTCTCCAGCACCGGAGATTCGGCAGGGGCGGGAATCGCGCCGCGCCAGTCGGCCGCCCCCCCCCCCCCCCCCCCCCCCCCCCGCCCCCATGGCAATTCTACAGCCCGCAATGGGCCGAAGTCCCGCTGCTGCTATGCGGGTCCCGCCGGCGTGAATTGAACCAGGTCCCTTACCGGCGGGACCTGGCGCCGTGAGCGGGCTCTGGGGTCCTGTGGGGGCAGGACGATCTGGCCCCGGGGGGGTGCCCCCACGGTGGCCTGGCCCGCGATCGGGGCCCACCAATCCACGGGCGGGCCTGTGCCGTGGGGGCACTCTTTTACTACGCGTCGGACGTGTAGGACCTCCGCGATGGCCGACGCGTAGGTGACCCACCCCCTGCGCATGCGCGGGGATGACGTCAGCATCCACTGACGCTCCTGTGCATGCGCGGACTCCCGCTGGCCGGCGGAGTCCCTTTGGCCCCGGCTGGCGTGGCGCCAAAGGCCTTCCACGCCAGCCGGCGGGGCAGCAACCACTCCAGGGCGGGCCTAGCCCCTAAAGGTGCGGAGGAATCCGCAACTTTGGGGCGGCCCGACGCCGGAGTGGTTCACGCCACTCTATCCCGTCGGGAACCCCCGCCCCACCGGGTTGGGGAGAATCCCGCCCATGGTGTAATAGTTTCTCAAGAAACATACATCAGGAATAATTCAGAGATGGAACGGAATATATCAAGTCCTGCACCATTAATGTAATTCACAAGCATCAGTTTCTCTTTGAATGTCACCAAAATCTCAGGTAAAGAAACAGAGAGTTTCCAAAAAATGTTAAAACATCAAGAGAGTTTCATTTCAAACAAAAGTTAAACTGCTGCATAGTTATCAAAATTAGGGAATGAAATCAACTGTTTGTCATCATCGTTGATCCGAGGCTGACCTCTATTCAGGGCCGTGAGTTTCTTTCATGGATCTTCATGAGGCAGTGGAAAACAGTTGCAGGATCAGGCAGGCAGTGTGGATTTATGAAAGAGAAACCATGCTTGTCAAATCTACTGGAATTCTTCAAGGATGTAACGAGTAGAGTTGACGAGGAGGAGCCAGTGGATGTGGTTTATATGGACTTTCAGAAGGCTTGCGACCAGGTCCCACATAAGACATGTGCGCGTAAAGTTAAAGCACATGGGATTGAGGGTGGTGCATTGAGATGGATAGAAAACTGGTTGGCTTGATTCATGTTTGCAATAAAATACATTAAAAAAAAGAAAAATGGTTGGCAGACAGGAAACAAAGATTGAGAAAAAACTGGTCATTTTCCAAGTGGCAGGCAATGACGAGTGGGATACTGAGCATTCACAGTGTATATTAATGATTTAGATGAGGGAACTAAACGTAATGGGCGTGATTCAACCACTAAGTTACGCCCGGCGAGGAGCCTGGCATGGCGATGAATCCCAGGAGAGGCCCAAATCGGGTTTCGTGCTGGGCTCCGGGCCGATCGCAAGTTACCCAACTCGCTACGCCCAGTACGTTCTGGATCACGTGCACGCTAGCAGCTCATTAAAATATGCCGATGTTGCATTCACCCGGCGCCCAGGAGTTACCAGCCACACCGGCGATGCCTCAACCAGGCGCAAATTCATACAAGGGTCACAAGCAGCGACCCTTCATGATGGCCACTCAGACGCTTCGGATGCCAGTGGAGCCCCTGGGTGATCGGGAACAGAGGAGGACCCTGCCACTCCCTGGGTACCCTGGCAGTGCTAACCTGGTATTGTCAGGGTGCCTGGCTGGCACTGCCTGGGTGCTAGGGACATTGCCCAGCTGTCAGGCTGAAATTCCCAGGGTGCCGACACTGCCAAGGGTCAGGGTCCATAAAAGGGGGATGAGGGAGGTTTGAAGGGTGGGGGGGATGGTGAAGGGGGGTTTGAAAGGACCTCATAAAGGTTGGAGGGGTGAAGCAGGAGTCCTGAAAGAGGAGGCATGAAAGGGGGAGTGAGGAGTCGTGAAAAGGGGGAACCCTCAGCGCCCCCATAGTGAGGTGTCCTCACTTAGGGCTCCTAGTTCTTATGTTATGTTCTTGTGTTCTAAAATGAGGAAACGCTACGGGCGCCAATTGGTTTGCGGTCTAACCGGCCTATCGCTGATGGCGAGAACCGAATCCCACTGCGGCGTGCCAAGAAACCAATAGCCGAACACCCAGGGGCTGCGCCTCAGCACTGGGGACATTCCCATGACCAGAGGGTGGTTGTGTGCACCGGTGAGGGAACTAGCGCCCGGTCCAGGTAACGTAACAAACCGATGTCTGGGGTACAGGGTCTGTGGGGTACAGGGTCTGGGGTCCAGTGCCCAGGAGCCCCCCACTGTGGCCAGGGGTGTGTAGGCAGGGCTGGTTGGATGGCACCCTGAGGGATGGCAGGGGATGTGAGGGGGGTGGGGGGAGGGATGCCATGGGAGACTGGAGGGTCCTGGGATGGAAGCCATTGCTGGTTGACAGTCTCTCACCCTCGCCAATTCCTTCCATATATTACACATTACATATATGCTGTGCCCCGTCCCACACTCTGATGACCCAGCGAGAGACCCAGAGGGGGAGGCCTGCGACGGCCCAAGGTGTCCAAGTGTCGCTCATCGTTCGAACAGATGACAGACTGCGTGTACCGCAGAGGCTTTGCCTCAACAAGGGGTTGGTGCGGCACCTGTACCATATCCTTATGGACTTTGTACCACGTTTAGGAGGAGGATACCCGCTCCCAGTGGTCATCAACATCACCACGGCTCTGAACTTTTATGCCTCAGGATCATTCCAGGGCTCGAGGGGGGACTCGTGCGGTATTTCACAAGCTTAAGCTCACAAGTGAATCCACGAAGTAACGGATGCCCTGTTTGCCCAGGCAGAAAACTATATAAACTTTGACCTGGACCAGGCCCAACAAGATGCCTGGGCAGGAGGATTCTCTGCCATTACCGGGATGCCCCAGGTCCACGGGGTAACAGATGGCATGCATGTCGCTTTGCGCACACTAGGGAATTAGGGAGTGCCCTACATCAACAGGAAGGGGTTCAACTCATGTGTGATCACCACATGAAGATCATGGACGTGTGTTCATGTTTCCCAGGGAGTGTGCACGACAGTTATATTCCAGGGCAGTCGGAGATCCCCGGCTTCTTCTTAACCACTCCAGGATGGCTGGTTGGTTCTTGGGGGATAAGTGGAGGTGATGATAATCTGCTGTGAGCTGAGCGCTGATTGGATTGGATTGGATTGGATTTGTTTATTTTCACGTGTACCGAGGTACAGTGAAAAGTATTTTTCTGCGAGCAGCTCAACAGATCATTAAGTACATGAGAAGAAAAGGGAATAAAAGAAAATACATAATAGGGCAACACAACATATACAATGTAACTACATAAACACTGGCATCGGATGAAGCATACAGGGGTGTAGTGTTAATGAAATCAGTCCATAAGAGGGTCATTTAGGAGTCTGGTGACAGTGGGGAAGAAGCTGTTTTTGAGTCTGTTCGTGCGTGTTCTCAGACTTCTGTATCTCCTGCCCGATGGAAGAAGTTGGAAGAGTGAGTAAGCCGGGTGGGAGGGGTCTTTGATTATGCTGCCCGCTTTCCCCAGGCAGCGGGAGGTGTAGATGGAGTCAATGGATGGGAGGCAGGTTTGTGTGATGGACTGGGCGGTGTTCACGACTCTCTGAAGTTTCTTGCGGTCCTGGGCCGAGCAGTTGCCATACCAGGCTGTGATGCAGCCTGATAGGATGCTTTCTATGGTGCATCTGTAAAAGTTGGTAAGAGTCAATGTGGACATGCCGAATTTCCTTAGTTTCCTGAGGAAGTATAGGCGCTGTTGTGCTTTCTTGGTGGTAGCGTCGACGTGGGTGGACCAGGACAGATTTTTGGAGATGTGCACCCCTAGGAATTTGAAACTGCTAACCATCTCCACCTCGGCCCCGTTGATGCTGACAGGGGTGTGTACAGTACTTTGCTTCCTGAAGTCAATTACCAGCTCTTTAATTTTGCTGGCATTGAGGGAGAGATTGTTGTCGCTACACCACTCCACTAGATTCTCTATCTCCCTCCTGTATTCGGACTCATCGTTATTCGAGATCCGGCCCACTATGGTCGTATCGTCAGCAAACTTGTAGATGGAGTTGGAACCAAGTTTGCCACGCAGTCGTGTGTGTACAGGGAGTAGAGTAGGGGGGCTAAGTACGCAGCCTTGCGGGGCGCCGGTGTTGAGGACTATTGTGGAGGAGGTGTTGTTGTTCATTCTTACTGATTGTGGTCTGTTGGTCAGAAAATCGAGGATCCAGTTACAGAGTGGGGAGCCAAGTCCTAGGTTTTGGAGCTTTGATATGAGCTTGGCTGGGATTATGGTGTTGAAGGCGGAGCTGTAGTCAATAAAGAGGAGTCTAATGTAGGAGTCCTTGTTTTCGACATGCTCTAGGGATGAGTGTAGGGCCAGGGAAATGGTGTCTGATGTGGACCGGTTGCAGCGGTATGCGAATTGCAGTGGATCAAGTGGATGCTCCTGCCTGTCTACTGAGTGCACGCTCCCACCCATCACCAGCACGTGGTTTGTCTTGGTGGGTTGGCGGGGGGAGGGGGTGAAATCCAGGATCATCATGCCTGGGAGCCTGGGGAAGGCGCTTGGAGGTCGGCCCCCATTGCGAAATAATGTGTCAGATATCTTGGGCGCAACGTGTTTAATGATGTCTAATTGTGATCCCCCCCCCAACTGCCCCTAGATCCTGATTGTGCCGCCGTCCCTTCCCACCCCTACTCCCAGTTCCCCCCCAGTGCCCTCTCAGTGATCCTCCACCTGCTTAGCCTTCCGATGCGTCTAAGTGCACCCCCAAGGTGCACATCAAAGGTGGCGGCAGCCTACTGCTTACCGCATTCCATGGCCTTTGATGGCCCTGGCGGGCTTCCTCTGGGGGTTCTGGGGCCTGAGGGGAGGGTGGGGTCTTTTGGGAGGGGGCATGGGAAAGGCACAGGTGTAGTCAGCGCCGCTGGATATGGATGGGCCGTGGCACAGTATGGCGCTTGGTGGTGACGGTGCCAGGCACATGGTTGGGGGGACAGGGGTGGTAGTCATAGAACATACAGTCCAGAAGGGGGCCATTCGAGTCTGCACCGGCCCACTTAGCCCTCACTTCCACCCTATCCACATAAACCAATAACCCCTCCTAACCTTTTTTGGTCACTAAGAGCAATTTATCATGGCCAATACACCTAACCTGCATGTCTTTGAACTGTCGGGCCGTTGCCAGGGGGCATCTGCCAACTCACCTGTGCGGCCCAGTGGAGGTCGTTGATCTTCTTATGGCACTGGGTGCCGGTCCTCCTGGTGACGTTCCCTGAGCTGACAGCCATTGCCTCCTCCTCCCAGGCGACACTCACTGCCCTGTGGATGACCATCTGTGCCGCTCGGGGATCAGGGCATCCCGTCTGGACTCGACCGTGTCCACCATTCCCGACAGGTCGGCATCCCCGAATCATGGAGCTGGTCTCCGCGGTGGCATGACTGCGTACTGTGTGGGGTTTGCTCTGTGGGATTGGTTTAAGTGCTGCTCCCGCTTGTTAGCGGGGAGCCAGTCTGGGCAAATCAGGCAGCGGGACAGTCATTTGTGGCGTGAAGCCCGTGGGGCCTCATTAAGTGGACCAAGTACACCAGTCAGTGAAAGAAAGTATGCAGGTGCAGCAGGCGGTGAAGAAGGGAAATGGTATGTTGGCCTTCATAGCGAGAGGACTCGAGTACAGGAGCAGGGATATCCTACTGCTGTTATACAGGGCCTTGGTGAGACCACACCTGGAATATTGTGTGGAGTTTTGGTGTCCTTATCGTAGGAAGGATATTCTTTCAATGGAGAGAATGCAGACTGATTCCTGGGATGGCAGGACTGACATATGAGAAAAGATGGAGTCAGTTAGGACTATATTTTCTGGAGTTAAGTGGGGAAGAATCTCATAGAAACATATAAAACTCTAACAGGACTAGGCAGAGTAGATGCAGGAAGGATGTTCCCGATGGCATGGAAGTCCAGAACCAGGGGTCCCAGTCTGAAGATATGGCATTGTCATCCATAAGAGGAATACCATCCTGTGAGAATTTTTCCATTTGACCTCGGTCTATAGATGCCCATGGTGCTTCCAAAAAAAAGTTTTTCATGTCATGACGGTCAGGGTATTGTTGGAAATCTCAGGCTTTCTCTCCCACTTGTCCTTTAGCTTTCAGATTTGTCTTTCGACATCAGCCTTGAGTTGCTGGAATGAGGCCTTCTTGAATTGTAACCAAGCAATGGAGATGCAAGGTCCTGGTGTACGACCAATTTTGATAACTCTCCTAATATTTGAATTAATTCTAAATCTGCAATGGAAGAGTTCTTCTCAGAGTGACATTGGCATGGGAAAGTTTGACTTACAGGATCGCAGATTGGCAAATTTTGAAGTGTTCCCCCATGTTTAGCTCCATAAAAGCAAACTTTTACAAGTTTATGTAAATTAAAGCTTTTAAATTGCAAATTCTTGGATGATTATATGGAGTATAATTTGGGAAAATGCGAAGTTGTTCACCTTGGCAGGAGAAATAAAAAAGCAGAGCATCATATAAATAGAGAATGGCTGCAAGATTCCAAGATGCAGAGGGATCTAGGTGTTCTTGCGCACTAACAATGTTCGTATGCCGGTACAGCAAGTAATCAAGGAGGCTCATAGAATGCGATCCTCTATTAATTGAATTGAACATAAAAGTAAGGATGCTATGCCTCAGTTACACAGAGTATTGGTGGGGCCACATCTCAAATATTGTGTGTAGCTTTGCAGTCCTTATTGTTACACAAGGGGGGTTTGGGGAACTTGGGTCCAGAAATGAGATCCAAGATGTAGCAGGCAATTTAAGGGTTAATAAAGACTGAGGAAAAAAAACCTGCTAGCACGGAGTCAGAGAGATACACCCACACCTGGATGAGTTACATTGTCTCAGTCAAACTCAAACTCATTAGTGAAAATACACAGGATCACCAGGTCCATTGTTCTTCAGGACACTCCTGCCTGACCATTACAGAATCTGATGGCCTCTTCATCCGTTAATGGGATGTTAGTAGTATATCAATAGCTTGGCTCATTTTATTTGCATAAATGGGAGTGGGCAAACAGCCAAATAATGATGATAGGTCCAAGTCTGGAAACCCCAGAGAACCTTAACGGAGCTTAGAGAGAGAAAAATAATCCTGTTCTGAACAGGTAGAGCAGAAGGCTTTGGAAATCAACCGAGAGAGATCATGAAAGTTGTCAGCGAGAAGGCTTTGGAAATCGACCGAGAGAAGTCATGAAAGTTGCCACCGAGGCAGGCTTTGGAAAAGGGTTACGAACGAATTTCCCAAACAGAAGAAAATTGCCTTGCAAATGCAAGTATTGCCTTTGCCTGTCTGTGTAAGTGGAACGAGAGCTGCATGTTCATTTAAAGTGCTGTTTAATGGGAACAAGTCTGTTACGGTTAAGAAACAACATGTAATTTGTCATTGTTAGGATTGAAGTTTAAAAGTGTAAATATTGTTTTCTTTTCTTTTGTTTTAATAAAGTTTGTTTAGGGCCTTCCGGTGGTGACATGTCGGTGGAGCTTTCACTTTTTTGGCCCATTTCGCCCAGATTCTGGGGAGAATTTTATGTGATTGATTTTTAGAAAAGTTGTGGCAACCAAAGGATGTCAAAATCCCAGAAAAAGAAACCGGGAAGAAAGGGTGCAAATGATAGTCCGCCGGTGAGCTTGGTGGAGAGTTAAGTGGGAAGAAAGATGGTGGGAGCAAGCTCAGCAGGTGGTGCGGCATCCATAATAGTGGATAAGCTGGCCGAAGTGATGGTGGGGGAGTTTGAGTGGCTGTTTTCCAAGCACTTCGACAGGCATTGAAATCGCTGTCTGTGCGGAGTCTGCTCGTTCTCCCTCTGTCTGCGTGGGTTTCCTCTGGGTGCTCCGGTTTCCTCCCACAAGTCCCGAAAGACGTGCTGTTAGATAATTTGGATATTCTGAATTCTCCCTCTGTGTACCTGAACAGGCGCCGGCATGTGGCGACTAGGGGCTTTTCACAGTAACTTCATTGCAGTGTTAATGTAAGCCTACTTGTGACAATAAAGATTATTATTATTATTAGATGATGGCCTCGCTCAAGGAGTGGTTGGATGAGACTCTTGTCCCAGTAAAGGAGGCTTTGGCAACGACATCAATGGCGATGCAGGAACAAGAAGAGACGCTGAAGGGGGTGCAGGAGGCATTGTTACAGCCTTTGGGTCAGTTCACCTCAATGGGTGAGGAGCTGCAGAGGATGGTGGAGAGTAACAAAGGGCAACAGAGTATTTTGCGGAGATGTTTGCCAAGCTGTTGGGGGAGGAGGAGGGCCCCTCCCTCTACAAGCTGGACAGGGCTCACCGTTCGCTCTGGCCGAAACCAAAGGTGAATGAATCACCGAGAGCTGTGATAGTCTATTTTCACAGCTACCAAGTGATAGAAAAGGTGTTGAGATGGGTGAAGCTGAATCGAGAGGTGAGGTGGGAAGGTCGTACTATCCGTATATACCAAGATCTCATGGCAGAGCTGGCAAGAATGCAGGCGGCCGTTGATCGGGCAAAGGTGGCCTTGTATAAAAGCAACGTGAAGGGCAGCACGGTGGCGCAGTGGTTAGCACTGCTGCCTCACGGTGCCGAGGTCCCAGGTTCGATCCCGGCTCTGGGTCACTGTCCGTGTGGAGTTTGCACATTCCCCCCGTGTCTGCATGGGTTTCGTCCCCACAACCTAAAGATGTGCAGGCTAGGAGTATTGGCCACGCTAAATTGCCCCTTAATTGGAAAAAATGTGTTGGGTACACTAAATTTTAAAACAAATAAAAGCAATGTGAGGTTTGGGGTGATCTACCCGGCGAAGCTGAGGGACACACATAACTCCAGGACTGTTACTTTTAGATGGCAGAGGAGGCGTTCGTGAAGGCTCAAGGACTGGGACTGAATTGAGTTTTGCCTTTGTTTGATTTCATCTTTTAATTTTTTTCCTTCTTTCAGGTTGTGTTCGGGAGGGGATGGTTTTGCAACTTTGCGGCAATTTGTTGGGATTTGTTTTTTTCTTGTTTTGAGGGGTTATTGTGGTGAGGGTTTGGAAGGTCCTGGTGTGGGGGTCCTTTGTGTTGGTTTTCTTTTTACACATTGGGCGGGGGTTCTGGCAGGGGCCACCTCGCCAGCAACGCAAGTTGGCTGGTGAACGGGAGTGAGGTGGGGGAAGGGCCGTGGTCGTTGGAACCTGTGTGGACAGGTTTCGATGGGAGGGGTGAATGGTGGGGGGATGGGGGCGATACTGGGGGAAGTGGTTTTGAGAGGAAGTGGCTGGGGGCTTCTGGGAAGGGAACATGGGGGAGGGGTAGATGTTTGACGGTGGCTGGGGTAGAGCTGGTTCCCGCCAGCTGGGTGGGACTAGGAGTAGCGGTTATGACTGATAGGAGGAGGGGGGGGAGGGGGGGGGGGGGAGTGAGAGACCCCGGTCCGTTTGGTAGGGTGGAATATGCGCGGGCTTGGGGGTGCCGGTAAAGCGAGCAAGAGTTTACTCGCATTTGAAGAGCTTGAAAGCCAACATGGTGTTGCTGCAAGAGATCGATCTGAGCGTGAAGCTCCAGGTGAGGCTTCGGAGGGGTTGGGTGAGTCAGGTGCTCAACTCGGGCTTTGATAGTAGTGCCCGCGGGGGGTGGGGGGGGGGGGGGGGAAGAGGCAGATCCGTGGAGGTTTTTGCCTCCACGGGACAGGGAGTATTCATACTTTTAGTCTGTACACAACATGTATTCAAGGATTGACTTTTTTATTCTGGCCAAGGCGCTGTTGGCAGGGGTGAGGAAAACAGAATATTCGGCGATTGTTAGCTCGGACCACTCTCCACATTGGGTGGAAGTGGTCCTGGAGATGGGGCCGGAACAGAGACCTGCATGGAGATTGGATGTGGGGCTCATCGCAGACCCAAGCTTTGTGCAAAGATGGGTAAGGTGATTGAGGATTATGTTGGGTTTAATAGGAATGGGGAGATTTCATCGACTGTGGTGTGGGATGCGCTGAAGGCGGTACTAAGGGGTGAGATCATCTCGTTTAAGGCTCAGGAAGGCAGACAGCATTATCAGAGACCCCTCCCACCCAGGAATTACCTTCTTCCAGACCCTTCCATCAAGCAGATGGTACAGAAGTCTGAAGACCCGCACGTCCAGACATAAGAACAGCTCCTTCCGAACAGCTACAAGACTCCTCAACGACTCCCCCTCGGACTGATCTGTTCCCTGTAAGACACCCTATGCTGCTCTTGCTCATGTATTTGCTTTGTTTGGCCCCTTTTTCCGCACTGTAACCAATCACTGTTTGTTGATGTACCATTTGTCAATGTTCTCTGTCGATTATTCTTTTGTCTTCTATGTACGTCCTGTGTACGTTCCCTCGGCCACAGAAAGATACTTTTCACATTGAGAATAGGGAGGCAATTTCGGCAGCACGTTAGTTTAGGGGTGGGGTCGAAGTTGATGCAGATCCGAGGGAATCATGGGTTTGAGCCAGCAAGGATAGATGCTATGTCTTGGGAGTGGGAGGAGCGAGGCGTGATGGAAATGAAGGACCTATTTCTAGAAGGGCGGTTTGCGAGTTTGGAGGAGTTGGGGGAGAAGTTTGGGATCCCACAGCGGGAGGTTTTCAGGTAGATGCAAGTGTGGGATTTTGCATAAAAGGTGTTTTGTACTTTTTGGTGGCGCCACTCTCCTCGTTGTTGGAGAGGGTACTGTCGGTGATGGGGGGGGCCATCTCGGCGATCTACGGGAGGATTTTGGAGGAGGATATGGCGTCTCTGGGGAGGGTTACAGCCAAGTGGGAGGAGGAACTGAGGATGGCACTGGAGATGGGGTTGTGGTGTGAGGTGTAGTGGAGGGTGAATACCTCAACTTCATGTGCGAGACTGGGGTTGATACAGCTAAAGGCAGCACATAGAGTGCACCTGACAAAGTCAAGGATGAGTTGGCTGTTTGAAGGCGTGGAGGATACTTGTGAACGGTGTTGGAGGGCCCAGCCAATCAGACATATGTTCTGGACCTGCCCTAAGCTGGAGAAAGTTTGTTTGTCGTTCTCCAGCACAATGTCAATGGTCTTGCACGTGGATTTGGAGCCAAGTCCCCTGGGGGCCATATTTGGGGTGTTGGACTTGCCGGAACTGCAGATGAGAGCAGGGGCAGATGTTTAAGCCTTCACCTCATTGATCAATCAGAGGCGGATCCTTTTGTTTAAATTCGTTCAAGGGATGTGGGTGTCACTGGCTGGCCAGCATTTATTGCCCAAATCTAATTGCCCTTGAAGGACTAGTTAAGAGTCACCACACTCATGTGGGTCTGGAGTCACATGTAGGCCAGACCCATAAGGATGGGATTTCCTTCCCGAACGGACATTAGTGAACCAGGTGGGTTTTTACGACAATCAGAAATGGTTTCATGATCATCATTCGACTTTAATTCCAGGTTTTTATTGATTTATAATTTCACCAGCTTCAGTGACGGGATTCGAACCTGGGTCCCCAGAGCTTTACCCTGGGTTTCTGGTTTCTAGTCCAGTGGCAATACCACTGTGCCACCATCCTTTGCCCAATCGCGTGCCACAGTGTGGCTGGGGGATCTATTGGAGATTTTGTATCTCAAAAAGGTGAAATTTGCTTTGAGGGGGGTGAGTGAGGGGTTCCACAATAGATGAGGTTTGTTTGTACTACATTTCAAGGAGCTGGTCACCGTCAGCTGATAAGGGAGAGGGGTGCAAAGTGGGTGTTTGGTGTTTTTTCTTTCTATGTTGTGTGTTTAAAATGTTAAAATATCAAAAACCTTTATGCTTCAACGAAACAAGTAAACACCAAGATCAAATTACAGGTTGAAAACAGAAACAAATTATTTTAGATTATATTTATATAAAAACATTTAACTGTTGAATAAAAGAAAAATTATAATAGTTTTAATGCCAATTCTTATGGTGTGAGTAAATTTATAATAAGCCCTACAGATGGAGTGCAAGTTCAAATCGCAGGCTTCATGAACAAATTTTAAACAGATCCGTTAGGACATGCTTTTTGGCTTGGGAAATTAATTTACAGTTCACTAATTGATTCCCGGCTCGGGTCACTGTCTGTGCGGAATCTGCACGTTCTCCCCATGTCGGCGTGGGTTACCTTTGGGTGCTCCGGTTTCCTCCCACAATCCAACCATGTGCGGGTCAAGTGGATTGGTCACGCTAATTTGCCCCGTCGTGTCCAAAGGTTAGGTAGTGTTACTGGGTTACGGGGATAGCGTAGAGGCGTGGGCTTAGGTAGGGTGCTCTTTCAGGGTCCGGTGTAGACTTGATAGGCCTAATGGCCTCCTTCTGCATTTTAAATTCTATGAGTTCTATGATAATCAGCAACTTGTGGGCAATATAGTAATATCTCTGCTGTCTCACTTCAAGGTGCTAAGTTTTCAGGCCACACTGATGTCAGAAACAGAGGTGTTGGTCCTTGAAAATTACAAGAATGGCCAGTGTGCCATCTTCTGGACCATGTTACCAATGTCGGCCATTTTGCATCCAAGAGGTTTGCCTGCCCCAGCAAGGCAGACAATTAGGCTCATTAAAAGTCTCGTTGAGCAGGGGATTAAGGAGGTCAAATGGGATTTTTGAGTCAGCGTTCAGTTTCCCAAATTCAATGGGGATAGATTAACTGCCTGGAGTGCGGCACCAACAGCAGGCCTGACTTTCAGAGCTCCAGGCAGGCCAATGGGTGCAGGTCCTCCCTGCCTGCTGGATGGGGTAGAGCCAAAGGCTGTTCAGTCCCACCACAGTGGTAACCTGGCTACTTTTTAATTAAAGCTTTTAAAAAGTGGCTGAGAGGGCACCTTCTTCCGTCGGGGACCTCCCAGCTACTTAGCTTGTACCGCAGCCAGGTGCTTCTCTGAAGCTGGAAGGCCTCTGACTGGTTCTCCAGCTTCAAGCATCTGTCCACCACCCTTAATTGTACAGAGAGCCTGTCCTCATGCCAATTAATGGCTCTCACACGTGAAAACTTTGACATTAGTCCCAGTGAAGGCAGGCTTGGGACCAGAAAACAACCTCAACTACTGTTTCCTGCCTCCATGGGGGGTTGGAAAGGGGGGATTCTGCCCAAGATATAGATCAAGACACCAGAGCGGAAATCAAACCTCATTGAGCATAATTATGAATGGATGAGATTCCTCCCAAAACCAGGTGCAATTTCACACTTGGGTGGCATAGCCCATTTCCCCATTAAGTGGTCATTTAAGGGCCTTATCCTGACCAGCCACAATTTTTAGGTTGGTGGGAACATCTGTGTGGGTAGGGTGGGAAACTGACACAAAAACATTTCCTCATCTAGGGCCTACCCCTCCCACCACCCCGCAATAGTCCCCCTCCCAACCCCTGGGGGGGGTCCCCTACCCTCCTGCCCCCGATATCCCCAAGACTTACCTTTCCAATAGTCCCGGGACATAATTCCAGGCAGAGCGCTGCAGTACCACTTCTGACCACAGCTGGGCTAGGCTTGGCCTGGCTGGGTTGGAGAGCTGTCGGCCAAGCTCTCGTGGGCGGGACTTCCTTCCAAGGGTGGATGGAAGCCTCACCCTCAATCAACGTTCAGGTGTGCGTTAAATGGCAGTGGGAGTTCGAGAATTGGCAGTCGCGCGTGTTACGAGCCAACTCTTAGTGTGGTGAAAGCCGATCACTCGCCATGCTTAAAATTCTACCCTATGTCCAAGGTTCTGTGATTGATAAAAGGTCAGTATTTATTGCCTCTCCCTCACTGCCCTTGAGAATTTGGTGGTGCAAAGCTCTCTAGATCCAGATAATTTCCATTTCTTTAACTGATACACCCTGTTAATTGCAAATTTGCGGCATTAGCAAGTGAATTTGAGACATGATTTGTTCAAAACAGTTATGTTGGTACCCGTGATACCGTTTTAGTCTTATACACTTAAGATCAGATAACTGTAACGACAAAATAAAATTGATTCTATCCATCTACTCAATCTTTAACATTGGTGCTACATTTTCATGTTAAAATATATAATGCATTGCATTTACTCATTCACTCCTTTGGATAAATTACTGCAGTTGCTTTGCTGTGATCATGAGGCTTTCTGTACAAATGAAGTAAAAATGTTTGCAAAAAGTTAAAACTTCAAACATATAAAAAGCAGCATCTTCCACTCTAACCGGGAGAAGATATACAATTTCTCTCTTTCTTTCCTTAATCATGCTACTCAGCACTTCTAAAAAAGATGGGCATGCAATCTGCTCCCAGATAGCAGCCTACACGGGTATGTCAGTGACTGGTTATCATGCACAATAGCACTCCGGGTGATTCACCTGGCAATTTTCATCTTTGAAGGATCGGAGCCATCACTTAACAGTAGCCTCAGTGGCATGGCTGGGATCAGAAACTCAGCATGTGGGCGCTGAAAAATATGGTAAGCCGATATCCTTTCAATCATGAGACCAAGTGCTGGTACATCAGCTCCTTGAATCACTTAATCGTAAAGATGCCGAAAGAACCCTCAGTGTTGCAAGATCTTACGTTGTTAATTCTGCATAGGTGATTGAACAATCGGGTCAAACAATGCTGAGATTTTAATCACAGCCACCAATCGAGTACACTGACACCCAATAGAATCATCAACACTTCCAGCAAGTACATTTCTACATTTTATATATGGTGTTATTCAAGCTTTCTCCCTTCCAGCTAATATAAAGTAAAATGGGTTAACTGTTAGAACCAAATCACCCCTGTACTGAAGTTGTATTACTCTGATACTAACCTATGAATACTCAGGGCATGTCAAATAGGATGTCTGCATCAAGATGTGAAAAATGCACTATGCAATTCACTTAAATGGTTTGAAGCATCTACTCAGAGTTTTTATAGCCCTCTGTAATATGAAAAGCAGCATGAAGCCACTTTTTAGCTGTCGGTGGCAGAAACCACACATGGTTATTGATGTGGCCATTATTTTTATACAGGTATTACATGCAAGATGAACTCGATATGCTCCCTGGGGAGTAAAATGGGTGCAGTGTATTCACGACCAATTACTCTGCACAGTTCCTACACATGTTAGATATTATGCAGATCCTACACGATTTGGACGGTATACTTCCCAGAGCACAATAGAATGGAGGAATGGAACTTGGGATGTCATCTTTAAAATGTTGGTTTTTAATCTAATTGTTTAGGATACAATTCAAAATCAAATCAAGCCTCAGGTCTTTTGCACATACCACATTTTCAGATGCTTCTGGGAACATTTCAAACAGCTTTCATATAGATTGGCTGCATGCAAAGTAGAAATGGTAAGAGTACTGGAAACTGTGAATGATTAACATTGGTACAGTTCTCATCTGCTCTGACTGATCTTACTGTGATATTATTAATTTTAAAAAATAAATTTAGAGTACCCAATTCTTTTTTTTTCCCAATTAAGGGGCAATTTAGCGTGGCCAGTTCACCTATCCTGCACATCTTTGAGTTGTGGGGGTGAGACCCACGCAGACACTGGGAGAATGTGCAAACTCCACACGGACAGCGACGCGGGCCGGGATCGACCACGGGTCCATGACGCCGTGAGGAAGCAGCGCTAACCACTCTACCACCGTGCCGCCATTGTGATATTATTAATTAACTCTGCGTTCATCATCCAATTAAGGACAGCGGGTATGACAACGATGTGAGTGGACAATAAGAGGACCCACAGCACAGGGCAGCTGCCAGTCCCACCATGGTGGCGTTCTGTTAGGGAGCTGCGAGGGTGCCTCAAAATGGAGGCGGTCGTTCCTAACTGGGAGTCTTTTCGGCCATTTTGCCAGATCAATCCGGAAATCAGGTGTAATGCCTGTTCTTGTCAGCTTGAATCTAGAATGACTCCTTTGTGGGAACTGTGAATTGGATTCAGTGTGAATTTGAATTGTTTTTTGGAGCAAGCAAGGAGATGGATTAGGGGTTTGCCCCTCCCCACTCTGCGCATTGCCTTTTTAACTCTGAGAATGGAGTCACATTTCTTTTTAAACTGGGAGCCACTGTTGGTGACACCTCTGGAACCAGTGCCCTGGCCAATATTTACCCCTCAACCAATATCATCAAATAGATTTATCAGCACATGATCACTGTAGTCTGCGTGGTCATCTGTACATCATGATGGACACAGGAAGTAACATGCCGGTAGTGCGGGAGCTCTCCACCAGCATAAGCAGACACACAGCATGGAAGAGCTGCTAAGATTTCTCAGGAAATGGTTGAACCTGTTTGTCCTTTGTCATCATTTCCATTCGACCCAGTAGCTTTACAGTCGCAATGATTGTTGTGTGCAAATTCGCTGCCGCATTTGTCACAAGTGACTGCACCTTAAAAACACCTCATTAGTTGAAAAGTGCTTTGGAATGCCCTGAGCTTGTGAAAATATATAAAAGGTGCGTTTCTCTTTCTTTATGTCTGCTGACATGTGAGAGTCCCTTTAAGAAAAGTGTGTTTTATCAAATGGCTGCAGTGATGTCATTGTGTGGGTGGAGCTGGAATGTGATTCTGCTTTTTACTTTCATTTTGAGCTGGAACCTCATTTTGGCTGTGTTTTAGTTTCGCTTTCAGTTGGAGAGCTGCATTCAAACCAAGCAGACGTATACTGGTCTATCTCTCTGGATGTTAAACAAGGTGTTTAGATCACTTGATAATTTAAAAGTGATAACTGTTCTCTATAGAGAATTCAAACCTACTGGGCGAGATTCTCCACTCCCGCGCTGGTTGGGAGAATCGCCTGGGCTGCGAAAATTTCCCGGGACGCCGGTCCGACACCCTCCCGCGATTCTCCCAAGCGGCAGGAACGGCCCCGTCGAGTTCCGCGGGCCGCAGGCCAGAGAATCGCCGGAGACACCCAAAATGGCGATTCTCCGGCACCCCCGCTATTCTCAGGCCCGGATGGGCCGAGCGGCCAGGCCAAAACGGCAGGTTCCCCCCGGCGCCGTCCACACCTGGTCGCTGCCGTCGGGAACAGCGCAGGAACACTGGGGGCGGCGTGCCTGCGGGGGGGTGGGGGGGGGAGATCCTGCACCAGGGGGTACTTCAAATGGGGGATGGCCCGCGATCGGTGCCCACCGATCGGCGGGCCGTCCTCTCTGAAGGAGGACCTCCTTCCTTCCGCGGCCCCGCAAGATCCGTCCGCCATCTTCTTGCGGGGTGGACGCGGAGAGGACGGCAACCACGCATGCGCGGGTTGGTGCCGGCCAACCTGCGTATGCGCGGGTGACGCCAGTTATGCGGCGCCGGCCGCGTCATGTATGCGTCGCCGCCTTTACGCTGCGACAAGGCCTGGCGCGTGTAGATGTCGTGGCCCCGCTCCTAGCCCATTATCAGGCCCTGAATCGGTCGGGAGAGGGGCCGTTTCGCGCCGTCGTGAACATCGACGGCGTTCACGACGGCGTGGGCACTTCGGCGCGGGAGTGAAAAATCCCGCCCACTGTCTTTATTAAAAAGTGTTTGGGCTAATGGATGTTGTTAGGAAAGTTACTAAGGGTTACCGATAGAGTAGTGTATCTTTTTGGGGGGTTATCAGTGTTGGCAGTTGGTAAGATGTTTACTGTGGGTTTATAAGATGTTAACTGGATTCATAGAATAAACATTGTTTTGTTTTAAAGATACTTTAGATCTCTGTTGCATCACACCTGTAAAGTGGGCCCGTGTGTTCCCCATAACCAAAATCTATTAAAAGTTGTGGGTCAGGTGAACTCCATGACATACTTTGGTGTTCTCTAAACCCTGGCCCATAACATTGCATAGCCTGGCATAACCTTTCATGTGCTATAAGTGTGGTGATTTGAAGAGGAAGGTTTCATTGCTAACATACGGGCAGTACTATTTGAGTCAAACCTACTCCACTAGGCCCTGGATCTGTGATTACACTGATCAGTGAGGTGCCGGAGTGTAATGACAGCTGTCAAATCCTGGAGGCCCCAAGACACAGAAGCTTACATCCTGAACCCACACCCAGCACGTTGACTAATCCATACCCTCGAAGATTTATGCTTCGAGAGTGACAGAGGCAAAATTGGTCCTCGGGTGGTTTTTAGGTGGTGAAAAGTGTACCTTCCAGATAAATATTTGCGAAAACGTATCTGATTATGTTGTAAATGTGGGGGGGTAGGGGGGGGGGGGGGTGCTGTGGAGTCTGGAGGTCCAGCTGATAGTTGGTGCACATCTTTGGAAACATGGTGCTGTCAGTGCACATATATTTCTCTCTTCTCTCCCCACACTGCAAACCTAACCTTTGACCTTTTTCATTCTTGCTCGCCAGGATATAGGGTAGGCCATTTAGGACTGAAATGAGGAGAAACCTCTTCACTCAGAGGGTGGTGAACCTGTGGAATTCTGTTATCACAGAAGGCTGTGGCAGCCAAATCACTGAATATATTTAAGAAGGAAACAGATAGATTTCTGGACTCTATAGGTGCCAAGGGGTATGGGGAGAGTGCTGGAATATGGCATTGAGACAGCCAATCAGCCATGATCATGTTGAATGGCAGAGCAGACTTGAAGGGCTGAAAGGCCTGTACCTGCTCCTATTTTCTATGTTTCCAACTGGGAGCTTGTTATAACCTGCCTACTTACCATTGGCTGGGGACTAATGACAATCCCACAATCCTGTGGGAGTATGAGCTTCCCCAATGAGGGGGGCGGAGAAACCATTAGTAAACTCCTAGTATAAATAAAGCTGGCCAGTTTAGGAACCAGCAGGAAGGAGTGTGCAGCAAGGGATGTTGCTGCTGCTGTTTTATATATATATGTTATTGTAAATAAATGTTATTACTTTGTATCCTTAAAACCCGTGCTGGATTCTTCGTG
Source organism: Scyliorhinus torazame (assembly GCF_047496885.1). Classification (NCBI taxonomy): domain Eukaryota; kingdom Metazoa; phylum Chordata; class Chondrichthyes; order Carcharhiniformes; family Scyliorhinidae; genus Scyliorhinus; species Scyliorhinus torazame. The sequence goes on along the minus strand of NC_092723.1, from coordinate 147,066,148 downwards.
GCCCTCACAAAACTGGCGACGAGGGTTAAAGTGAATAGCTGTTTACACTGCTGAAGCCACCTCCCTGGATTTTTGTTGGATACAGGTTGGAAGTTGTTTTCTATTATACCATGCCTCTGTACGGACGTTTGGATGTTTTTGATGCTGCGCTGGAAAGCTGGAACCAGTACGCACAACGGATGCGTCACTATTTCCGGGCAAACAATATCACCGAAAACGAGCGCCAGGTGGTCATATTGCTCACCGCCTGTGGCCCGCATACTTTTGGGGTGATTAGGAGCCTTACGTACCCAGCTGCGCCGGACATCAAAAAGTTTGATGAACTTGTGAATATAGTGGGGCAACATTTTAACCCAACCCCGTCCACGATAGTTGAGTGTTACGGGTTTAATACCGCTGAGAGGACCCCTGGAGAATCCCTTGCTGATTTTCTATCCAGGCTACGCAGGATTGCGGAGTTCTGTGACCATGGTGAGACCTTGTCAGAAATGTTGCGCGACCGTTTGGTTTGCGGTATTAACAATGCGGCCACCCAGAGAAAGTTGTTAGCGGAGCCAACATTGACTTTTCAACAGGCCATTCAAATAGTATTGTCCCGAGAGAGCGCAGAACGAGGCATGCAGGAGCTATAGGGAATGGAAGTGCATGCCTTGGGGCGCAACCCCTTCCGTCCGAAAACATCCCCCCCGCACTCCTGCGGTACCTTGGGCGAGGCAACGTCCGGACCGACGCCAGGGGCCGACGGAAATTCCTCCCCGAAGGGCGCCTTCTCCAGAACCAATGGATGAGGAGCCATGTCCGTGTCAGACTTGTAGGCGCCGACCCCGTCGCGGACGGCGGTCCTGGGGGCGCCAGAGGCGCCGTCGTTCCGACCGAAACTGGGACCAGCCCAGGGGCCGTAACTGGGACCAGCCCAGGGGCCGTACCTTCCATGTGGATGAACCTGCGGCGACTACTCCTGAGGACGTGGAGACGGAGGACGACTGCCTGCAGTTGCATTGTGTAGCAGCTCCCCGTGTGGCCCCCATTAAGGTGACGGTACGGGTCAATAGCCACCCACTTGAGATGGAGTTGGACACTGGCGGAGCGGTCTCCGTGATCGCCCAGAGGACATTCGACCGCATCAAGCAGGGTATACAGACCCTTACATTAACTGACTCACAGGCCAGGTTGGCCACCTACACGGGGGAACCACTGGACATTGCAGGAACTACAATGACCCCTGTTGTTTATGGATGCCAGGAGGGGCGTTTCCCACTTATCGTGGTGCACGGCCATGGGCCCAGCCTGTTGGGTCGGGACTGGTTGCGCCATTTGCGGTTGCAATGGCAGCACATTCTCCAAACAGTTTCTGAAGGGTTGACTGAGGTGCTAGGACAATACCCAGATGTATTCCAGCCTGGTTTGGGGAAAATAAAAGGGTCCGTAGCCCGTATCCAAGTCAAACCAGGAGCCACGCCGCGCTATTTCCGGGCGCGCCCGGTGCCTTACGCCTTGCTCGAGAAGGTAGAAGGGGAGCTCACTCGTTTGCAGAGTTTGGGTATTATCAGGCCCCTCCGTTTTGCTGACTGGGCAGCACCAACTGTACCTGTAATGAAGCCAGATGCCACAGTTCGCTTGTGTGGCGACTATAAACTTACAGTGAATACGGCTTCCCGACTTGAACGATATCCAATGCCTCGCATAGAGGGTCTCTACGCGAAGCTTGCAGGTGGCCTCTCATTCACAAAATTAGATATGAGTCACGCCTACCTGCGGTTGGAGCTTGACCCGGCCTCCCGACCATATGTAACGATTAATACACACCGGGGCCTGTATGAATATACACGGTTGCCCTTTGGAGTATCCTCTGCCTGCGCAATTTTTCAACATGTTATGGAGGGCATTTTGAGAGGTTTACCACGTGTTGCTGTCTACTTAGATGACGTTTTGATTACAGGGACGTCGGAGCAGGAACATTTGGAAAATCTGGAGGCTGTCCTTAGACGCCTTTCGGAGGCTGGAGTCCATTTATGTTGCACAAAGTGCGTATTTCAGGCAAAGGAAGTAGTCTACCGAGGTTATCGGGTGGACCGCGAAGGTTTGCACCCCATCGCAGAGAAGGTGCGTGCAATTCAACAGGCCCCCGCCCCGACTGACACTTCGCATCTTCGTTCTTTTCTCGGTCTCATAAACTATTACGGGAAGTTCCTCCCCAATCTGGCAACTACGCTGGCCCCTTTGCACCTTCTGCTAAAGAAAAATCACACCTGGGTTTAGGGTCAGCCGCAAGAAACCGCTTTCCAGCGGGAAAAGCAACAATTGTCGTCGTCTGGGTTACTAACCCACTATGATCCTGGAAAGCCTTTGCTCGTCACATGTGATGCATCCCCGTATGGTATTGGGGCCGTCCTGTCCCACAAGATGGAGAACGGGGCCGAGCGACCGATAGCTTTCGCCTCCCGCACATTGACTGCAGCGGAGAAAAAGTACGCACAGATCGAGAAGGAGGGCCTGGCAGTGGTTTTTGCGGTGAAACGCTTCCACCAGTACGTGTATGGCCGCCATTTCACTATTGTGACTGATCATAAGCCTCTGCTGGGACTTTTCAGAGAGGATAAGCCAATACCGCCCATTGCTTCCGCACGGATCCAGCGTTGGGCTTTGTTACTTGTTGCATACGAGTATTCTCTGGAGCACAAACCAGGTACGCAGATAGCAAATGCCGACGCACTGAGCCGATTGCCTTTATCGACCGGCCCCATGTCGACCCCCACGACCGGTGAGGTGGTTGCAACTCTAAATTTTATGGACACCTTGCCTGTCACGGCATCACAGATCCGTGAGTGGACCCAGACGGAGCCAGTCCTGTCAAAGGTTCGGCACATAGTCCTGTATGGTGGGCAGCATAGACAGCTCCCAGGCGAGTTGCGGGTATTTTCCTCCAAGCTGTCAGAATTCAGCGTGAAAGACGGCATCCTCTTGTGGGGGACGCGTGTGATTGTCCCGGAAAAAGGACAGGAGCTGATACTAAGAGACCTGCACAATGGGCATCCAGGTGTGCCCAAAATGAAAATGTTGGCCCGGAGTTATGTCTGGTGGCCAGGCCTCGACACCGACATTGAGAAGGTGGCCCAAAACTGCTCCATTTGCCAGGAGCATCAGAAGCTTCCGTCGGCCGCGCCCCTACATCACTGGGAATGGCCAGGGCGGCCTTGGGCACGCTTGCATGCAGATTTCGCAGGCCCTTTTCAAGGATCTATGTTCCTTCTATTAATTGACGCCCAGTCTAAATGGCTAGAGGTGCATAAGATAGAACATAGAACATACAGTGCAGAAGGAGGCCATTCGGCCCATCGAGTCTGCACCGATCCACTTAAGCCCTCACTTCCACCCCATCCCTGTAACCCACTAACCCCTTCTAACCGTTGTGGTCACCAAGGGCAATTTTATCATGGCCAATCCACCTAACCTGCATATCTTTGGACTGTGGGAGGAAACCGGAGCACCCGGAGGAAACCCACGCAGACACAGGGAGAACATGCAAACTCCGCACAGACAGTGACCCAGCAGGGAATCGAACCTGGGGCTCTGGTGCTGTGAAGCCACAGTGCTATCCACTTGTGCTACCGTGCTGCCCTTAAGATGCAGGGGACAACGTCCTGCGCAACAATTGAAAAGATGCGTTTGTCGTTTAGTACGCATGGCCTCCCCGAGGTGCTGGTCACGGATAACGGCACTCCATTCACGAGTGAGGAGTTTGCGAGGTTCACGAAGATGAACGGCATACGCCATATCCGCACTGCCCCTTACCACCTGGCTTCAAATGGGTTGGCAGAGCGCGCAGTGCAGACATTCAAAAGAGACCTAAAGAAGCAGTCTTCCGGATCAATGGACACGAGACTGGCTCGCTTTTTGTTTACGTATAGGGCCACCCCCCATGCGGTGACTGGGGTAGCTCCCACAGAACTCCTAATGGGCCGGAGACTTCGCACCCGCCTTAGTATGGATTTCCCGGACATTGGCGCAAAAATACGCCACACACAAGAATGGCAGGGACAGGGATTTTCTCGGCATCGGCCGATTCGGCAGTTTGCGCCCGGTGACCCAGTGTTCGTTCGGAATTTTGCTGGTGGTGCCCAGTGGGTTCCTGGTGTAATCTTTCGCCAAACGGGCCCTATATCTTACCAGGTGCAAACCCAGGGTCGTCTCCAGCGCAAACATGTAGACCACGTTCGGTCCAGAAGACTAACCCCTCAAAAGATTCCCCGCCCCCGGAGCTCATTTCTACAGCCGCAGAGACCAGAGACAAGGGAAGGTAGCCCTCACAATCTTCCACTGGTGCCTCACTCAAAGCCTGCGCAGGTCGTTACAGAACCGAATGGAGATAGAGACGCTGACATGACGGAGGCAGCAGACTTTGACTCCGAGATGGAGACACAGGATGCATCAGAGGGGGAATCCTCGGGTCCACGGGCCGTGGATGTACAACCGTTGCGCCGTTCATCACGGAAGCGCTGGTCTCCGTCTCCGTCTCGTTACACGCCGCCTGATCCAGCGCCGCGTGCAAATGGTGTCCGGCCTGCGGCAAAACGAGTCCAACGCCCTCCTTCACCAGGGTCTTTGGTGGATTCCTTGGACTTTGGGGGGGAGGGATGTTATAATCTGCCTACTTACCATTGGCTGGGGTCTAATGATAATCCCACAATCCTGTGGGAGTATGAGCTTCCCCAATGAGGGGGACGGAGAAACCATTAGTAAACTCCTAGTATAAATAAAGCTGGCCAGTTTAGGAACCAGCAGGAAGGAGTGTGCAGCAAGGGAAGTTGTTGCTGCTGTTATATATATATATGTTATTGTAAATAAATGTTATTACTTTGTATCCTTAAAACTCGTGCTGGATTCTTCGTGGCCCTCACAAAAGAGCTCTTCAATCAATGGAAGAAGAAAAGAGTGATAATGATAATGATTTAATTTCGCTCTCACAGCCGTCAGCTCAGAGGCTTTCACTCTGTAGATTTCAGAGGCTTGGATACTGCGTGTGGTGAGTTACCAGCTAAAGATGTGCGATAGCTAAGGAGGCAGAAGGTAACGCTCACTAGAGCGTGAGGTTACACACTACAGTAGTTCTGCTACGGAGGACTCAGATGGGGATTTCAGTGGCAACACTCCAGAGGAATTTGCATGGACCTAAACCACAAAGTGGTTGGAGGAGTGGAAAGCTTCTAGAAAGTTCGCACCCAATGTCAAAAAGCATGGACAGGTCCACCTCTAACTCTGTTTATAAAGTCCAGGATCCCATGTACCTTTTTAACAGCCTTTTCAATTTCCAGTGCCACCTGCAAATATTTGCGTACGTGAACCTTCTTGTCTCGCTGTCCCTATTTTAAGATTGTAGCATTTAATTTAAGCACTCTCCCTTCATTCTTTCTATCAAAATGAATCAGTTTACCTTTTTCTGTGTTAAATTTAATCTTTCATATGTCTGTCAACTTCACCAGTCTATGTCCTTCTGAAGTCTGCTGCTACTCTCCTCATTGTTTACTGCATTTTTTAAGCTGTGTCATCTGCAAGCCTTGATATTGTATATACCTATGCTCAGATCATTAATTTACATAAAAATGAGCAATGGTCCTAATAACAAACCTTGTGTGATATTACTCTAAACAGCTCCCATTAATAATCTTTATTAGTGTCACAAGTAGGCTTACATTAACACTGTCATGAAGTTACTGTGAAAATCCCCTACTCGCCACATTCCGGTGCCTGTTCAGATACATGGAGACAGAATTCAGAATGTCCAATTCACCTAACAGCACGTCTTTCAGGACTTGTGGGAGGAAACCAGAGCACCCGGAGGAAACCCACGCAGACATGGGGAGAATATGCAGGCTCCGCCCAGACAGCGATCCAAGCCAGGAATCGAACCCGGGTCCCTGGCGCTGTGAAGCAACAGTGCAAACCACTGTGCTACTGTGTCGCCCCTCAGTCTGAATTAAAAAACAACTGTTCACCATTAAACTCTGTTTTCTGTCCCTCAGCCAATTTAATACTCAGGCTACCCCTGTCACTTTAATCTAAAGGACCTGGATTTCGTAAACAAGCTTACTATGTGGTGTGTCATCACACCATCTTGTGTGTTTATGAATGTCTGTGTGTATATAAATAAACTGGATTAAACCAGCTCAGTTGTGAACTTGAACTCCAGTGTTTCTGTCCTGCAAAGATATCACAGTTTGGCGACAAGGTGGAATGGTGACATTTGGATTTCCCTATAACTGAACAAATTTGATTGGAGAAACTTCCAGAAAACCAGCAAAGAAACTGTGGTGTTTTGTTTGCTGAGAAATAAGCTTAAAAATCTGGTCTTCGAGAAAAGGGTGTTGAGACATGGACATGGACTGGCTTTTGAAGATGGCTGCATCAACAGGTGTTATTGGGCATCTGGGAGAGTACAGTCATGACCGACAGTCTTTTGGTGCGTATGTGAAGGGTCCAAAGATGTTTTTCACTGTTAATAATATCATTAAAGATCCTGGTAGTCCAGTTGTTAATCAGGAAGTGGGGGAATGGAAAAGGGCAATATGTTTCAATGGAAGCAGGTCCAGAAGTGTATGAAATGCTCAAGAATTTGCCCACCACTGCTAAACCAAAAGAGGCCACTGCCAGACAGTTTATGTAAGCTGAAGAAGCACTGAAATAGTCCAGATTGATGAAAATTATCGTTTTGGAACAAGGAGTCAATTGCCCAGTGAGGACATTGGAGAATTTGTCATGGCTTTGAAAAACCTGTTCATTCTTTGTAATTTTGGAAAGTTTCAAGAGAGAGCATTGTGGAACAGATTTGTATGTGGTGTAAAAAGTGAATGCGTTCACAGTTGGTGGCTGTTCTTGCCAAATGGCATTGCCCATAGCCCCATGGCAGGGCAGAGATGCCATCTTCTAATCTGCACAAGGCCGGCCTTGGGTGTGCCTACATGCTGACTTCACCGGATCTTTCCAAGGGTCAATGTTTCTTCTCATAGTGGACACCCATTCCAACTGGCTGGAAGTCCATCCGATGTCATCCACCACATCGAAGGTGACAATTCAGAAGCTCTGGCCCTTCTTTAGCACCCCCAGCACTCTGGAGCTGCTGATCATGGATAATGGCACTCCCTTCACCAGCAAAGTGTTCAAGCGCTTCATGAAGGCCAAAAGGGTGTGCAATATCCAAACAGCCCCATATCATCCCCTCCTTGAACAGGTCGGCCAAGCGGGCACTGCAGGCCTTCAAAACGGGTCTGAAGAAGCAGAGCACGGGGTCCATGGAAACGCATGGTTATATTTTTATTGTTATCGGACCACGCCACATGCTGCAACCGCGTAGCGCCGGCAGAACTATTGATGGGCCAGTGACTCAGGACCTGACTCAGCCTCACTTTCCCCGATATTGGCGGGAAAGTGCGACAACAGCAGAGGCAAAGCCAAGGCAGGTGGACACAGAAAAGCTAGTTTAAAGCAGGGGACCCAGTTTATGTCCACAACTTCGGAGACAGTGTCCGGTGGATTCCAGGGTCAGTGGTACGACCGACACGCCTGTTTTCATACCAGGTACAGACGCATGAGCGGACAATGCTCAACACTTTGACCACCTCAGGAGCAGGGGACCAGCATTGCACCACACCCCACTCGATGGGCCGAATGGTCTCCTTCTGCACTAAATTCTATGATCCTATGATCCCACCAGAGGAACCATCTTCCAGCCATGTCACCCTGACGCATGGAGGCCTGGGGGCCCCAACACCGAGATGCAAGAGGTCATTGACTCAACAATTGAGACCCAGTGTCCGAGACTACCGACAGTGACCTGGCCAGGGATCAGCTGCCAGTGGTGGTACCTGCTGTGTTATGCTGCTTCGGATAACACAGGCTGCTACTTGATGCAGTCTTAACGAAAGAATGCCCCAGACTCTGAAATGTGTTCAACGTGTTTATTGAACTATTAACATAGTTCTCAAATGAGTTCGACTCTCTGCTAATCTAACTGTAGTAACTCAGTCTAACTGTACCAGCCTGCTCTAAGCCATGTGCTGGGTTGTGATGCTGCTGATCAACCCTGTCTAACTCTCTAGATATCTGTCTGTGGAAAGAGGAGAGTGTGAGTGCCTCATCCCTTTTATAGTGTTTATGTCATGCTCTCTTGTGGTGATGCCACTCTGAGTGTCCTGACTGGCCACTGGTTGTGTCCTATTCTGAGTGTTCATTGGTTGCATGTTTGCATATCATGAGATCGCCCCTTTTTTTTTTTAGATGTATATACATGTGAATGTGTCTGTCTAATGTGACTGACTGAGGAATACAGAACAGAACAAACAAAACAAATGCTCATAAGTCCAGTCTCTGAGGCTTGCGTCTGATCCTCGTCGACCGCCGGAGAGGTGGTGGAGGGGATGACGGTGTCTTGACAGGTGAGTGGGAGGCACGACTGGTGGCCTCGTGGTTCGAGGTGTCTGGAGGTGGCAATTTAACATGTGGAAATGGAGGGGAAAGTGGTTGTGGACAAGCAACTTTTCGCAGTGCCCTTCGATTCCTTTGAACAACGACAGCCGGCGCAGACCACCCACCATCCGGTATCTTGATCCTGGCCGTGTCTGCCGGGGATAGCACGTCCAGATCGGTGCCATGTGCGTCATAGCCCTGCTTCTGGCTGTCGCGAAGTTGCTGCATCTTCTGCAGCACCAGGAGGTGATCAAGGTTGGGCAGGTGTCTGGCTGGAAGCGTCGTCCACAGGTCCCTGTTCATCAGCAGTTGAGCTGGCAACATGCCAGTGGACATGGGAGTTGCCTGGTACGCAAGTAGTGCAAGGTGTATGTGGGAAGCGGAGTCCGAGGCCTTGCGGATGAGCTGCTTAACGATGTGCACCATTTTTTCGACGTTGCCATTGGACTGCGGACAGTGCGGACTGGAGGTGACATGCCTGAAATTGTAGCTCTTGGCAAACGTGGACCATTCTCGACTGTGGAAGCACGGGCCATTGTCGCTCATGATGGTGTTTGGGATGCCATGCCATGAGAATGTCTCTTTACACGCTTTGATGACGGTCCGTGAGGTGAGGTCTGGCAGCTTCAGCACCTCAGGATAGAGGAGGGAGGGATGGGCCATTTCCTGGACCAATTGAGGTTTCCAAAGGTGGAAGAGGGACTGGTGGCGGGACTGGGGGCCCCGATTGGGCTGGAGGAGCTGAACAAAGGGATAGGAAGCATGCAGGCGGGGAAGGCACCGGGGCCGGATGGTTTCCCGGTCGAGTTCTATAAAAAATATATGGACCTGTTGAGCCTGCAGTTAGTTAGGACCTTTAATGAGGCAAGGGAGGGGGGGGCTTTACCCCCGACGATGTCCTTGGCACTGATCTCCTTGATCCTGAAGCGGGACAAGGATCCCCTGCAATGTGGGTCTTACAGACCGATTTCCTTGCTAAATGTAGATGCCAAGGTGCTGGCGAAGGTCTTAGCCACAAGGATTTAGGATTGTGTGCCGCAGATCATCCATGAAGACCAGACAGGGTTTGTGAAGGGGAGACAGTTGAACGCGAATGTGCGGAGGCTTTTGAACGTTATCATGGTGCCGGCGAGGGAGGCGGAGGCGGTGATAGTGGTGGCGATGGACGCTGAGAAAGCCTTCGATAGGGTAGAGTGGGGGTACCTATGGGAGGTGCTGAAGAGGTTCAGGTTTGGGGAGGGGTTTGTCAGGTGGGTTAGGCTGTTGTATGAAGTCCCGATGGCGAGTGTGGCCACAAATAGGAGGAGGTCCGAGTGCTTTCGGTTCCACCGAGGGACGAGACAGGGGTGTCCCCTGTCCCCCCTGATCTTCACACTGGCGATTGAACCCCTGGCTATGGCACAGAGAGACGAGGAACTGGAAGGGGTTGGTGCGGGGTGGGGAAGAATATAGGGTGTCGCTTTATGCGGACGACATGCTGCTGTATGTGGCGGACCAGGTGGGAGGAATGCCAGAGGTAATGAGGATTCTTAGGGAATTCGGGGACTTTTCGGGGTACAAGCTCAATATGGGGAAGAGCGAGCTGTTCGTAGTTCAGCTAGGGCACCAGGAGAGGGGTATTGGCGAGCTCCCACTAAAAAGGGCGGAGAGGAGCTTCAGATATTTGGGGGTCCAGGTGGCCAGGAGCTGGGGGGCCCTGCATAGGCTTAACTTTACAAGGCTGGTGGAGCAAATGGAGGAGGAGTTCAAGAGGTGGGACGTGTTGCCGCTGTCCTTGGCGGGTAGGGTGCAGTCAATCAAAATAACGGTGCTCCCAAGGTTTTTGTTCCTGTTCCAGTGCTTCCCCGTGTTTATCCCGAAGGCTTTTTTCAGGCGAGTTAACAGGAGTATAATGGGGTTTGTGTGGGCGCGCGGGACTCCGAGGGTGAGAAGGGTGTTCCTGGAGCGGAGTAGAGATAGGGGGGGGCTGGCGCTGCGTAACCTCTGTGGGTATACTGGGCCGCCAATGCGACGATGGTGTGCAAGTGGGTGATAGAGGGGGAGGGGGCTGCATGGAAGAGGCTGGAGACGGCGTCCTGTGTGGGTACGAATCTGGGGGCGCTGGAAACGGCGCCGCTCCCTCCAAGGAGGTATACCACGAGCCCGGTGGTGGTGGCGGCCCTCTAAATTTGGGGGCAGTGGGGGCGGCATAGGGGGGAAGTTGGGGCCTTGGCGTGGACCCCATTCCGGGGGTACCACCGGTGCGCCCCAGGAAGAACAGGTGGAGAATTTCCGGGGTGGCACAGGGCAGGGATATGAAAGTTGGGGGACCTGTTTGTGGAGGGGAAGTTCGCGAGCTTGGGTGAGCTGGAGGAGAAGTACGGGCTCCCCCCCCCCCCCGGGAACACCTTCAGGTACTTACAGGTAAGGGCGTTTGCCAGACGGCAGGTGGTGGAATTCCCGCGGCTACTGCCACACACAGTACAGGACAGGGTGCTCTCGGGGGGGTGGGGGGGAGTGGGGAAGATCTCGGAAACTTACCAGGTGATGCAGGAGGAGGAGGAGGCCTCGGTGGTGGAGTGGAAAGGTAAGTGAGAGGAGGAGTTGGGAGAGGAGATCGAAGATGGGACGTGGGCAGATGCCCTAGGGAGGGTGAATTCTTCCACTTCGTGCGCGAGGCTCAGCCTCGTACAGTTTAAGGTGCTGCACAGGGCACACATGACCGGGACAAGGATGAGCTGGTTCTTTGGGGGTGAGGACAGGTGTGTTAGGTGCTCAGGGAGCCCAGCAAATCACACCCATATGTTCTGTGCATGCCCAGCGCTGGAGGAATTTTGGAAGGGCGTAGCGAGGACGGTGTCGAGGGTGGTAGGATCCAGGGTCAGACCGGGCTGGGGGCTCGCAATATTTGGGGTGGCAGAGGAGCCGGGAGTGCAGGAGGTGAAAGAGGCCGGAATTCTGGCCTTTGCGTCCCTGGTAGCCCGGCGAAGGATTCTCCTTCAGTGGAAAGATGCGAGGCCCCCAAGCGTGGAATCCTGGATCAGCGATATGGCAGGGTTCATTAAATTGGAGAGGGTGAAATTCGCCTTGAGAGGGTCGGTACAAGGGTTCTTTAGGCGGTGGCAACCGTTCTTAGGCTTTCTGGCAGAACGATAGACATTGGTCAATGGCAGCAGCAGCTCGGGGGGGGTGGGGGGTTTACTTTATTTTTGTTTATGTTATTTACACTGGAGGGTCTGAGGGGGTGTATACACCTGTTGGGTTAAGTCGGGGTGTTTATGTTAATTTATTATTTATGTACAGGGGAGGAGGGGTTTGGGGGATTGCTTTTTTAGATTGTGTTTTGTACTTAACCCTGTTGGGTTCTTTTTTCTTTCTCATTTTGTTATTGATATTTTATGAAAACCTTTAATAAAACATTTTTTTTTTAAACATAGTTCTCAAATGAGTTTGACTCTCTGCTAATCTAACTGTAGTAACTCAGTCTAACTGTACCAGCTTGCTCGAAGCCATGTGCTGGGGTGTGATGCTGCTGGTCAACCCTGTCTAACTCTCCAGATGTCTGTCTGTGGAAAGAGGCAGGGTGTGAGTGCCTCATCTCTTTTATGGTGTTTATGTCATGCCCCCTTGTGGTGATGCCACCTGAGTGTCCTGACTGTCCATTGGTTGTGTCCTATTCTGAGTGTTCATTGGTTGCATGTTTGCATATCATGACAATACCCTCCAGGTGGTTTTCAAGAAAACGGTGTTCCTCGGCATGCTGTACGCGCCCGACCCAGCCCCGCAGCCACTGGGCGTGCAGCAGCGGGCAAAGAAGCGCCCTCCTGCTCCACCTTCTTGAGAAGGACTTACAGACTTTAATGGGGAGGGATGTTATAACCCCCACAAGACCCAGTGGGACAACCCGATTTAATCTCCCCATAAGCCTCAGGGAGTTAGAGCTCTCCCGCTGAGGGGCCTCCACCCCTCAGCAGGATAGTTGAGTGTGGACATTAAAAGCCGGCCCAGGTAGGAGCCGAGCTGCAGAGTAGTCCTGACTGGGACTGGGACAATTACTTGTATATACTTTACTTTGGCAATAAACCATTCATTTTAACTCTCTTTTCTGGACTCCCCTTGACCACTAAAAGGACCCAATCCTTAGCTACTCAATGGTTCCTTTTTTTCTGAGATAGCAGGAGACAGGTAATGCTTTCCAATTATTTGTTATTAAATGCAAAAAGCTAACAAGTTGGGCCAAATTGGTCATTTATGCAAAGACTGCGCCAAATCCACAGTCAATAACCATATAAAAAGCCGGGGCCATAGGCTATGTTCTTTCAGTCTCTGCAATATTAATGCAGTGAAAAGAAATTGACAAAAAGCCATGTATTTGTGAAGTACTTGCACCTGGTGGCTATCATGACTCCAGCTCAGACATCGAAAGTCCAATAGAAGCAAATTTTTTGGAACAGCCAAAAAGCTGAAACGCCACCCGTGGCAAATCAGATGTGACAGTGTAACTATTGTCCCCGTCTTATTTAAATCTACACTAATTATAAAAAGTTATCAGCACGAATATGCATATAAATGAGGCACGCGTCTCAATATGTAATCCCAAAAGGGCACGCTCGGTTTATTTACCCTCGCATTAAACAGCAATTTCAGCATAACAAATTTTCCACTATACTCCAAGGATAGTTTGAAAACCAAAAGATCTCTTCCATCCTTTAAAGCTGCCCCTCTTGGGGCGTTTTCAGCCCTGCTTTAAACATCTGTTCTCACCTTGATGCAGCAGGAATTTATAACCCTGATCTAATAATGAAATTTTGGCTAATATATGCAGATTGCCCAGCCACTCTGGAGGCAGATGGTGAGAAAGAAATAGAATATGCCACTCATTCTGGTTACGTGACTGAAGTGCTGCTCTAACAAAGTCCTCATTAAATGCATTTCAGTTCAGACATGGCTCTCATTAAATAATACATACTCAAATTGTTTTAATTAATTGCTACTGGCTCGCCTTGTCTACTGCCATTTTTCTTGTGATGTGAGCAGGCTGCACCTTTCAGCAGTGCGACACAACTTAAAATTATCAATCAAGTTTACACAGTGGAACGAGCGCTGTTCTTTCAAGGCCGTGATCCTGCTTCATTGGTATCAGAAAGGACATTAAATGAAAGCACTTTGAATAATTCAGTGATTAGTTTCCGAATGCTGGACGATAAGCAGAGGTAAACTGGAACTATTTTGACAGGAGGCATTATCAGTGGGTCTGGTCAGTAGTGGGGGTCCTGCAGGGATCGGTGTTAGAGTTCTTGATCTTCATCAACTTTATCACTGATTTAGAGGAAGGCATTGAGGGAACTGCCCGCGTGATTTGTGTTGCTGTTAGAACTTTGATGAAATGTCCAAATTACAGCAAGAGTTTAGCCAGCAGAGAATTATATAGAACCAAATTATATACAGGAATAGGCCATTCAGCCCAACTGGACTGCATTTATGCTTCACTTGAACCTCCACCTACCTTTCTCATCGAACTCCATCAGTATAACCTTCTCTTCCTTTCTCCATCACATGCTTATCTAACTTCTCCTTAATGCATTTAGACTACTCGCTTCAACCATTCCACGTGGTAGCGAGTTCCACATTCTCACCACCCTTTAGGTAAAGAAGCTTCTTCTGAATCCCCAATTTCAAGGTTACTGTCTTAGATCAATGACGTCTAGTTTTACTCTTCGCTACAAATTGAAACACCCTGGGTTGGATTCTCCGCCCCGCCCCGCCACATTTCTGCCCCGACCCGCCGGCGGGATTCTCCGTTACGCCGGGCGGTCAATGGGGTTTCCCATTGTGGGGCAGCCCCACGCCGTCAGGAAACCCCCGGGCGCCGGCAAAACGGAGAATCCCGCCAGCGGAGAAGCCCACCCCCTCTCTGTATCAGCACTATCAAAAAATGTCAGAATTTTAAAGACTCTGTTATGTCACCCCTCAAACTTTCACTTTTCAAGAGCTTCAGCCTGCTTTTCTGATAGGTATGATCTCACAATTCTGGTATCATCCTTATAAATCTCTGGTGCCTCTACACCCTTTATATAATACTGCGACCCGAGGTTTACACAGTACTCCAAGCATGGTATAAACAACATTCTGCACATGTCAAACAAAACTCCTTTATTTTCATTTGCATCCCTCTAAAAATAAATCCGATGCTTAGTTTGCTTTTTTACAGCTTGTTAACTTTTGTCACTGACCTGTGCTTCTAGATTCCTTTGTTCCTCTATCCCATTTGAGATTTGCACTTTCCAAGTAACATGCGTCTTCCTTCCACCTCCCCCTCCCCCCCTCTCCCTGAACGTTTTTGACAGGCGGGAATGGTAGAGGATCCAACGTGGGTCGTCAAACGGCTTTTACACCATCAGGATTTCCCATTCTGATTGTCCCCACGCCCCCCCAAGAGCCAAGTTCCTGAATGTCATGTTCTGCCAAATTGAGACGGACGTACACCCATGAGAATTTCTTACTAATGTACATATGTATCCGTAACATAACAATATTAGTTATGGCATAATGTGTTTGATATGTGTTGAAGTGTGAAGTTAAA
Organism: Scyliorhinus torazame; assembly: GCF_047496885.1. Taxonomy (NCBI): domain Eukaryota; kingdom Metazoa; phylum Chordata; class Chondrichthyes; order Carcharhiniformes; family Scyliorhinidae; genus Scyliorhinus; species Scyliorhinus torazame. The sequence continues at coordinate 147,051,126 of NC_092723.1, read as the reverse complement.
TAAAAATGTCGGGGACACTCAGGATTTATTCCTTTTTCGGCGGAGGGGTGTTCTGTATCAGAGTGACACGATTAGCTGGTGTAATGTTACGTCTTAAGCAATGACATCGTCGGAGAGTTTTGCGGGCTTTTGTGGAGTTCACCATTGTCCCTTGTTTGATCAGCATCTTGTAATTAAACCCCTCGCACAATGTTACACAAACTCAATGTGTGCCACCTCTGATTATTTCTCTTGGCGACTACAACAAAGAATATAACAGTGTCCTGGGGTGAAATTCTCCGGAAACGGCGCGATGTCCACCGACTGGCGCCCAAAACGGCGCAAATCAGACGGGTATCGCGCCGCCCCAAAGGTGCGGAATGCTCCGCATCTTTGGGGGCCGAGTCCCAACCTTGAGGGGCTAGGTCGGCGCCGGACGAATTTCCGCCCCGCCAGCTGGCGGAAAAGGCATTTGGTGCCCCGCCAGCTGGCGCAGAAATGACATCTCCAGGCGGCGCATGCGCGGGAGCGTCAGCGGCCGCTGACGGCATTTCCACGCATGCGCAGTGGAGGGAGTCTCTTCTGTCTCCGCCATGGTGGAGACCGTGGCGGAGGCGGAATGGAAAGAGTGCCCCCACGGCACAGGCCCACCCGCGGATCGGTGGGCCCCGATCGCGGGCCAGGCCACCGTGGGGGCACCCCCTGGGGCCAGATTGCCCCGCGCCCCCCCAGGACGACGGAGCCCGCCCACGCCGCCTTGTCCCGCCGGTAAGGTAGGTGGTTTAATTTATGCCGGTGGGACATGCATTTTAGCGGCGGGACTTCGGCCCATCCGGGCCGGAGAATCGAGCGGGGGGCCCCGCCAACCGGCGCGGCGCGATTCCCGCCCTCGCCGAATATTCCGTGCCGGAGACTTCGGCAACCGGCGGGGGCGGGATTCACGCCAGCCCCCGGCGATTCCCCGACCCGGCGGGGGGTCGGAGAATCTCGCCCAAGATCTCTTGAAGCCCAACATTGCTAGCAGGGCGGTCTCATTCAGTGCCTGCCCAGGTGAAATTGTGAGACCCAACTCCAGGATTTTTTTCCGACCAAGTATCAAAAGATATGGCGGGAAAAGCCATATAAGAGGAGTTGGTGGGCTACACACCACTGCCTGAGTTGACACATAGCCAAAGAAAATGGAAAATGCTGCCCCTTATTTTTCTTTGCAAAATGTAATACCTCACACTCATGTTGAAATATATTTGCCGATTCACACCCAGTCCGGTATTCTTGTAAATTGTTGCATTTCTTGTCTGTATCAACTACCTTCTCCACCCTCATCCACATATGACTACATCCAACCCAGTTTAGCCACTGGGAGAGGGAATTTCTACAATTTGAGCAGCTTGGTACTTGATGAAACTGTATTTAATATCTCTGGTGCAAGATCTTGGCCTCAATTTTCAAGCACAGGATCAGATGCCAGCAAGGTGGAGGCCAGGCCAATTTGAATGCAAGGCCTCATTTAAATAATTCAACAATAGAGTTCTGCCTGATGGCTGTCCCAACTGACCATCTGGCCGGTGAGCAGGAGAGTGCGTCGACCAGCAGAAGGCTGCAGTTGGGATTATTATTAATCCCTGACACTTAGTGGAGTGGGGATACAGTGCTAGGATAGAGAGTGGGGTGAAGCCTGAGACCAGGATGTGTGTGTGTCCGGGGGGGGGTTTGCTGGTGGGAGATGCGGAGCGGAATGCAGTGAAGGACGTGGTCACCATCATGAGGTGGGAGGGAGGAATCAGTAAAAGATCGGGAACAGGATGTCGGGGGAGATCCACGGCTTACCTGCGAGTCCTGGAGGAGCACTCCAGTCTCTCCTAGCGCACAAGGAAGCGTATAATAAAACTTTAAACCTTGTCTCCTGGCAACAGAGGCAGTTTGGAACAGGTTTGCTTGATGGAGCTAGGAGTTGACACTGCTCCTTTGTTCAGACCGCTGCCCGAAATTGCAGATCAGAATCTGATGAGACTGGGCCGGATGATGTCACGAGACACAGCTTATCCCCATAACCCAATAACCCCTCCTAACCACTAAGGGCAATTTATCATGGCCAATCCACCTAACCTGCAATTCTTTGGACTGTGGGAGGAAACCTGAGCACCCGGAGGAAACCCACGCAGACACTGGGAGAACGTGCAGACTCCGCACAGACAGTGTCCCAGTGGGGAATCGAACCTGGGACACTGGCGCTGTGAAGCCACAGTGCTATCCACTTGTGCTACCATTCTGCCCTGGAGGAAGCACCACAGGGAGAAGGACAGAGAGGAAGTGACCATGGGGCATCAGCATCTCAAAGGAATGCTGTGCAGATAGGACAAACATCCCTGTAGTGCAGCAGTGCAAGTTTACCTTACTTTATGGCGGCAGCTGTAGCAATCCCATCAAGGACTTGACCAGGACAATTCCACTCAGTTGTTGACCAATTAGCAGACGGTCCTTAAATGGGAGTCTCAATTCTTCGTTAGCATATTCATGTGGTTTAATACCTGGTGATCATGCTTACGAGAACAGTCGGAGCTCAGTCTGAGTTTGGGTGTATTTAAGGTGCCCGTGGTACAGGCCAGTCCTGTGAAATTGATTGCTTTTGCCCGCATTTGAATAACATGTGCAGCGAAGAGCAATTTCTACCTAATGCGACGCCAACTCCAGAAAGGTATTTGAAATTGAGGAAGATTGATACCCATTTGTGAAATGACATTTATTTTGACCTAGGTTGCCCTACCAAAGGCGTACTCTCAGAACTCTGAAACTAATCCTCTGCAAATGTGTTCATATGCAAATGCAGCACACATCTCCAGCTGTTAGTCTCATGCTAAGTTTACATCAAGGTTGGCACTACCTAAATGAAGCCCCAGAATTGGACCAGCATCAATCATTTGTCTCTATTTACAGGCAGATGCTCAAATTGAGCTGCAACATCACGAGACTGCCATCTGTTTCGTGCACCTGGTGAAGTGGATTTAAAAGGTTGGATTGTGTGCTTCTGCTAAATTTATGTCAGTTTTTTGGTTCAAGTCACAGGGCATCTGGAGTTTGTTAATCATTTGAGTACCGATGTAAACAATTCCCTACATTTCATGTACATAAAAGTTTTATTTAAATAAACGACGTAGAAAACATGTTAAAAGCTTATCAAATTAGTTCACGCGGCCAACAAGCATGCTACAAACAAGTAAAGTATAAATGAAAGTATCCCAATTAACCAAAACGGGAGGATTCCAAGCAGATGTTGCAGGAATGTTTTGTGATCATAAGTGATGAATAATGTAGAGCATTTTATTTACAAATAGCACAACTCCAGCAATCAGCAATGATTGGCACATGCAAACATAACGGCCGGAATTCTCCATCCATTTACACCGATGGGATTCTCCGGTCCCACTGTGTGAATGGAGTTTTGGCTGAGTGCTACATTCTCGGAGAATCCCGGCCAACACCTCGCTCAGCACCTTGATCATTGCAGCCAAATAGTTTTAATATCTTGTAGGTTGGACCATGTAGCAAACTCATTTGTTTTAGTAAAAAAATGGGACATACGTTTTATTTGAGGCCTCCATCACCATGGTGGTGTCTAGAAAATCCCCAACCTTAACTATTGAAAGAGTAGTTTGGATGCAGCGTGGCATTAGTCACTGACCTAGTCTACTTTCTTGCCTTCAGTAGGTGTGTTTCGCCACTCAAGCATTGCCTTGTACAATCTGTGCTGGATCTAGTTGATGTTTTTGATGATCACTTTGGCTGCCTTGGCTTTTCCATTTGACTGAGAATAATGCGGAGATGATGTGTGGTGCTGAATTTCCCAACCCTTTGTGAAGCACCTGAATTCTTCACTTGTGAACTGAGGGCCATTGTCACTCATCACAATGTCAGGAATGCCATAACGACTGAAGAGTGCTTGCAGGCATTCTACGATCTCACTGTTGGCTGTTGATATCAGCTTGTCTAACTCCCAGAAGTCTGAAGAGTAGGTGGCAGTGACAAGATAGTCAGTCCCAAAGAAAGTTAAGAGGCCTGTTCCAAGCTTCATCCATGGTCTGTCTGTCATGAGGCATAAGCAGCTCTTTAGCTTGTTTAGCTTGATGTTCAGTACAAGCACTGCACTGGTTGATGTGGCCTTTGATCTCATTGCTCATGTCTGGCTAGTAGGTCTCTTGCCTTTCTCAGGCTAGATGGTATTCCTTCATGGCTTGCATGGCTGCACTTCCTTATCTTCTCAGGTAAGACAACGCTAGTTCCTTTGTACAAGATGCAATCACTTCATCCAATACTCTCAGAACAACATATGTACCCTTGTTTTTATAAATTTAGAGGACCCAATTCTTTTTTTCCAATTAAGGGGCAATTTAGCATGGCCAATCCACCTAGCCTGCACATCTTTTGGGTTGTGGGGGCGAAACATGGGGAGAATATATAAACTCCACACGGACAGTGACCCAGAGCTGAGATTGAACCTGGGACCTCGGCGCCGTGAGGCAACAGGGCTAACCCACTGCGCCACTGTGCTGCCCCAACATATGTATCCTTGATGGTTTCAGGCCAACTATTGGGTTGAGTTGTTTGCTTGATCTGTACAAGACGCTTGTCTGTCAGATTCAATAGAGCAGTGTCTACCGTGCTGGAATATAAGTTGGGTGGCTCGAGCGGACATGGGAGTGTTTTCTGCTCAGGAGTGGGATGGCTGGTTCAGCACGATTTTGCACTGTTCAGCTCTTTACACATGCATGCCGAAGAGCACAGCGAATCCCGTGGCAGGGTTGGGCAGGAAGTCACCGTAACCACCCTTATCGCCGGGGTTGAAGATCCTTGCACCACATTTAAAGAGCACCTGGACAGCCATTCACTCACTGTGCACCAGAAGCTCCAGATTGTGAATCCGGCATTCTATCCCAGAGCAGACAACATGTAGCCACTCCCCTTCCCCCCCCCCCCTTACAGGAAAGATGGGCAGTGCCGCTCCCCAGGGTGTTAGCAGGAGGCCTTCCCATCTGACCTAGTCGGAGCAGCAGAGGCTCACGCCTGGGGGGCCTACAAGAGAACTATCCAGCAGGGTAGGAAAATGAATAATCTGCTGCACTCTGCCAGGGTAAGTGGCACCATCTACTCACTGCAAAGTGACATTCAGAAGGGCATCGGGCAATGTAATTATGCAAATACACAGGATGTCAGACTGGAGTTGGGTTGCAGGACTCGACAGCAGATGGGGCATGTGCACTGAATGTGTGCCAGGCATTTCATGCTCTCAATGTTTTATCACTAGCAGGACATTGTGCTTGTTTACTGGGGAGGGCTCAGGAGCTGGTATGGGCAAGCATGCTCCTGAACTGCTAAGGCACACATTGGGATGATACTCAATCCCAAAATCTTTCTGTCTGTCTGCAGGATAAGAATGCCCAAAACAAGAAGCAGTGTGTCCAGACTGGTGGCAGTATTCTCGATAGCCGAGTCTGAACCATCTTTGAGGAGGAGGCCGCAGTAAGAGCTGGTAGGAGCTGCACTGTACCTATGCCGTAGTTGAGACAGGACTCCCCCAACACAGGCAGTGAGGATGCATCCAGCCCACAGTTGTCATATATGGCAGCAGAGTGAGATGATGTTGAGATAAAGGAATCTGTTTAATCTTCCACTAAGTCTTTCCCATCTCCATTCCAGGCACCAGCAAGAGAAGGGAGAGGCAAAGAGATGTGAGCACCCACAGCTCGAGCTCCAACACCACCTCCACGGATGATGGCTCAAAAATCTCAGAGGATGCACCGTCACGGTGTTTGACTGCACCCTCCACCAGGATAGATGCAGTCACCTCAGTGGATCCTCATTGTCTAATAGGCTCGCGGCCACAATCTGGTGGGCACTTCACAGACACAGGTCCACAGCTGACAGCGGAAGTGACAGTCAAGGTCTCTGGCACTTGAGAACTGCTGGAGTTTGGCTCAGCCCTGTAGTATAAGGGTCTGGCACAGAAGGGGTTAATGTGGGACTCCGTACACTGCCGCGCGCACAGTGATGTAAGAGGTACATGATCTACACCCAGGGTCAGTTGAGTGTTGAACAGAGCTGCATGTACCAGCGAGGTTGGAGTCAGCTGCTAGCTTGAACCCTTTACTGAATATTTGTAAATAATTCTAAGAGTCAATAAAGATTTTCAGTTAACCCACGTATGATTATGAAGACTTCTTCAGACATGTAAGCAGCACCCTACAACAAGCACCATGCAGATGACTAACCATTGCTCCCGGCCATAAGAGACCTGATGGAGATGCAGAGGCAGGTAGGGGAACATCATACAGGGATGCCAGAGGCCATGTGCAGACTGAAGGATGGAGGAGTCCATCCATATTCTGTCAGCTGTCTTGGCATGCGAGTGCTTGGCTACCTCCATGGAAAGGATGACAGCTATCTTGAAAACCCAGGCCCAGCAGAACACACAATGGCTGCCGGATATGCGCTCAGACCTGCACACCGTCACTCTGGCAATGGGTGCAGTGAAGCAATGGCCAGGTGATGGCACCTCCCCGGCTCCCCGAGGAGATGGGGCATCTGAAGGAAGATTGAGGTGCCCCGTTCCCCGGGGCACTTCAACCTTCCTTCAGATGTCCCATCTCCTCGGGGAGTCGGGGAGGTGCCATCACAAACAGGGAGGAGGAGCATCAGCAGGGCACCCCGAGGGGCTTCAGCGCAGGACACTCTTAAGGGTGCCCTGCCGCTCCACCTCCCCTCTGCCAGCGGCCTCGCCATCTCCAGTAGGTCAGGCCAAGGAGGACGCACTTGTACCTGTGCAGGAGACCCTGAGCAGGCCGGGGACCTCTAGGCCTCAGGCACGCCAAAGTCATCATAGTCAATAAGGCATTGCAGTCAGCAGGCTGCTTCCAACTCAATGGTGAATGTCAGGGTTTCAAGTTGGCGTAACGGTAAGAAAAGAAAGATCAATCAGTTTTAGGGGCCATTAGTGTATGACCATTGTGTATAGTTTGGGCTCTTATAAATATATGTTCATTTGCACTGTTTGGATATGTCCTGGATCCTCATCTTTCTGCTAGTTGCTTTAATGTTCGTGGTCACTTAAGGGTGTTGAACTTTGTCCCCTATCAGAGTCCGATAACTAGAGTCACTTCTATCATATTATAAATATTGTGATCACTGAATATTCTGATATGAGGTTGCTTAAGTGTTGACCATCGTTTGTGAGTTTGTGGCCTCAGCACATATCATGCAATCCATTACAGGTCAGGTGTCCTTTATCGATGCTTCCAAAAACCGAACAGATTCAATGACCGAATGTTTTTTGCATGGGAAGTCTGTGACCCGACCCAGTATCAACCCCGCCAACTGAACCCTACCTTTAGCGTGGGAAGCCTAGTTGCCTTGCCTTATGCCCAACTGCTGTGATAATCTCTGCTTCTGGCCCAAATCCTATCATGGCAGCTAAATTCAACCAAGAAATTGCTGCTCTTGTGCAACTAACAATACCTGATCCAAATGGAACCAGCAAAGTCTTTGGAATTCCAAGTCCAAGTGCAAAGGACAGTGTGCCAGTGGCTGTTTTCCCTTGCTTCACAAACTGTCTAATGTACCACCTGAGGGTCCTTGTTAATAAAGCTCCTTTAGTTTGTCAGCCTGCGTGCCTTCTAGCTTCAATCCTGCAGACACAACAAAGGGTAGGATTAGACCTTGCATAAACAGACTGCAACCAAAGTGCAATGGACAACATAAGAGTAGAATGAGCCTGTGTGCTGGACCATGCAGAGAACTGAGAGGCTATCTGCGTGAAGTATCAAGAGCTCTTCCAGGGATCTGCCGGGTCCACAGAGGAAAGATGTTTAACCTGGCTGGGGAGTCGAGAATGACAGATCAGGGTCTCACAGTAATACTGAGGGCCTCCAGGACCAAGATTCTGCAATTAGAGAGTTGTGAGTGGTTGATCCACAACACCCCATACTGCAGTTTAGGCAGTGCCATTGAATAAGCTCCAAAGTTTCTTCAACACCTTTCAGGATGAAAAATATGTCAAAAGATATAGCGTTACTGTGGGTGAGAGGCAATCGCGGACCAGTTACAATAACTTCAAGATACATGGAGGAGCAGAGGCCGACGTTCTGGCCTTTGCTTCCCTGGTAGCCCGGCGACGAATACTGTTAGCATTGAGGGACTCAAAGCCCCCGAGGGCTGAGGTACGGCTATCGGACATGGCGAGCTTTCTTGGCCTAGAGAAAGTCAAGTTCGCCTTGAGAGGTTCGCTATTAGGGTTCGCCCGAAGATGGCAGCATTTATTGACTTCTTCGGAGAGGAGTAAGTGTCAACAGGAGAGGTGTGTGTGTGTGTGGGGGGGGGGGGGGGGGGGGTGCCAGGGTAGAATAAAGTAGAGTAGGGGGATATTGAGGCAGGTCCTTGCGTGAACAGAGCCGTGGTTTGCATTATGTTTAATTTGTGTCTTGACTTCTTTTTTCTGTACTGTATAATGTCACTTTTTCTATATGCCTAAAATACCTCAATAAAATTGTTTGTTAAAAAAAAAAATACATGGAGGAGCAATGGCGGGGGACAAAATGGTCTACTCATGCTGTTCTTCCCTGTATACCAATGATTCTGGTTCAGTTTGAAAGAGCTATCTGTAAAGTCTACTCCCCATTGGGAGCTGGTGTGAAGGTGACGTGAGTGCCAAGGTAAGATTTCATGTTGCTTTCAACGTGCCATGCCTACGGGACCGATCCGAGTTTGCTCCACTACAAACAAGCAAACCAGCTTTCCAGGCAGCTGACATACGACATCAATACCGCAAACACAGACACCAGTCCAGGTCAGGCAGGAAAGATGACATACTGCATCACTACCACAAGCATAGAAAAAAGAGTCCAAATCAGACAACGAAGTGATTTGTCCATTTGCACACCTCCTGATCACTTCTTGGTTCCTTAAGCACAGGGACACTGATGGCGTTCACAAGGACATGACAACATCTACATTGACACTTAAATTACAAAACAAGAAAGCCACTCGACCGTATAAATTCATGAACTTTGAACTCATACATATTATTTGGTATTGTGTAATCATCACTGTCATCATGATTTGTACATGTCATCACTTATCTATCTATTTTGTTCAATTTTCTTTAACACTGTACAGAAAATATGTAACACGAAAAAAGGGGGGATGTGGTCATATGCATCACTGTAAATACACATGGGGTTAATGCAAACAACTAAGACTAAGTGAACTCTAGAGGGAGCACCAGAGACATTATGACATGCAGACATACAGCTAATGAACACATAGAATAGGACACGACCAATGGGCAGTCAAGACACCCAGAGATGACACTACCACAAGGGGGCTACCATATAAAAGTACAGGGCACACATGTTCTTTCTCTTTCCACAGGCGACACCAAGAGAGAAGGACGGGGCAGCAGATCGGAAGCATCACACCCACCGCATGGCTTAGAGCAGACTGGTTAGTTAGATTGAGTTACTATAGCAAGATTAGCAGGAGAGTCGAACTCAAGTAGGAGAATTGTTAACTGTGTTAAACCTATCTCCAAGTCTGAACCTTCCTTTGTCAGAGCATACATCAAGGAATCAGCTTATGCTACATGAAGAAGCATAACACAACAGTGAGCGCATGGGAAACAATTTATTTCTACTTGCAGTTGCCCGCGGTCATGAGAGGGAGTGCTGTGCTGGTTCGAATGGATACATTTGGTGCAAGGGGGTCTGGATATCAGCAGAGTTCGGTGCATACAAAGGATCATACCACTAGCAGGGCAGACGTCAAGTAGTGTAATTTAATTCAGTTATCATGAATTATGTACATTAGAAAAAGTTTAATGTTCCAATTCTTTTCCTGCACCTATTGGTGCACTGAGGCAGACTTTCGTGTTTCCATATCTAGTAATTCTTGGAACAGGTCACTAGTCTGTCTGTCACCAAAGGCTTATATATTGAGGGGTGTCACTCCACATTGAGCGTGGCTAACCGGGAGTCTCTCCCATTCTTACCGCCAGCCACTAGTGTGTTTGGAAGGATTTGCAGATTGTCAGACTCAAACTGTTTGACCGCGTTATGAACACACCTTACTTGGCCAAAAGATCCTGGGGTGGGACCCAAAACCAGAACTTCTGGCTCAGAGGCAGGGATGTTTTCCACTGCGCCACAAGACCTATGAAGTATAATATCTGTAGCCAAAACGGAGCTGGGGCTTTCCAGTCAGGAAAGAATAGAAAAGCAAGTAGTTGAATATGTATTGCCAACTTACTCTGCCTGGAATCTGGTGAGCTATTAGATTGTCACGGGCCTCTCTGTCATGTCACATCCTTGCAACAGCCTCTGCATATGCCTCTGCAACATCCTGGTCCTCATTCTCACCACCCCCTTCCCCATCCTCATCCTCAGAGTTGACATCTTTGTCTTCCTCCCTCAGCCAAGACATGCTTCCTTTGTAGCAAGTTGTGCAGGGTGCAGCAGACAATGATAGAACATAGAACATACAGTGCAGAAGGAGGCCATTTGGCCCACCGAGTCTGCATTGACCCACTTAAGCCCTCACTTCCACTCTATCCCCATAACCCAATAACCGCTCCAAACCATTTTGGACACTAAGGGCAATTTAGCATGGCCAATCCTCCTAACAGCGGTCTTTGGACTGTGGGAGGAAACCGAGTACCCGGAGGAAACCCACGCAGACACCGGGAGAACGTGCAGACTCCAGACACACAGTGACCCAAGCCGGGAATTGAACCAGGGACACTGGCACTGTGAAGCCACAGTGCTAGCCACTGTGCTACCGCGCTGCCCCCCCTCCCACTGATGATCTGGGACACTTTCTGTGGGGGGTATTGGAGTGTCCCACATGAGCAGTCAGAACATCTAAGCCTCATTTTTGGGAGGCCTATCATCTGCTTAATGTGGAGTGATGCGCAGCATTGTAGCTCCCTTCAGCGGTACTCTGCAGATGGCGAACCAGTGGCAGCAGCCAAGTCTTCTGGGGTATCTCTTGTCCCCAAAGTTGCATCCCTGCAAATGCAGAGGTCCTTCAAAAACCTGTGGCTTTTGAGAGTGGTTCAGAATGTCAGCATCTTAAGAGCTCCCTGGTAACCAAGCACGAACATGCAGCATTTGTCTTGTGCAATCGCATACCAGCTGCAGGTTTAAAGAATGGAAACTTTTCTTATTGATGAATCTGGTTGGTTGATACCATGGGGCTCTCAAGACTCTTACACTTGTGGGAATCTTGATGTTGCTGCAAAACCCTGTTGGGATCAGATGTGATCAGCCACATTCCGGGAATCCAAAGGTGTCTCTAGCATTACATTTTGCTCATCTGTAAATAGCGACACCACCTGCGATATACCCAAGTTTAGCCGCTCACAACTGCACTGGCTCCAGGTTGCTGGCATCCTGACCTTCTTGAGGCTGCGCCATCTCTTGTTCCTCTGCCCATTGCTCCTCCTGGTCCTGGACTACCCTGCACCAGCTCCTCCTTATCTGGACCTGAGCAATAGAAAGGAAGGGTGGCTTGAGACTGCACCATCTAAGCCTCAGTGGACCTGTGAACAAATTACAATGATCCATATTCTTTGGAGATTAGCCTCCATCGCTGAGCCTCAAAGCCATTGCCCTGTGCCTGGTTTCCATCGAGACTTCGCATCCCCCACACCGTCCCTTCAGGATAAACAAGATCCTGGAGGGTCACAGATGAGTGTTCCTCCCATTCATACATTATTGTGCATGCAGACATTGCGCGTTGACTGGGGTGATGATGATAGGCATATGTGAGAACTCTTTCCCAAACACTATTCAGCTTACCTCGATTACCATATAAGCCTATGTCAGCCATGACCATTTATCTGCGAGGAAGGAGATTTGGAGTTGAGATTTTCCTCCAGATCATTCATGCCCCTTGGAGGCATCCACCTCACTCACTCACTTCTTCCCTCCCTCCCTTCATCCCTGCCCCTGGCAACAGCAGATGCCAATCTGCACACAATGTAAGGCAGTTCCAGTCCTTGAAGGGTTCTCGTTGGATTGTGGCCCATTAGTCTGGAGCATTGTCAGTTCATTGGGAATTGGAATTTTGAGAGCAGAACTCAGCTGATCCTGTTTTTTCATGGAACGGATTAGTAATTCATAAGATGCCTCTTTACCCGGTCTAAAAAAACAAGGCACGAACTCCTCCTATCCAGAAAGTCACCCCTCTGATATTGAATGCTTGAGAGGCTTTACAAACTTCACAACAACATTGAGAGGTCTCGCATGGTGCTTGTGAGGTTCGCCAACGCGTCAAGCATCTTTCACACTCCCCCTATTACCCTCCCAATTCCCCAATCCTCCTACACAATCACCGCCTTATCATTCCTCTCACTCCTGTAACCATGCAGCCTGCCCCATTACCTTGAACATAATTATCATTTCTGTGGACATTCCTGCTCTCCTCCCATTCCCATAGCCATTGGTGTTTCCATGCCCTTCCAAACCGCTCCCATTCTTGGGACCAGCTGTACCATGACTTTCTATGCCCCCTCCCAGTGACGTCATCCACTACACACCCACGAGCTAAGCACTACCACCCTACCAGATCGCCCTCCTCTGCCTCCCAGTACCCTCATTCAAACCCTTCGGACTAAATCTTTAAGCTCACAGGCCACACCTTTTATATCAATCTGACTACAATGCTCACTGCTCATAGAACCCATCCACTCTCCTACAGCAGGACCAAGACATGCATGACATACTTCCCCATCTAAACAAGCCCGAAACAATTTGGCTTTCTTCTCCTGAACTTCCTCATAAACATGCCCCAAACAGTCTGTCTTTCCTTTACGGACAACACTTCACCATTCCTCAATGATCCTGCCATCCCTTTCCAGCCTCCGTTCCACCCTTCTCCACTGCTCCTCCCTCCCCGTCAACTCTTCAAGACATTTGGCCCAGTGGCACCTGATCTGGAACATTTCACACACCGTACCAGAATCAACTTCCTTCAAAGGGATTGCGGCTCTCAATAATCAGCAATGTACATCTGATCACCTTGCTTGTACTTCACATCCAAATGATACATTTGCAAGCAAAGTAACATCATTTGAAGATGTTTTGGAGCAAATAGAAGCGATTTGAGAAAGATGTTTTGAAGTGGTTGGTGGTCTATAGTGGTCTATTGTGTCTCTCTCTCAAACAACTACTCATGAAAATGCACACAAGCAAGACAATAGCCAGGCACTCTTTCTCAATCAATGTGTAGTGTCATTCAGTTTGCATTAATGCTCTGGATGCAAACACAACTAGATGCCCTTACTGCATAAGAATCGCTCCAAGTCCTGTCTTGCTGCTGTCACACTCCAGGGTGACCTCAACATTTATATCAGCAATGGCATTGTTATCACGAGTTGTTTGATGTGAGTCAAAACTGCTTCTTGTTCTGTGTCCCAATACCACTAAACATCCTTTGCAGTGAGCATGTGTAAGGTTTACAATCTGATGAGCAATTTGGCAAGAACTTGGCTAGGTAGTTTACAAATCCAACAAATCATCGCACCCTCTTCACATCTGTTGGTTGCTGTATCTCTGCCACAGTTCACAGCTTATCAGAGTCAGGGCAAATTCCTTTCTCTGTCAGTATGTGGCCTATGCACTTGCCTTCAATCATCTTTGTAATGATATGTACAGAACAAGTGTAGTAAAGGGTTAACAAGAGAGACTACATGTAACTCAACATTAGATGGTGTTACTAAGTGATCATATACAAGGCTGTGTCTCTAGGCATGCTGGGGAGAGCTGATGGAGATTTCAATGTAGAAGGATAGTGTGAGGTTGAATCATAGTGTAGTTTATAAATTAGAGAGATTATTGATTGCTGTATTACAGATTCAGTACTATTATTTTATTATCTGTTACTCAGTAAAGTGTGCGAACGTAATAAAGTTTAGTAATGTAAAAAAATTAGTTTTGATTTAAACTTCTTTGTTTTATATTCTTTGTCAACACTACATATCTGGCTATCTTGGCAAACAAGACAAGGAATATACCATGCTACCAGTAGTGGAAATATAACAATTTTCAGTTGCAGTTTCTTCTTGTTCAGCTTCAGGTTGATCTGGTAAGCTCTGTCTAGTACTCCCACTGGATTCTGACCATGGTCATAAAGTCAGAGAGTTTTACAACACAGCAAGAGGCCCTTCGGCCCATCGTATCTGCTCCAGCCATCAAGCACCTATCTATTCTAATCTCATTTTCCAGCACTTGGTCCAGAGCCTTGGCCTGCAATGGCTTCTTCCATCATGTATCCACATCCATAGACTAGCAGATCATCCATGATTGCTTCCATTCCT